>NC_057788.1:16596153-17196153 GCF_014905175.1 Aphidius gifuensis
AGTCTCTATCGTGAAGTACAGACCTCTAATTGTGAAGAACAGTATAGAACGCCCTAGAAGGCTCTGCTTTGGCCACAATAGAGACGGATTGGCTACAGAGTTTTCAATGATTATCACGGAGACATAAATTTTATCTTGGGTTGACTTTATTTACAACGAGAGGTAATTTATATTTCTAAAATGGCATACAAAAAAAAACATCATCATTTGAATCACAAAAATATGATTCATTGAAGGTAGTAAGTAAGTGGCTAGGTAAGAGGATTTTTTTGCTTGATAGAGCGCACCCTCATGAGGATACTTCAAGTATAAAAAGTACCACTGTTCCATGCATAAAGTTTTCATAGCTTACTGACACGGCGTTCGTAGTATAAGTGTTCCCGCTTACCCAGGTAGAAAACTTCCGTCATGTTTGTAATTTGTTTTTAATCATTCTAATCATAAATATTTTTCAATAGATTAAGCATAATTTTTTGTTTTACTCGAATTAACATTAAAATGACAGCTTGAGGTTATAGTCGAGATTTTAGACGACATTTATGAGAAAACGGTTCTCATCAAATTACTGTATATCGAAAATACTAAGCCTGCTGTTGTACCGGCAGGCTAGCGACGAGTAATTTTAAATATGCAACTTTAACAATCATGTTCATGTCTGGATCGGTTTGGATTAAAAACAACAAGTTTACTAAATAAAAAAATCGTCTTGAATATTGTATTAAAATATAATTACCAATTGTTTTAACATCTGTATATTGTATTGTTGACTCAGGTATATTATCATTATCATTATTATCATTATCATGTAGGAAATAAGGTAGCTAACCATACTGCTTTTCCTTGAACATTTTTATTCATTTAATAAATAAAGTACATGTAAATTTATTTAACAAAAATAAAAATGTCGAAGGAAAAGCAGTAGCTAAGGAAAAGATGTAGCTAAGGAATTGAGGTTGCCAAAAAATTGTTTTTTAAGGAAATAATGTCGCTTAAAATATAATTTTTTGGCAACCTCAGCTAACATTACTGTTTTTTGTTAGACATTTGTATTCTTAAAAATTGAATTTACATGTATTTTATTTATAAAATAAATAAAAAATGACCAAGGAAAAACAGTAGCTAAGGAAAAGATGTAGCTCAGGAATTAATGTGACTAAGAAAATATTTCCTTAAAACATAATTCTTTGGCAACATTAAGTCCTTAGCTACATCTTTTCCTTAGCTACTGCTTTTCCTTGGACATTTTTTATTTATTTTATAAATAAAATACATGTAAATTTTTTTTTCTTCAAATACAAATGTCCAAGGAAAAACAGTAGCTAAGGAAAAGATGTAGCTAAGGAATTAATGTGACTAAGGAATTATTTCCTTGAAACATAATTCTTTGGCAACCTCAATTCCTTAGTTACATCTTTTCCTTAGCTACTGCTTTTTCTTGGACATTTCTATTTTAAAAAAATAAATTCACATGTATTTTATTTATAAAATAAATATAAAATGTCCAAGGAAAAGCAGTAGCTAAGGAAAAGATGTAACTAAGGAATTAATAGGGCTAAGGAATCAATGTTGCCAAAAAATTATGTTTCAAGGAAATAATTCCTGAGTCACATTCATTCCTTAGCTACATCTTTTTCTTAGCTACTGCTTTTTCTTGGACATTTGTATTTTAAAAAAATAAATTTACATTGTAACGATTCTCGTTGCCTTAAAGGCTAAGTCACATAGACAACGGTTCGACTCTTCAACTAGCGACATCACCAACATCAAGTCACATTAGAATAGGGCAAATCCCCCCTATTTTTGATTTGTAAAATTGAGTAAAATAATTAGTGAGTAAAAACTCGCTCTCTTGTCTTTGAGACGTCAGACTGACTGGACCTCTGTTTTAACCAGTCGACGGTGAGTGGGATTTTTGTATGTTGAACATGGTGGATCAACCACCATGTGTTACCTTTGTTTAGCTTTGTTTTTGGATGATCAACAAGGCGATGACCATGATACTTTTGATACTTTTGATATTTAGAATTAGTTTGTTTATTAATTAATAATTAATATTTTGTTGGACGCGGTCCCCTTTAGAATAGGATTTTTGAGATAAATATGGATTAGTTTATTTTGTATTTTTGAGTTACGTTGGCTATTTGAGTTACGTTGATAATTGAGTTTGTGTTTGATAAATAAATATAAAATAAAATGAATTAATAGTGTTTCTTTTGTTATTATTTTGGGTTATTTATTTATTATTATTTTCAGGTAAAATTAATTATAACAGCTTTATCCGGCCCTTCTACCAAAACCCACACACTGAGCGACCCTGCGGCTTTCCTCTAGATTGCTTGTTTCGGTTGTTTTATTCATTTGTTTGATTGTATTTTGTCCAGGTATGAATGTGTTTTGAGCGCGAGATTGTGTTATGCCTTTTTCCGGTTTTAAGGTGATTTGAAAACCCCTGATTTTAATTACTATATTTTTGGATACAAATTATTATTATTATTATGTTTGATTTATTGGTTTTTAGCTTTGTTTATTAGAAAGGACAATTTACAGGTAAAATGGCGGTAACAAGCGGTCCGAGAAATGTCATTTTACAACATGTATTTTATTTATAAAATGAATAAAAAATGACCAAGGAAAAACAGTAGCTAAGGAAAAGATGTAGCTAAGGAATTCATGTGACTAAGGAATTATTTCCTTGAAACATAATTCTTTGGCAACCTCAATTCCTTAGTTACATCTTTTCCTTAGCTACTGCTTTTTCTTGGACATTTGTATTTTAAAAAAATAAATTTACATGTATTTTATTTATAAAATAAATAAAAAATGTCCAAGGAAAAGCAGTAGCTAAGGAAAAGATGTGGCTAAGGAATTAATGTGACTCAGGAATTATTTCCTTGAAACATAATTTTTTGGCAACATTAATTCCTGAGTTACATTAATTCCTTAGCTTTATCTTTTCCTTAGCTACTGCTTTTTCTTGGACATTTTTTATTTATTTTAAAAATAAAATACATGTAAATTTATTTTTTAAAAATACAATTGTCCAAGAAAAAGCAGTAGCTGAGGAAAAGATGTAGCTAAGGAATTATAACCTTGAAACATAATTCCTGAGTCACATTAACTCCTCAGCTACATCTTTTCCTTAGCTACTGCTCTTCCTCGGACATTTTTTATTTATTTTATAAATAAAATACATGTAATTTTTTTTTTTTTAAATACAAATGTCCAAGGAAAAGCAGTAGCTAAGGAATTAATGTTGCCAAAAAATTATGTTTCAAGGAAATAATCCCTTAGTCACATTAATTCCTTAGCTACTGCTTCTCCTTGGACTTTTCTATTTTTGTTAAATAAATTTACATGTACTTTATTTATTAAATGAATAAAAATAATCAAGGAAAAGCAGTGTGGTTAGCTACCTTATTTCCTACATGATAATGATAATAATCATAATAGTAATATACCTGAGTCAACAATACAATATACCGATGTTAAAACAGTCGGTAATCATATTCTAATACAATATTCAAGACGATTTTTTTATTCAGTAAACTTGTTGTTTTTAATCCAAACATGAACATGATTGTTAAAGTTGCATATTTAAAATTACTCGTCTCTAGCCTGCCGGTAAAACAGCAGGCTTAGTATTTTTGATATACAGTAATTGGATGAGAACCGTTTTCTCATAAATGTCGTCTAAAATCTCGACTATAACCTCGAGCTGTCATTTTAATGTTAATTCGAGTAAAACAAAAAATTATGCCTAATCTATTGAAAAATCTTCATGATTAGAATGATCAGGAACAAATTACAAACATAAATAGTCTATCTATCAACACTTTAGTTTCTTTTGGATAATGCAATCGATATTCTAAATTCTTTACTTTAAGGGAATTTAACAGAATATCCGACGTCGGCCCGACTGAAATCCCGACTTTCCTCCGACTTTATTAAGTCGGGCGCGACACATATTTTTCTACCTGGGTATAGTTGAACACTCTAGAACATACTAGTTTAGCGGGCTCCAAAGAATCTTCAGACTAATTACTTTATATATCCTGAGCGGCACTGACAAAACGGATTGTTTTAAGAACATTAATTTCTTAATTTGAAAAAGGTACAATTTATAGACAATTTAAGGAATATTCTTGTGTGTTAAAATTGACAGCATTCACAATAATTATCTTTATTTTTCCATCACAAAAACTATTTAAAAAATTGGTTTATTGCAGGTTTTATTACACTCAGCCATTAATAATAATTTAAGAAAAATCGCTGATAGAAAAACATTCATTCATTTATACTGACATACAGTCTTTAGAGAGAAACTATATTAAATAATATTATAAATATAATATAAACTATATTAACAAGTTTTTTAATTAGGATGAATCTAACTTATATATACCTGGTACACCTTCAAGCCTTGGTAGAAATTCGTTCCAAAATGCACAACCAGATAATCTTGGTCCAATATCTTGCCCAGTGACCTCAGCGTTGAATATAAAATAATGTGGATTATCGCGGGTGTATGGTGGCCAATCATTATCAGTCGTTGGTTTTCTAAAAAAAAGAAAAATTGTAAAATTTATCATTTGTTGGATGTCAAAATAAGTCTTTACTTTTTTAAATGTTAAATTCAACATTTTTCTCGGTGTTAAATTTTAACACTCAAAAAATATTAAAAAATCAACAATCAAAAAAATGTTGAAAACTAACAGTTGAAAAAATTTTAAAATTTAACATTTGAAAAAATGTTAAATATTAACATTTAAAAAAATGTTAAATATTAACATTGAAAAAACTGGGGGTCCGAATTAAATGCCTACACAATGCCAAACATGATACACCAGTGATAATAGGCAACATTGAAAACCTGCTAAACATTCACTTACCCAGTAAACGCAAAGTTTGAATAGACTTGAATCATTCTCATTGATAAATCACGTTCATGATCAGTGTATTTTAAAGAAGTATTGAGTGGACGGCCAAATACATATTCAACTTCATCACCGTGGATTACACCCATCCATTCACCCCACATATTTGTACTCGATCTCTGTAAAATGTAAAAAAAAACTCAACCTTGAAAGATTCTTATCGTTGATAGATACATGACAAATTATCGGTAACAGGTCATCATAACTGCAGTAAAAAAACTCTTCTATCTGACAGAATTCTTGTTCTAGGAAATTTTTAGTATTGAATTATGGAAAAGATGTCGATTAAAAGAAAAGGAATTCTCAATTAAAACCGTAAGTTTTCTTAAATTAGTAAATATTTAATCCAAATTAAATCTAAATTATATTTGATAATAGTAATACTGTGCTTGTATCGAAGAAAAAATTCTTGAACCAATTACTCTGGAAGTATTTTATTAAAAAATGAGTGGTTTGGAATAATACGTTACTGTCTTGATTCCTGACTCAACTGCCTTAATTTTAAAAGTTGGCTTTTTGAATAGAATCAATTCACTTTTCAATACAATAACTTTATGTTATAATTCAAATCAATTTTATCTTAATTTTAGAAGTTGGCTTCTTGAATAAAATCAACTTACTTCTCGATAACTATTTATGTCGTGATTTAAATCAATTTTACTCGAAGTTTCTATGCATTTGTGGACCATGTGTGAGAATATAGAATATTGCTTGAAAAAGACTATAAAAGACCAAGCTATTGAAACAAGGGTGTGGTTTATAATAAATAAAACTAATATCTCAAATATAAACCAAAGTGTAAGTTGAATATCATTGTGCGTAAACCTAAAATAAATCGCTGGAGCTAAACCTATCTTCACGTGTTATCAAAGTAAATCTAACATTTATTATATTTATTTTTAAGAAATAAAATTTTGACAAAATGAGAAACTCTCCCGCTGGGATTTGAATCCGAGTCTTTTGCTTTCTTTGGCAACTGCCTTTAACCTCTAGGCGACAGAGCTTCTTAATTTTTCAAGCTACAACAAGTTAAACACTGACTTCCTTCTTGATCTTCATTCGAGCCTTTTCTGAAAAATGAAATGTCAGTGATAATAAGTCAGTATGTGATCCACTCAATTTAAATTGTACAAATCAAACTTTAAATAATATAAATAATAATAGTAATCCAAATAATGAATTTCTGGATTTTAATGATGCTGAAATTAATAAAGCGGAAGAAACTTTGTCTAAAGCTTAAAAACTAATAAACGTGGTAGACCAAGAAAGTATTCTATTTTTGATGAAAAAGCAAATATTGTTGAGGTAAAGATAAAAGAAGCATTTGCTGGTAAAGACAGTACAGTATGAAAAGCTTCTGTAAAACGAGAATTGCAAGCTTAATTTAAAAGAAACACATGGAAACTAGTTGATTGTCCATTGAACTAACATATTATTGGGTCGAGATTAATTTTGGTAAATCAATATGATAAACTTCATAATGTTAAAAGGAAAAGAGCAAGAATCGTAGCAAAAAGTTACTCACAAAAACTAGGTCTTGATTTGAATGAGATCTTTGCACCAATCATACGATAAAATTCCATAAGTATGCTTGTTGCTCAAAACTCATCAACTATATGTTACAACTGCATTTTTGAATGGCAGTCTAGATGAAAAATTATACATGGGCATTCCTGATATGTTTAAAGAAACACTTGAAGAATTGCAAGATGATACAAATGCAAATATCAAGTTGAAACAAATTTAACGAGGAAATAAAGTATGTGAAGTCAAGAAGTTACTTTATGGCCTTAAACAAGTTGGCAGATAATATATATGGCAAATATATAGAAAAAATATATGGCAGTGGTACATAAAGCTGAATGCTAGTAGTGTATCTGATAGAGTTCTAGACCAGAGGGAGGTCGAAAAAAGGTAGATCGGCGAGGGGACAGGGGACTGCAACTCGGTCGGTAAAACAGAGATAGTAAAGAAATTTTTCATTTGAATTCCCAGTTGTTGATAATGCAGAGATGGTAAAGAAATTTGTCATTTTAATTCCCAGTTGTTGATAATGCAAAGATGGTAAAGAAATTTGTTATTCCCAATTGTCATGTGTCGGTAATACAGATTTGGAAAAATTTTGTCATTTTAACGTGCGATTTCTCATGTCTCATGTCCTGTCTCATTAAATAACAAAAAAACATTCCTTCGAGCCGGGTTCGAACCAACGACCAATGGATAACTTTTTAAATTGTTTATAACAATATGCAATTACAGTCCAGTGCTCTACCAACTGAGCTATCGAAGGTTATTTGTAGGACTTCTCACGTTTCATGTCCCATACATAAATATTTTTAAAATACAATTTTGCGAAAAAAAATTGCTGACTCTCCATACGTGTTATTTTTTTTCAAATCGACCAATGTATATATAAATACAACTTTGCAAAAAAATTAGCTGACTCTTGATACGTGGAATTTTCAAATATAAACTAATAAAATGCTGTCGTAGTATTTAATTGTTTATGATAAAAAATAAATATTCATTAATATGCACGTGAGAATTTGCTGACTGTAAATACGTGTCATTTGAATAGGTACTCCTTCTACTATTCTATTGTATTTATCCCTATGTAAACGAGAAGTTTTTCTGAAATTTTATCATTCGAATATCAAGACTGTAAGGAAAGGTCAGAAAGCAATTTAATAATAAACATTGATAATTAGTATTATATTTTATACATATTTATTTGCTTGAAATTAAAATGTTTGTAGAAAAACAGCATTCAATAGAAATGGAACAACAATTAAATAATGTTGCTAAAATGGAAAGCAAATTGGATGTCAAAAAAATGTCTGAGTTGGAGGTTAATAGAGAGTACAAAGTAACAGCTCTACAGAAGATTCATAATGAATACAATGGAGTTATGGCTACATTAAATGATGAATTTAATGTCTTTCTATCAAGCAGAATCGCCAAGTTTATGAAAAATAATGATTATTTTACAAAAATCGAGAAAGCAGCGATCGATGGATGCTTGGATCTTCTTTTTTTCGGAGGAAAATACAACAAATGTGAGTTCATTTTCTCATAAAACGAAAAAAATTAGAAAAAGTTTGTGAGCTCTTCTTCAAATATAATTATTATTATCTAGACAAAAAAAATGATTATAATATAAAACTGATAAACACCAAGACTAAGCGACTTTCAAAAAATTGTAAATTATTGAAAGATTTGACAAAAGATGTTTACTATGCTGTGACAAAAATTCAAAGTTACTGTGGAAAAAAGTCTGGTGCAAGACTATCAGTCGAAATAAATAATAAATATACTGTTTTCTTACCTAAAAATAATGCTGAATATTATTTTTATAATAAAAAAAAGTTCCTTGAATTAGAGGATGGTATTAAAAGAAGAGTTTTAACATTACAATGTATTGGAGAAAATAATCAAGTTGTATTATTAGAAAATTGGCCTAAGCCTATACACACAATATTCAATAAATAAATTACATTTGAAAAAATTTATTTTGTTATAATTTTTTATTAAAAAATTCTTATACCTATATACATTGTAAATATAATTATTCATAATTCTGATTCATTTTCCCATGTATCATGTTCAGAATCGAAACCTAACCATCTTACAAGTACTTTATTTTTACGTTTTTCTAAAATTTTTTCAACAAGATATATATCTGGATAGCGTACTGGACTCAGTTCTTCTTGATAAAAACATCCTTCAACATTGTTATCTTGATAGTCAGCAAGCTTGTAAGTTATCGGTATTGTATTCAATACTTTTGTGATTGTAAAAACTCAGTTGTCCAATTGGGAGTGTAGCCTTTTTCGAAAATTTTTTTATATTTACTTATTCGCACTTTATCACCAATTTTAAATTTTCTTTTCAACTTTGATGTGACACAAAACATTGGATTTTGATTATGATATATTTCCCTCAATATATCCTTTTCATTGTTTTTAGTTACATTTTTTGGTTTCATAGTTCTGTGCTTTGTATTATTATAATTTCTAATCAATTCAGGAAGTATAGTCAACCATTTATAACTGCCTTGGAATGTAAATCTTTCCCACATTTGATTTTTCAGGGTTCTATTAAACCTTTCGACTATACTTGCTTTTAAAGTACTATATGTTGAGTACATATTTATATTATATTTTTTCATGAGATTCTTAAATTCACTGTTGTAAAATTCTTTGCCTTGATCGACATGTAAATGTTTTTTTGGATATCGACCTTTCAGGAAAACAGATTTTATCGCTGCAGTAACATCTTTTGCACTTTTTGTCTTGAGTGGTACAGCAAATGCATATTTGGAAAAATTATCAATTATTGTAAGTATAAACTTGTAATTTTCATTTACGGAAGCATATGCACTCATGTCGACAAGATCACATTGCCATGTTTCATCGAGAGCTCTAATGTCAACATGTCTACGTTGATAATATCTGCGAGCAGGCTTGTGTAGCTCATGTGCCACAACGCTTCTCAAATAGTTATTGTCTTCTTTTTTATTATTTTTTTTTGTTTTATTCATTTTTATTTTTGATTTTCTAAACGTACTCCCAAATTTTCTGTCAAATAGTGAGATATACTTGCAACTTCTGTACTCAGCTCATCTAATGTATGACGTGATTTTTCAACACTTTTTTGCAATGTGTCCACTTTGATTGTCAGTTTACTAATGACTTCAGTGATATATTTTTGACTATCTTCTTGCATTATTCTAAGTAGATTATTAGTTTCATTCTTAATCAGAATCAATGCTACTTTTTTTGAGACAGCATCATTCATGTCTTGAGCATCGGCAATGTGACATAATTTTTTTTCTGCAATGTCATAATTTCCGTCTTCTGTAAATTTGAAACCTTCTCCAGGTGGTCCTCTTATTGTATCGCCATCACTTTTTCCTCCGATAGAATATTTTCGTTTATTTGATAATTGACGTCCAAATATATCAACACTAGACATTATTCCACTCCAATGTCCTTTTAATGACTGTACATTAAAGACTGAATGAACATATATATTAACAAATAATACCAGCTTCTCTTAATTCTTCAATAATTGAAAGAATTTCATTAGCGTGACTATTATTTCCAGCTTTTTCTGAAGCTACAAGTAATTGAAGACGATTGACAAGCTCATTGGGATCATCCCAATATATATAATTTGTATTATTTATTTTCTTATTTTTTTGTAGTGTTTTGTATTTTGGTAATACAAGTGCTGAACCTTTTTTGCTCTCTACTTTTTGTTTTCTCAAAGACTTGACAAACAGTGATACATAATTTTTATATTTTTGTGTCCTGTTTGTCAGAAATGCACCATCAGGTTTGAAATTTTTACGATGTGCATTTGTTAATTTTATAATTTCAATAAAAATTTCTCGATCAACTTTCCGAATAATAGATGCATTAGGTGATTGTTGAAATAATAACTCCAAGAGACCTTGAGTAGCCGGATAAATTTTATCTTTCACATAAATATGATGATTTTTTATTCCAATCATTGAATTACCAAACAATAATTTATTGTTTTTTAATTTTTGAATGGTGTACATTGTATTTTGAGCCTTGTCATGAGAATTTATTGATTTTTGCCTTTCAAGGTGCTTCTTTATCATCCAAATTTTTTTTTTTTTCTCCGTTATATCTTCGTCTGTGTCATCATCATCAGCATCACTAACATTATTCTTATGAAAAGTTAACGGATCAATATCAATTTTTTCGTCATTATTTGTCAATATTGATTTTTCATCTTCTCCTTCTGTCTCGTATTCTTCTTCTTCTGTCGTGTATTCTTCTTCTTTTCTTTGAGCATTATTTTTTTTTTCTGCTTGATTTTTACTGGACCTTGGTGCTGGTTTCTGTTTTGATACATCTGCTAGCATTTTTTTTAAAGGCTCAGTTATAGGTCCTAACACCTCACTTGTTATTCTTTCATTTTCAACTCGACCATATTTAATTAATTTATGTTTACGTCTTATAGAGTCACTTGCTTTTTCAATTTCATGCAATAATGATTTTTCAGCATGTAAGTTTGTATGCTTCATGATAGATAATGATGCTGTTGACAGTTCACAGTACACAATCCTACTGTCTTTTATTTTGGAATTTTTACTATATATCGTATAATATTACTCTAAATTATCTGATATTTTTTTTAGATAGTAGATGTACCAGTGGTGGTAGCAGAGGGAGAAACTGTATTTTCAGCAGAATCGTTTGTAATGTTTATATAACAATCAAAACCTCTCCTGTATCGGCCATTATTAATGTCACTATCTTTGTCAATCACAAGGAATCCATATTTATCTTTATTCCAACATGTCGAGCATATATTGCGGAATTTTACAAATTCCATGTCAGTATTTACATGATCATTGTATATATGCTTTAAATTTCTTTCATCTTGACGAAAAAGTACAAAAAATTGGCATTATCTCTCACCAAATGTTTGGGTCTGTGAGCATAGGTCTGAAATAAATAAAATCTATCAACTGCTTGATGTCTACCCATGCAGAAAAATGCTCGAACATTATCTTGTTTTTCTGTAGATATATCATCGAAAATCATCAGTGAATTTGGTCTAGCCTCTTCAGGTTGAATAACTTTCTCATGTTCATTGAATGGAAAATAACCAATTTCTTCAACATTATTAATAATTTTTTCGAGAAATTTGTACTTTGGCTGATTAAGCGATTTGGAATACACATAAACATTCTCAAATCTTAATCCATTTGGGTGAATTATTATTGCAAAAAGAGCGTTTGTTTTGCCAGAATTTGAAGGTCCACAAAATACACCTCTCACACTATTCGGTAATAAACTTCCATGTCTTTTTTCAGATGGTTTTTTTGGAGCAGTTTTTTGCACAATTTGATCAAAATTGATGACTGGCAACTTTAATGGTTGTTCTTGAAATTCCATGTTTCTTTTTTACAACTGAACAAGCTGCTAGCTTAATCTGTACTAACGTAAAACCATATAAATACTCGGGATTTTATTGAATGCAGTTAGTTCTTCAAAGACAATGATTGAGCATCAACGTGCAAAAAAAAAAATAAAAAAAAAAAGGAAGGGGTCTGTTGAACAGTATCATCAATAGCCTGCCATTTGAATTACACGTTCCACAGTATAATTATTGTGGTCCGGGTACAAAGCTCGATAAAAGATTAGCTCGTGGTGATCGCGGTGTTAATCCGTTGGATGAACATTGTCGTGAGCATGATATAAGCTACTCAAAAAATCCTGACAATCTCGAAGAACGACATAAAGCTGATAAAATACTTGCCGATAAAGCTTGGCAACGTGTATTTGCCAAAGATTCGTCACTTGGTGAAAGAGCCGTAGCTTGGGGTGTGACAACTGCAATGAATTTGAAAACGAAACTTGGTATGGGTTTAAATAGAAGCAAAAAGAATAAAAAAATTCATCATAAAATCAAGAAAATACAAACAACTGAAAAGAATGATAAAAAAGTTAAAATCATCCCAAAACAAAAATATAAAAAGTATTTAACAAGTCTCAACAGGATTATAGATATATCAAAACAATCTATAAAGCCTGGAATCACTGATCCAATAAAGACGGTTCTGGAAAGTGCACGTGTTGCTGTCAAAAAAGTTGGTGGAAAAAAAAAAATTCGTTTACCACGAATTTTACCTCTTCCATTGAATAAAGAAAATAACAGTGATGGTAGTATACTACCATTTTTAATACCACTATTTGCTGGATTAAGTGCATCTGGTGCTATGACGGGTGGTGCAGCAACAATTTCAAAGACAATAAATGTTGTACATGCAGCAAAAAAATTACTACGAGAAAATCAACGTCATAATAAGAAAATGGAATCAATTGTATTGGGCAAAGGATTATTTTTATCTCCTTATAAAAGAGGACTAGGTCTGTTTTTAAAGCCCGCAAAAAAATTAAATAAGAAAAAAAACTTGTAATGCTACCACATCGAGCTCTCACAAATATTGATATCATCAAATACGCCAAAGCTTTTAAAATTCCTTATTTCCGAGGAGTTTTCATGAGGAATGGATTACCAATAACTGGTCCTCGTAAAAATGAATCAGCAATTGTAAATCTTGATGATAAAGATGGTGCTGGTACACATTGGGTTGCATACAAAAAACGGCTCAATGATGTCATTTATTTCGATAGCTTTGGTGATTTGAAGCCTCCACAAGAGCTGATTAATTATCTCGGTGTTGGTAGCATTAAATATAATTATGAAAAATATCAAAATTATAATACAATTGTTTGCGGTCATCTATGTCTCAAATTTCTGGCTGGCAAGAGACTATAAATAATCATGACACACGCTAAAATAATCATTAGTCATGGATGATTCATTTACGTTGACATTGTCGGGCAGGTCATCGACTCTTGAAACACAATACTTCCCGCCGATTGAGTTGTCAGCAAATAAAAATTATGTTGCTGGGCTTGTCGAGTTTACAACATTTAATTCTATACCGAATATTGACGTTGGTAACAATAAAGTCTACATTGAAGGTTGTAAACTAATCACAATTCCAACAGGAAGTTATGAAATTGAGGATATTGAAAGTTATATCCAAAAAGCAATATGTCAGAATGACGTTACTATTAGTATTAAACCAAATAACAATGAACTACATAGTGAGGTTAAATGTAACAAACGTATTCATTTTGAAATAGAAGACTCGATTGGAAGATTGTTGGGCTTTACAAAACGAATCCTCGAAGCTGATATTCTACATAAATCTGACTTGCCTGTTGCCATATTGAAGGTCAATACACTCCAAATTCAGTGTAACATAACAACCGGTGCATATATGAATCAGCACAAAGTTCACACAATACATGAATTTTTCCCAGTTGTGCCTCCTGGATATAAGATTGTTGAAGTACCATCTCATGTCATTTATCTGCCAGTCACAGTGCGAGCAATACATCAATTGCAATTGAAAATTGTCGATCAGGATGGTGAAATTGTGAATTTCCGTGGAGAAGCGATTACAATTCGACTACACATTAAAAGTGTCAAATAGGAAAAAAAAATATGGGCATCGTTTTTAAAAAAAAAGAAAAAAAAAAGAAAAATAAACATAATAATAATAATAATAATAAAATAATTGGACAAAGCTATAAATGCGAGACATTATGCCAAAAAAAAATCAGTCAAAAGCAAGGAAGCAAAGCGATAACACATCAGAGTATTCAGTTTCTCAAGAGTCTCGGTCTGGATCCACGTCAACAACATCAACGGAAATAAAAGTATCATTTTGTTGCTTTTTTTGTATTATACCATGGATGAAATTTTGAGTATACAAGATCCAATCATTTTTGATGAATTGATTGCCCATTGTGAGTTACATGCTCATCAGCCTTATGGCTCTTCAACATTCAATAACAACGATGAAATCCGGATTGGAATTCAACATCAAGATTTATGTGTACTACCAAGTAAAAGTTCACTACATATTACTGGACAATTTCTCACAAGTGACGGAAAATCTGTGCCAAAAACGACTTTACTTGTACGAATAGCAATAGCACATATTTTCAAAGAAATCCGCTATCAGATAAATGCAATTGAAATTGCACTCTTATGAAAGGATATATTTCCTTAAGTCCAAATCGAAAATCATTATTGGAGAATGCCGGATGGTTAATGTCTGATGAAGAATCATTATTTGATTCGAGTGGTTATTTTGATATATCAATACCACTGAGCCTGCTGCTAGGATTTGCTGAAGATTATAAAAAAATAATTATCAATGCAAAACATGAACTTATTTTAATAAGAGCAAATAGTGATGTGAATGCCTGCCTACAAGAACAACCTGCGGAAGGAAAAAGTGGCGAAAAAATACAAATTAAACTTCAAAAAGTGGAATGGATTGTTCCATATATCAAAGTGTCTGATAAGCAGAAAATTCAACTTTTAAATTACATTGCCAAGGATCCATCCATAGCAATCAGTTTTCGTACATGGGAATTGTACGAGTATCCACTATTACCTGCAACTACAAAACAAAATTGGAGTGTGAAAACATCAACACAATTGGAAAAACCGAGATACATAATTTTAGGCTTCCAAACAGGACGAAAAAACTCTGTAACAAACAATTCAAGTGTTTTTGATCATTGTAACTTGCGTGATGTTAAGCTGTTTTTAAATTCACAATCATATCCTTATGGAAATTTAAATATTGATTTTGCTCATAATCAATTCTCATTATTATATGATATGTTTGCATATTTCCAAGCTTCCTACCATTACACAGAAACACCACAACCATTATTTACAAGACAAAAATTTTTGGAAGAAGCTCCACTTATTGTCATAGATTGTTCAAAGCAAAATGAATTTTTAAAATCTGGACCAGTAGATATTCGACTTGAATTTGAATCAACAACACAATTTCCAGCTCAAACATCAGCTTATTGTTTGATTTTACATGATCGAATTGTTGAATATAATCCAATTAGTGGTTCAGTACGTAAGCTCGTTTAATATATGCCTGTAAACTTACCAATCCTATATTTATAATAATAATATGTAAAAGAAAAAAAAAATAAATAAATCAAATAATGTACATGAAAAATTGTTGTATATATTATTGTCTCCTTACTGAAAATTAAAAATTATTATTATAATAAATGAACCAACAATGTATGTTAAAAAAATTTTTTTTTTCATTTATTTTTATTTTGACATAATGTACAATCTTTTATCATGGGTGATGGCCCGTCAAATTCATCTGATTTTTCGTCTTGATGATGATAATGTTCAATGCAGCGTTTATATTGAAGAAAATCTTTTTTTGTTTTAAATTTTTCTGGCAATTTGTCCCATACAGCATCAATTGAGTTTGGTGTAAGCAGAAAAATATATCTCTCTGGTAAATTTGCAATATCTTCTGTTGCCATTTTTTCCAGACTCTCAAGATGACAAAATAGCTGAATCGATTTTTTCAATGATGAAACTGATCCCCAGGTAGTTCGGAACCATGCTCTCAATTTTTGTACATTATCCAATGCACAAGTAAGAGTCCATAAATTGAGATGATAACTCAGATGGTGAACATAGTTTTTTTGACATACCTTAGTTGGTAGTTTGCCATACGCTGGACAATCCATATCAATCAAATCAATAATAGTTTTATCGTCTTTTAAAATATTGCTGAGCCATTTTTTTTTCTCATGACCTTTTACATATACGTAAATTGAAGACTCAAGGCTATCATTTATAATTTTTCCATGTTCAGCATAATCAACATCTCCTGAGTTCCATAACAGTCCATGATGATTGTTTGTTAACCAATTATTTGTCAGTTTGCAAGCAGATGATAATGTACTCATGGCACATGGAGGCTTGAATACTACCGACTTGATATCATCTTCTTGATTCAAATTTGCTATTGCAAATTCTTTCACAATAAAACTTTGATCAGTATCATAAAATCCTTGAACATCAACAATATATTCAACCATTATGACTGAAATCTTATTCAAGACTGAAATATTTTTTTTCTTTGGTACTCATATACAAAAGAGTAAAGACGCGCGCACTTTGGTATCAAATTTCTAATTTTGTTTATAAAATAGTTTAAAAAAAAAATAAAACGTCAGCACTTTCTACTTCAAATTCTATGAAATATAAACAATATAACTCTCAACTTAGTATCAAATTTCTAATTTTGTTTATAAAATAGTTTAAAAAAAAATAAAACGTCAGCACTTTCTACTTCAAATTCTATGAAATATAAACAATATAACTCGCAACTTAGTATCAAATTTCCATTTTTGTTTATAAAATAATTTAAAAAATAAAACGTCAGCACTTTTTTATATATATATATATATATATTATAACTATTATTTATAATAAATATATTTATTATTTATGATTATTCGGGGTCATAGCCCCAAGGTAAGGTATCAGTTCCACCATTTTGATCAAGAGCTCGTTTGTCATCAGCCCAGCTGAGTGCAATTTTACTCTGCACAATTGTCTTCACTTGATGGTCTTTACTTCTGATTGAATGTTGATTTTTTTTCAATATTTGATGATCAAAAAGACATGACATGTAATTATTAAAATTTATGTCTTTTAAAACTGAACCCTTGACACCTTTGGCTTTTTTGTAAGTTTTATCATCATCATTGTTCATGACTTTATAACTATACAATTTGGCTCTTAAACCAGCAAATTCAGTCATAATTTTGCCATTATTTTCGTCTTTCATAAGACCAATAACTTTTTTGTTGACTCTTGGCATGTTATAAATATTATTTGTTGAATAATCTGATGTGTCAAACCTTTCCAAATTTTCTTTCATTTTTTCATAAATATCAGGAACTTTAAAATTTAAAATGAGTGAATCAGTATCCATGTAAAGTGCTTTGACATCATTGTGATTGAATTTTTTCTTGATATAATTATAATAAAAATCATAGATCCAGATTTTTGAAAGATCCAATATTGTAAATCCAGAATAAATTGGCTTATTGAAAATTATTTTCACTCGTGACATTTCAATAATTGCAATGTCATCTTTATAAATTGAACAACTGTGAAAATTCGGTTTTGCAATCAATGATCTAGCTCCATAGCGACCTTCCCATTTTGTCACTATTTTAACATCTTTTTCTTTCCTTACATTTTGCATCGTTTTACCATATACACTGTTGTTCATTAATTTGAAAAAATTTTTACCAAAATCAGTGGTTGCTTGCTGACGCATACCAGTATTGAGATCAATATATTTTTTCAACCATGAGCTTTGTTTAAATTTTAATACTCGATAAATTTTGTTCAACTTCATGCCAAGACCCAAATATAGTTTTAAATTTCTATAATGTATGACATAATTTTTTTTCGGATATAATGTTGTCATTAATTTTGATTGCGTTGAATTTGGTGCTGTGAATTGCTCTGGACACAACGCTAAATCTTTATGCCATTCATGTAAATAATTTGGATAATCCAAGTCAACCTCTAAGATATATCCAATATCAGCTTCATCTGATATATTTGTCACATCAATATTTAAATTGTCTTCCCATTGGAAACCTCCATAAGGCTCTATACCTCCATAAGTATCAAAATACATGATGTATGATTCTTCTTCTTCTGGATTGTATTTTTCACCCATATATCGGTTGTTGGCTTTTGCGTATCGGTTCATACATTGTGCAACACCACCTCGAATCCCTTTCTCAATGAAAAGATGCATTGCTGGGTCTGTCAAAAGTTCAAGTTCCACACCTGTATACTTTAACATTGCATCAAATGCTAGACCTGGTGCAGTAAAATAATGAAGTGCATCTAGACTGTATGTTGATAAACAGCTCAAACGAAAATTTTCAAAAATATCAGCCAACAACAGCACATCAGTTTTCAAATATAAATCAGAATATTCACCTAATGTATTTATTTGAAATTTTTCCCAAATATTCATGTCTGCATGAGATGTTAGCATTATTTTTGGTGGTAGAGTTGTTTCGGCTAATTTTTCCCATGAGTAATATATTCATAGGGAAATACTCCTTTTCTACACAATAAATCAAAGTATTCACTATTGCATTCACTACGTGTTATGATTTTTTGATCATTGCTCAAATCAGATGATAATCTATCAATACTACTAGACATAAATCTAAATGAGTCGATGAATCTTAAACTTACAACAGTATTATCCACTTTTTTTGTGAATGAAATGTATTTTTCTTTATTTATTGGTAGTATATGTATGCGACCATCGAATGCCTTGCAAAGTTCTTGTATTAAAAAATGTGAGTCGTATCCTGATAAATTGTGCATGACTACAGGTACGTTGTGAGACTTTGTATAGTTAATATTACATCTAGCATGAGCTGGACCTCGATATGATCCGCTGAAATGATCGTGATCATGGTGCTTTACGTCTTTCTCCAGGAAAATCTCCTCACATATATGACAAATTGTGGCATTTTGAAATTCGTGCTCCTGTTGCACAGTCAATTTTTCCATTGGTATTGGATTTAGAAGTACATCATTGACCTGGTGAGCTAATTTTTCCAATTCTCCAATAAACCATTCAATACAGTTTTCACTACGATTCATTCTGTAGAATGATAATGTATTATCATAGGTACATTTAACATAGTACGCAGCACTATGTGGAATATGTTCTTCAGAGTCAGTATTATCAATCGGTTTTAAAATACACTCCAAATCAGCATAGACGACAAAAGGTACAAGTTCTCTGTATCGATGATTTTTGAATTTCAGTATATTGGCATCTTTTCTTGGCATAATCATCCGTGCATGATTAATTTGACTACAGTCAGCCAAATGTCTGTTCAAATAAAGCTCTGACGAGAAATGATTTAGACATCTGTCACATATGTATAAACGACCATTACCTTGTCTGGCTTGTGAGCCTACCAAGCGTGATAAGTTTTTAATTAATGCAAAATGGAAAATTTTTTTTCCTTTTTTCTGCTTTTGAACATAATTTTCATATTCGTCATCAACTTCCATTTTATTGTCGTCATCGTCATCATCATCATCATCATCATCGTCGTCAGCCGAAAAACATTCATCATCAAAAATACTGTCATTAGTATTGGTAACTTTTTTTTTTTTATCATTTTCGTTTTTATCGACTGCCAACAGATGAATCGTTTGACTGTCACAAATATTATCACTCAAAAATATAGGAGCAATAATACTTTTTTTCGGATTATTTGAAACAATTGCGTAAACATTTATTTTCAAATTGTTGAGTTTTTCAAATTTTGGTATGTCTCGCAGCTTCATTGGAAAAGATATTCCATCATATGATAATATTGTACTAAAATGTGGATATGATGCCACACGATTCGTATGTATTTGTGCAGGATGCAAAGCTGCAGTTACACACCACAAAAAACAAAAATTATCTCTATTTTCTATATTCAAAACTGCTCTTTTTTTTTTTGATGTCATCAGGCATTTCAACAAACGTAGAATCACCACCACGCAACGGTTGATATTTGCATACAGTGAAGATAATGCTCTGAATTTTTTTCAAGCTCAAGCCAGAAATACCAAGATTGACTCCTCAATTTTCTTTAATAATGGATCGAAAAAATGTTCATCGAACCACTCATCCAGGTCTGTTGTTGGAAGTATAACAGCATTTTTTGTAATAAAAGATTTGATTTCTCTCACTTCTGTATCATCTTTTAAAACTTCATATTCACAATGTAAACATGAATTGATCTTGAGATTAATTTTTTTTTTCAAAAAAGCTTTTAGTTTTTTGCTGACAACAGTTTGAGCATCTCTCAAAAAATTTTCAATTCCTATATGATAAAGATTTGTTCCACTTCCGGTTATGATATTTCCTTTAAAAATATTCTCCAAGTCATTCCATTTTACTCTGTCATGCAATGTTGGTTCATCATGATGAGTACTCATACCAGCACCATGATGTAATGTCTTTTCTCTTTTCACTTGCAGCTTTTCAATTATTGTTGTAAGTCTAACAACTACTAATTGGATTCTTTTTTTTGTACCGACTGAATCAGCTGAATTTTTCAAAAATTTATTCAATAGTTTTACATTTACATTACCCCATTTGATCCATCGATCAATATTTTCAATAGTATTTGCAGATGAATAACCCGCACTCAAAATGTTGACAAGCTTCTCACACCTTTCGATAGAATACATTTTTAAATATATAATTTTTTTTAATAATCAGGAGGAAGTAGTTGCCGCGAGATCAACTGACCACTGACTAATGAAAGATGAATAATTTACAGTGCAATCAACATAAAATATATTTAATAAATAAAAAGAACAATACATTTGTCTTGAAAAGAAAAATAAAAATGTGCAAAGTAAGCAAAAAATAAAAAGCGATGCATGATTGAGACAATGAATCTACAATGACCGCGCGTGCTTGCCGTACGTCATGGATCATGTTTCGATGCCCCGTTCAAATCATTGTCTTCACGTTGGACGTGATTTATATAATTTTAGAAAAATAAAAATATAGTTGACTTTACTTTTTTGATGACTCTCCATTTTTTTATCTTTGAATACATTCTACGAGAATCATTTTTTTGTAATTTCATGTTGAATTGATATTCAAGTTAAAAAAACTGAATGATGATGTCAGCTTACAGTCCAATGATAGTATTGAAAAATGAATGAATAATTATAAAAAATTAATATTTCGAGTAAATTTATTGCTGACAAGAAAAATTTTCAGGAGTCGATCTAAAATAAAGAATATTTTTGGATAATTTCCAAAATTTTTTTTGAAATTTCTGAAAAAATTTTATTACATATTTGGTTGACTCCCGAAACTTGGTCAAATCTACTTTACCATCAGTCGGTAAAGAAGGAATCTTCATTACCGACCGCGATGAAAGTTTCATGTGTCATCCGAAAATACAGAAAAATTTTTTTAATTTTCATTTTTATTTTTTCCTAGTTACAGCAACATCCAATTTCAAAATATATATGTATATAGGACATGAGACATGGGACTTGAGACTTGTGCTGTACCCCAGGATATGAGACATAATAAATCGCATGTTAAAATAACAAAATTTAATTTTTTCCCGATCAAGTCTGTAATACCGACACATGACAATTGGGAATTTACACCATCAAATGATATATGAGACATAAGACATGAGACATGAGAAATCGCACGTTAAAATGACAAAATTTTTCCAAATCTGTATTACCGACACATGACAATTGGGAATAACAAATTTCTTTACCATCTTTGCATTATCAACAACTGGGAATTCAAATGAAAAATTTCTTTACTATCTCTGTTTTACCGACCGAGTTGCAGTCCCCTGTCCCCTCGCCGATCTACCTTTTTTCGACCTCCCTCTGGTCTAGAACTCTATCAGATACACTACTAATGCTGAATCAAAACAAATTGGAATAAAGCCACTTAAAGCTGATCTATGCGTTTATTTAAATAAGACAAAAGTAGAAGATTAATTAAAGCAACATATGTTGATGATTCACTTGTCACGGGTAATAATGAAAATTCAATACATGAATTTGTTTTAAAATTGAACAACAAATTTAATAATAAATATGTTAGGTAAGTCAAGATGTGTCTGGGGCTTCAGTTTGAAGATACAAAAGAAGAGATGAAGTTATCACAGAAAAGTTATATGCATGATGTGTAAAAGAAATTTGATATGTAAGACTGCAAACCAGCATTAACACCAATAAAAGTTAATTCACAATTAACCGAAGATAATTACAAAAGAGTAATGATTGTTTAAAGGTGAACTTATAGGTAGTTTGATGTACCTAGCAGTTGGTACAAGGCCAGACATAGTGATTACTGTAAATTATCTAAGTCAATTTGATAATAATTATTGCAACCTGCAACATTGGGTTGCAGCAAAAACGGTTTTACATTACTTGAAGAAAACAATAAATCATAAACTTGTTCATCAGAAAAATACAACTGAAAAATTCGTTGGATACGTTGATGGTGATTGAAGTAGCTGTATAAATGTAGAAAATCTCATACAGGGTTGAAATTGATACAGGGCTATCAAAGGATGTGGGATGATAGGGTGTAAATTATCATGATATGAATAACACAGACAAATCCAAATACTGTGGCTTGAATTCTAACAAGATATTCTTTATTATTCCACTAAAATATAATTAATTATTCATTTTTATTGTATATTGAGTTGATTCTAAAAGTGTTGTCTGAGACAGACATTACGATTTTTTATCATGTAAAGATAAAGAAATCCCGTTGTACGCGAATCAATTATAATTAAAGATGTAACGTAAACGAGTGTTGAAGAGTAACTGATTTTTAAGTTTGTTGAAAATTGTTAAGTCTCATAAATGGGTGTGTACTTAGTTGAAAAATATGTTTTATTTGGACAAAAATTAGTTCAGTAGAGAGTAGAAATTTGTTGAAATATCCTACTTTGAGTAATTTTATCCCGGGGAATAAATGAAACCTGAAATGTATGCACGATTACCATACCCGTATAAGAGAACACAACATGACGAAGCATTGGCCGATGCTTGGCGAACTTCCACCAATAATCGGCAAACGCTAACAGACGGTAAGCTGATGGGAAAAAAACTAGACTCAACCGTATACGAAAAAAACTTGTCAAAAGGTAGTCCTTGAGACCTAGAACACGTTGCACATACCTTCAAGCAGTTTTTTGGTCGCCCGTCCATAGGTAAGCCAGGCAAAAAATCGATTATTCAGACTTCTCATAATTACATAATTTTTTGTTTAAATACTTTTAATTTTATTATATTAACTTAATTTTAAACTCTCAAGCAAATTAATTGTAGCCCCGCCGAGATATTAATTTTTGAAAATTGCAAAAAACACGATATATAAGAGACGTTATAACTGATTGGCGAGCTAGGGTATTTTTTTTTAATGTATTTTAAATATAAAAAAAAAAATCTCAAGCAAAAAAAAAATAGCTAAAGGGGTTAAAAAAATTATTAAAAATTAAATTGAATTGTAGAGCAATGCGGGGGCTGAGCGGCATGGGGATTACAGAGGGGCGCGGAAAAAATAGAGTAGTGGGAAGTTTTTATCTTTTTTCTCTCTATAGTTTTCCTCTTCTAATATAAACTCCAAGCTGACTGCCAAACTCCCCACCACTCTATTATTTTCGCGCCGCTCTGTAATCCCCATACCGCTCAGCCCCCGCATTGCTCTATAATTCAAATTTTATAATTTAATTTTTAACAATTTTTTTAACCCTTTTAGCTATTTTTTTTTTGCTTGAGATTTTTTTTTTTATATTTAAAATACATTTAAAAAAAATACCCTAGCTCGCCAATCAGTTATAACGTCTCTTGTATATCGTGTTTTTTGCAATTTTCAAAAATTAATATCTCGGCAGGGCTACAATTAATTTGCTTGAGAGTTTAAAATTAAGTTAATATAATAAAATTGAAAGTATTCAAACAAAAAATTATGTAATTATGAAGAGTCTGAATACTCGATTTTTTACCTGGGTTACCTGTCGACGGGTGACCAAAAAGCTGCTTGAGAGTATGTGCAACGTGTTCTAGGTCCTAAGGACTACCATTTGACAAGTTCGTTTCGTATACGGTTGAGTCTAGTTTTTTTGCCATCAGCTTACGGACTATAAGGGGTCACACGTTAAGCCTGGAGCGTTACGGTAATTTAATATCGACTACCATGAACGGCCCACTAGTCTCCGAAGGGTTACCAAGTATTGGTCAATACTTCCTACTATTTATCAAAAGACCCGGCAGGGTCTTCGACTCTTTTTTCCCAGCGCGAGAGAAGTTACCGGATAATTATATAAATAGGTTGCGTGTGTGTGACGTCACGATTCTTTATTCATTCAATAACTCATTAAATATCAATTTTAAATTTCAAGTAAAAATAGTTTCCTTATTAATATTGATGTTTTCCTATGCAATAATACTACCCCCAAATTTTTCCGATGAATAATAAAATAGATACAGTATCCCGTAAATGCCATGTCACAGTTTTTATTAAAAAAGATTCTTCAAACTTAAAAATGAGCCAATCCGTCGCGTTCTCTTTCCCTCTTCAACATTGCCGGTCTGATCTCTTCGTCTATCTCTCCGTCCTTTTTTATACAGGCATCGTTCCTGTCTTTATTTCACTTCAATTGGTTCTTTGTATACAGGGATGGTTTGGCATGTGTTAGATTTTTTTTTTGTTTTTAAACAAATAAATAACAATTGTTCCCCAAAATAGTGTCGTATTGAACAAAAGAAGTGAAATAACATCAAAATAAAAATTAATTTTTATATACAAAAGCCACTCATTTTTTCCTTTTTCATTAAACAAAAGATGTGAAATAATAAATATATGAATAAAAAAATTAGGCACTTTTTTGAAAATTACAAAATCAAATTTACAAACTATCGTAAGAAAACTGCCTAATTTTTTCATTCATATATTCATTATTTCACATCTTTTGTTCAATAAAAGAGGAAAAAATGAGTCGCTTTTGTATATAAAAATTAATTTTTATTTTGATGTTAATTATATTAAAAAGTGATAAAAAAATATATTTATTTATTATTTAAAATCCGGCTTTTATTAAACAAACTATTATTAATTGTTTGAAGAAATTATGAAAAAACAATACTGATATTTGATTAGACCTGGACTTGAACTCGGGCGTTCTGTCTCACAACCTGAAGCATTACCACTCGGCCACGGTGGCTATAACGAAACTTATGAATAAGTTTCTGATTTTAATGAATTCAACAAAAGACTAACTCTTGACCGTCCGAGAGTCAACCGAAGCTTGGGCAGTGATATCCACCATGCGTTTGCCAGTTAAGGATCCAAAGGCTTGACTGATAATTGGCAGCCAAGCCATGGCCATTACTGTATCATCCAAGAATTGCCCAATGAAACCCTTTGGCAACCAAGCAATGGCCATTTAAGAATCAGCCAGGCTTGGCCCATGCTTTGTTGTCAATCATCGGCGATCTGAGGATTCCCGAGTAGAAATTCAGGTCAGGTTCGGATCAAGCCCTGATCAGGCTTGCCTGATTTCAAATCCAATCTGGATCCAGATACTGGATCCGAACCTGATCAGGATGTAACGCTTTTTCGTAAGGTTTGGATCCAGAATGGATCAGGATACCGGATCAGGCTGTAGTAAAGATACATGATCCATAATGGATCCAGATACTGGATCCGAACCTGATCAGGATGTAACGCTTTTTCGTAAGGTTCGGATCCAGAATGGATCAGGATACCTGATCAGGCTGTGGTAAAGATACATGATCCATAATGGATCCAGATTCCGGATCAAAACTGGATCAGGATACATGATTTATTCTAATTTAATCTAACGCCTAACAGAATACAGATAAACTTTATTATTACAAACTGACCTAATTGATAATTTACCTAACTAATTATTGCTACGACCGGGGTTCGAACCCTTCGACACGGGATTACAACGCTAGTACTTGACACGCTCAGCCATTGAGGCATTCGATAATTCGTACTAACTTTTTGTCCTCATAGGTTCTACAAATCGCCTGGTCAGGATAGCATCAAGCCATCTCTATTTTATCCTTAATAGGGATAGCCTGATCCATTCTGGAACAAGAGTGGATCAAGAAAAAATTATTTGAAAAAAAAAATAAATTCAATAATTTTTTCTTGATCAAGATTTGATCCAGAATGGATCAGGCTACTCTATTAAGGATAAAATACAGATAGCCTGATGCTATCCTGATCAGGCAATTTGTAAAATTCAAAGACGCAAATTTGATACTTTTTTCTTTATCCATTTTGGATCCAGCTAGCCTTACTCTATCCTTAATAGAGTAGCCTGATCCATTCTGGATCAAATCTTGATCAAGAAAAAATTATTTGAAAAAAAAATAAATTCAATAATTTTTTCTTGATCAAGATTTGATCCAGAATGGATCAGGCTACTCTATTAAGGATAAAATACAGATAGCCTGATGCTATCCTGATCAAGCAATTTGTAAAATTCAAAGACGCAAAATTTGATACTTTTTTCTATATCCATTTTGGATCCAGCTAGCCTTACTCTATCCTTAATAGAGTAGCCTGATCCATTCTGGATCAAATCTTGATCAAGAAAAAATTATTTGAAAAAAAAATAAATTCAATAATTTTTTCTTGATCAAGATTTGATCCAGAATGGATCAGGCTACTCTATTAAGGATAAAATACAGATAGCCTGATGCTATCCTGATCAGGCCATTCCTACTCTATCTTTAATAGGGGTAGCCTGATCCAGTCCGGATCAGGACTTGATCAAGATGAAATTATTTAAAAATTAAATAAATTTAATACTTTTATCTTGATCAAGTCCTGATCCGGACTGGATCAGGCTATCCCTATTAAGGAAAAGATGTAGGTGCCTGATCCAGGCTTGATCAGGATGTGATAGAGTTACTTGAATAGGGATAGCCTTACGATATCCTGATCAGGCCTGGATCAGTGTTCAGGCTATCCTGAACAAGTTTCTACTCGGGTTAGTCAGGGCTTGGTCCAATCGTTGGCCATCTCAGAGTCAGCTAAGGCTTAGTCATAGACCAGAACTATGAATACAATGATGGTTTAGTCTTTTACCAAGAATGAATAACGAGTGCCTGGCTACCAATCATTGGGTGCCATTGATGGGTCAATTCATGGCCGTGTTGTGAGTCTTGGTGATTCCTACACGAGTACTTACATCACAATAAGATACATATCAACAATTAATTACAACTGTAACATACGGTATAAACACTTTCAATATTTTATTTGAACTTTAAACAATAAAAAATCAATTAATTAATCAATAGCTCTTCCTTTATTCAGCATTTAGAGTTGTGAAGAGCGCACCAAATCTCTTAAATAATACGTTTATTTATAATTACTAATTTATAACCATAATAACTCTGTTCAGAATTCGAATCTTTACCCTACATACTTCATTCTACGGTACAACCATATTACTTGGCATTGTCCTTATGAGTTTAATTTGATTATGTAAAGTTCAACAAGAAGATGACTTTTAAGCTGGAAATAGTGTTGCTGTTTCAAATGCAAGCCTAATGTCCACAGGTCAAAACTCTAAAAATTCATTTTGCTTCGAACAATCTATCCCACTGAGATGTGTTTCGGTTGCAATATTAAAAAGCTTGAATATATGAAATCATATCATATAATAATAGAAACTGATTATGCTCAAAATCAATATTTACGTTTCCATAAGTATATGATTAGGACATATGCCTCAGAATATATCAATGTTTCAGAACATTTTTACATCACGTAAATTACAATGATAAAATCGACTCGATTCCTTTCTTTAAGAATTTTTTTGTTCTGTTGAGAAACCTCGAATTATATATATCGGTTTCTCATATTACATTAAGGTCGAAAGTACATCTCATCGTCGAACAAAGTTTGGGCCCGAGAGGGTGCGCATCTACATATGCTTATAAAAAATATTTACAGTGCCCCTCTGTCCAAAATATATTCACTATACATACTGACAGGTTCTTGGTAGTATGTGTATCTGTATTCTATCTGGATAGGCACACACATACTACCATAGCCAAGAAACATGAGACAGCACGACGAACAAAAGAGAGAGAGAACGACCGCTAATGATAGAAAATTTAATAATTAAAACTTGAATATCTTTTAAAATCCACGGAGAAAAAGAATCTATATAGGCTTAGAATATTCGTATTGAAAAGTACTATAAAATATTAAAAAAAACAGCAATATTAAACAACAATTTTTTCAACTACAAGCTTAAATGTGTGTTCCATCCCTATCCGAGTGTGTTAAAGTTGTCAACTTTGACATCAATTATCTAAAAAAAACAACGCATTAGAATTTTGAAAAAATTCTTAAAAATAGATAATTATTCAGGCTTTCATTGAAGCCCAAAAAATCAAAAATTAAACAACGGGACATTATCGGTACTTTCGACTTCAATAATAAAGTAAGTGTCATAAAAATCACAAACATAACCGGCATGTTTTTATTTGTTATTTTGCAAACGATATTTTACCCTAATCTTCGAATATTATCGATGCATCAATATTTCTTTTTTATATGTCTTTCAACTTCTTTAAGTATGTGATTCGTACGGTTGTAGTACCACTTATGAACTACGTGTATCAGAAGAATTTAGATTCTAAATCGAAAACTTTGTAAATAAAAAAACTATTTTTGTTAACGAATGAAAGGAAGTGAATTAATAGTAATAAATATAAATATCAATCGGAGCATCGTGTTTTTCATTAAAGTTTCCGCGTATAAATATTTAATCAATTTATTACTTTCTTTATCTGAGAAGTTTATTTTTGAATTCTAAAAAAAATTTCAATGGTTTGAGAATTTTTGTTATGTGGAATAATAAAAATTGTTAATTCATATACAATAACTGATGTCTATTTTATCATAATCATTTTTATTAGAAGTATAACAAATTTTGTTAAACAGCAAGGCAATTTTTAGTCGACCCGATAAACAAAAAAAATGTTACCGACAGAACGATTATTGTTTAGTTCTAACTTGGCCTTCACTTTGCTTTGGGGTGTGGCAATTTTTCTCCTGATTCTTAAAAATTGTTATTGTTTTCTACCTGCGTGAAAAAGTAGTAATAGACTTTCATTCCTCGATCAGCAAAAAGTTGAGCAAATAATGTTGACGGGCAGATAAAGAAGTAATCACCAACTGCATCAGCAACTGCTTTTTGGTATGCAAATCCGTTTTTTGGCTGTTCCCAATCAGTATACTAAACAAACAAAAAAACGAGAAGAACAGAATATTAATCAGTCAAATTATCTTGACAGTAGGAAAACAAGGCTGGTTTAAAATCATCCTATAATTAATCATCTCTTAAGTAAGAGTAATAATGAATAAATAAATAAAAATTAGCGTGTTGCGAGTACGCGCGGGGAAAGGGAAACTTCTTTCGAAGTAGTTGCATGTCACGCTGAATAATAATAATAAGAATAATAATAATAATAATAATATTCAAGTATAAATATTATTACTTAATAATAATTATTAGTATTCATATTTCGAATATTATTATTATAAATTTTATTATTTATATCGTCACATTAATGGAAGAAGGGCGAAAGTGCCATTTTTAGGAATTTTTTTTTAATTTTAAGGCTTGAAGAAAAAAAAAAAGAGCGTATGTTCAGGGACTTACCCCTTTTGTCCATTTTAAAAATAATTTTTAATAAAAGGTGAAGATTTGTAGTTATTTTGATGTTTTTCTTATTAATAATAAATTATTTATAATTATCAGTAAACAATCAATAATTTAAAAAATCCTGCTATTAAATAAATTTCATATAAAATTGAAAATACGCCTTTCATCTTTTATCAAAAATTATTTTGATAACGGAAAAAAGGCATAAATCCTTGGACGTACGCCTTTTATCCTTTATCAAAGGTTGTTACGCCCATTAGTATTAAAATTAAATGAAAAACCCGAAAATTTATAAATTTGCACTTACGCCCTTTTTTCTTTAAAACGACGGTTTTGGCACTCACGCTCTTCATCCTTTAATGCGACGATATAATTGATACTATCGATATTATTGTTAATCTCATAATATTATTGGAATTATTATTATTTATAATAATATGATTCATATATAACCATAGTATAAATAAAATAATAATTTCAAAAATATCATCGATAATAATATTATCAATATCATATTAGTAACAATAACAATGGTATCAACCATATTAATAACAATTATTAATAATAATAATATTATTATTGATTTATAATAATATCAGTGATATTAATAATTATAATAATAATATTGACAATAACATTCATATATAAATATTGGTAATTATAAGTATTTATATTCAAAATATTATTATTATAGATATTATTATTAATATCAATACTATTGTGAATAATTGACAATATTATCGAAAATATTGTTGTTATAATTATCATCATTTATATATATTTATAGTATGAATAATAATAATAACAATAATTTTATACATAATAATATTAATTACGATATAATATTGATAATATTATCAATATTAATATTTTGAATATGATCAATAATCAGTTATACTGTTTAATAATATTTGAATTAAAAAAAGTCGCACACGCATACACACATAGCAGCTGACGCTCCGAGTTCGTACGTTATATGTAGTACATGTTGTATGTTTGCTAGCTTCCCTACGCTCTCTATGTAATTCTCCCTTCTCTAACCGCTTGTGACTGAGCTTGTGACCAAGCGTATACCAGAGAGTATACGAGAGCGCGTAACGCTAGTGGGGCTTCGAATTTTGTCGCTACCCTACGTAAAGAAGTTTTACTTCAAAAATTTAATTAAATTAAATTAAAATTGAAAATCAATAACAAGTAATGATAAATATCATTAAAAAAAAACAAAACTTCAAGAACACAAACAGCTTGTCACAAATATTCCACATTTTTAGGTTAGAAATATTGAACAAAAAAAGAAAATTGAAAAAATATCAAGAAAATATTGTAATATTAAATATTATTATTAACAAATATTCTTTTTACATATCTTGACACACAAATATCCATTATTAGGTGTATCATTCAAAATACAATTGTCAATTGACGTAGATAAATCTGATTCTGTCATCTTGGACAATCTTGGATGACTAAAATTAAGTGTATGTGTTTTTTTTATCTTATATCATATGTGTATGTGTGTGATACTACGTCGTTGGAATCCAGACTTAACACTGAACTAGAGGCAAAAAACAGGCATTTTTCGTTTACTACTCGAGTGTTTTGATTATTCCTGAAGTGTTTCGTTTACTCTTGACGTGTTTCGTTTACGGTTCTATAAACGTCAGTTCAAAGTCAACTCAACCAATTAGTTAGTTAGTTTTCAGCCAAGGAAATATGTTTTCCTCTACTCCCTCTTAAAAATATTTGATGCCGTGTCCTCTTCTCCCAAACTAACTTTGGTAAATTGTATTTTACCTCACCGTTACGGCGCGTAAGTTTACAATGCATGAGTGGTATAAATTATTATATTCATGTATGTGTTTCTACAAAACGATTTTTCAAATTAAAAACCTATCAGTCCATTGAACGCGTTTGTGACAAAAAAGTTGACAAAAAAATATGGAATTGATTGTAGATATACAAGGTTTCAAGCAACCTAACAACGCATTTGTTTTAAAAGAGTTTGCTGAAATTAATATTTAAAACAACGAAACACATTGTTTTTTATTCAAGTTACCAAATACATGGAATCATCTACCTGCAAAATACAAGTCCATCAATCTGTGGTTGATACGCAATTGGCATGGGTTATCATGGGAGTGTGGTGATTGCATCCATCGTTTTTTTATCTAAAGCTGATTTCCTCTCAATATTATTATTAATTTTTTTTTTTCCACCTTTGTAATTGCTTTTTAACAAAATATCTAATGGAAAAAGAGCTATTACCAATGATGTACCCATTGCTGTGTAACTCGCTTTTAAAAACTTTAAAAATTAATAACTTTAGAAATAATTGTTGTAAAAAAAATTCATGATAGGCTGTTACTCCCTTTTTTTATTTGGATCATTTACTTTTAGGTCATTTCCGCGATTCAACCCTTTTTTTCCGCCCACAGTCCCTCAAACTCGGAGAAAAAAAGAAAACCGTATTATATTTAATATTTTCGCTGTTAAATCAAATTGTTGTTAAATTAAAAAAAAAAAATCTTATCTCTTTATTATTTTATCAATTTATATATTTATAATTTAATTGTTTGAACAAAAAAAAAAAAACATTTTTTTTTTTATTTTATTGTCAATTTTTTTTGAAAATAATTTTAATATTCATCAATTTTTTTAGTTACAATTAATAATACTTTAAACAATATATTATTTAAACAATAAAATATGTTGTAAATTAAAAAATCTGGAAATTAAAATATCTCTCAATTTTATTTTATTTTATTTTATATTTTAGTTATTATTATTTTATTTGAGCCCGCAAACTAGTACGACGAACTGCAACGAATGACAGAACAAAACAGAGACCGAGTCCCTCATCCCTACGTCATTTATTTCCCCCTGATTTCCAATCGAACGCACCCAAAAAATTTTTAAAACCCTTATATGATCTTAACCCTTCTATAAACCTCGAAAATGACCTACAATGAAATTTAGCTAATTTTTTTTTCTACAACTTTCTCTTTTACAAATTTTCCGTAAACCCTATATTCTACCCGCTATTCAAAATAGAAAAACTTTTTATTTTTTTCCCCCCTTTGAAAATTTTTCCGCGATTTTTCCTCTATCCCACTCAATTTCCCACCCTCTTATCTATACCTATGATTTTTTTATAAAGTTTACCCACAATTGAGCAAACTCAGACAACTTTCGACTGGACCCACTGCACATGAATGGGTTATGTTTCTTTTTTGTTACAGCCTTCCAATTCTAAGATATATATCATTGAAATATCCTAGAAAATTCCCTCAAAAATTCGTTGATCATTGGGCTTTGCTGGTTGATGGAGTTTCTATATTATTTAAAGAATCCATTATGCCATGAAATATCAAATACTCTTAGATGTGTTTAAATAAATTTATAGTTGACGTTGAAAAACTATACGGCTAAAAACATATCAGTTTTAATGTCCATCTTTTATCACATTTACCAATGAGTGTGATGAATGCAGGCTAACTTTGGACACATAGTAGTTTCATTTATGAAGATTCCAATAAAATATTAAAAAATTATGTACATAGTCCCAGTGGTGTAGGAATACAAATGTGTGATTTTTTCAATTTCAAATTTGCAATAGACGAAATCCGGGTGAAATGTGAAAAAAACCTTACCCAATATGAAAAAAACTTTTGTTGATACACTACTTAATAAAAAAATACAACCCAAGATTGTAAAGAGTATTGAAAAACCAAATATAATAAAAACAAAACATAAATTTACAATTTATGTCGCCAAAAAGCCTCAATTTTTGTCTTTTGATTATTAATGGTATGATGAATAGACAGGTATTTAAAAATTGAGGCTTTTTGGCGACATTAATTGTAAATTCATGTTTTGTTTTTATTTCACTTATTTTGTTTTAATTAATAATAAATTATATTTGTAATTTGTCTACTTTAAATTGACCGTGAATACCATAATAAATAATAAATAATAATTGAATACTAATTTTCTGGAATATAAAAATTTAAACGTGTATATATACTATATATGTACGCTTTGAATAAATGGAAAAAGAAACAAATTCTGCTATACCATCAATGATAAATAACTAACACATGCGGCTGCATACACATACATATATGCATGTAAAAAAAAATTCAGGAGTAGGGATAGGCGCGGGGTATGCGCAACGTATTTTAATTTTTAACTTGTTCATTAATAATCATAACAAAAAATTTATTTGAAGGAAAATATGTATTTTTTAATTCTACAAATGATTGTATTTTTTTTTTTTTTTAATTTTTTACCCATAACAACGTCGTGTTTTCGAGTGAATTGTTTATATTTTCAAATATTTAAAATCAACGACTTATTTTGTTATAAAAAATATCTGAAGAAGTAATAGTCATGGCCTTCTTATTATTTTTTTTTTTACAATTAAAAAAAAAATTATTTGTGACACGGCCACTAACTTTACTTTTAAATTATTTTCATGATCATACTTTGATTTTTTTTCTTTTAATTGTTTCAGGGCTAATTAAAATTTTGTACAGAATATACTCAAAAACTAATAAAGTATTTCCACAAAAACTTGGGTATATTGCAGGTTTTATCTGGTTTCAAAACAAAGCTTATAATATTTTTGAAAGATGGCTTATTTATGTCCTGTATGTCAAAACAGCTTCGATTTGAATGACTTGACTACTCACATAAATGAAAAACACAAAAACAAGGTTTTCATATTTGGTTGGCCATGTGGAATCTGCATAGAAAAATTTACTACACCTAAACGGCTTATTAATCATTTAAGTGCAAAACATGCGACATCAGAAATATCGGTACCATTGGCATCACAAATACTTCCAGAAGTATCTCTAGAACAAAACAGCTCAGAAAATAACTCAAGCTTATTGATGGAGTCACCAAAAAAAAGATTTAATAAATCACTTCCTGATATAAACTATGAAGTTATAAGTAAGGAAGGTGAAAAATTTGTTGCTAGTTTGTACAGCAATGAAAAACAATGTCGTTCTCATGCACTTAGCACTGTGAAGGCAATTCAAACGTTATTTAAGTGCATATTCGATTTCACTTCAGAAGGACTAGAACCATTCTGTGACTGTTATCACCAAGTCAGCTGTGTGTCTGCTGCAGTAGATTCAATTTTTCGCAAATATGAAAGTGATTACAAAGTTACAAAGCAGTTAAAAGAGAATACAGTTTTTATCCCCTCGAAAACAGTAAATATAGGTTCTCGTCTTGATTCTAAAAAAGAAAATGGAGTAAAAAATTTAGGGGTTCAAGATGCAAAATCAGAAAGTGTTTCTATATAAAAGAGATTCTGATGCAATATATATCTGTCCTTGGATTGTATAATGAAATAACTTTGCACTTGGAAAATTGTGAAAAAAGCACGAGCATTATATCTCTAATGAGTGGAAGTGTCTGGAAAAGCATAAAGTCAAGGTTTGATGGTAAAATTGTTTTTCCTTTACAGTTTTATTTTGATGACTTTGAAATTAATGATGTTCTAAGCTCTCGGAGAGGATTTGCGAAACAAGGAGCAATTTATTTTTCTCTAATGTGTATTCCGGATAAATACAAAAGTTCACTGCCCAATATATTACTAGCACAACTACATAAATAACATTATCAAAGAATTAAAATATCTAGAAGATCATGGTCTTAGTTTGTTAATTAATGGTTCAAGGAAACAAATCTACTTTGCTCTTTTATCTATTACAGGAGATAATTTAGGACTCAATACTGTGCTAGGGTTTGTAGGATCTTTTTCTGGTCAATACTGTTGTCGATTTTGTATTGCTAATATTCAAGAGAGAAAAAAACAGGTAGTTGCTAATACTAAATTATTTAGAACTGTCGATAATTATTCAGACCATGTCAAATCACATTTATTTGGAATAAAAGAAGAATGCATATTTAATAAACTACGTTCTTATCACGTCATCACTAACATGTGCTGTGATATAGACCACGATTTTCAAGAAGGAATATGTCGTTATGTGACAAAGCATTGTATAGATCACTTTCTTAAAGAAAATTACTTTACACTAGAAGAACTCAACCACGAAATAAAATATCGTGATTGTACTCCTTCCTACGGTTCCAATATATCATTCCATGCATTCGAGAATCTGTCATTGAAAAAGATGTTATTAAGGCAGTATGTAAATCTCAAGGTAGGATAATTCTTTGGGTTCAAAGAGGCACCCTTGTAACCATAGCTTAAAAAAATAATAAGTGCCCTCTAATGTCTAAAATTTGTATACTTTACTGACGCGTCTTTAGAAGTATGAGTTAGGGCGCCTCGTATTTACACGCACTAATACTACTTCAGCAGATTTTCAATGCTTCGCCTGGTACTTTTTGACTGTTTTTGACCCTAAATTTTCGTCTTAAATAATTAATAAATTTTAAAATGCGTGGTAGAAATCGATGATTTTTTTATAATTATTTTTGTTATTAAAAGAAGTATAAGCTGTAGTAAAATAAAAGTTTTCTGTAAAAGCGTTTTTTCAATAGAAGTGAAAACGTGCCGATACTTCCTATGCTGTGTTAAAGTGTTAAATTGTTATCAACTTTGACCCTAATTATCTCGGTCAAATCGTGGTAGAAAATAAAAAAAAATTTGATAAAATAGATCTTTATTCCACTTAGAAAATGAGCCTTCTTTGATCAAAATCTGTGAGAGGGAATTTTTTTTCAATATTTTGACATACTGCCTTAAACTAACTGCATCAGAAATGAAAACATTAAAGGAATATTTATGCTTTTATGTCGGCTTTAAAATACCGAAAAAAGATAAACATTGAAAAATGTATTTATCACTGAAGTGTATAATGGTTATCGTTAGAAGCTCCAACTTTGATGATAACAAGCTTAATCAATTGAATAAACATATAAAATCGTTGCTGCAATTATACAATCAAATACAATGGATACAATCAAATATAAATTTCACCTTTTGTTGCATTACGTTGACATGATAAGAGCTTTAGGTCCTCCAAAGTATTACTCGACTATGAGGTACGAGGCTAACCACAAAGTGATGAAAAATATTGCGGGTGCAACGAAATCCCGCCGTAATGCATGTGAAACAATTGGCCATAAAAATCAAATTATACTTTTGAAACAATTATCTTCAAGCCAGCATTTATCTTCAAGAATATCTTTCAGTCATGAACAGCGTTGCCAACCATACCATAATTATGGTATGTTTACCATATTTTGATCTTCCATACCATATACCATAACGACTTTACCATATACCATAATTTAGTTTTTTCACCAAAAAATCAGAAATTTTTTTTTTTAGCTACAAACAGTAAAATTTTTTTTCATATCGGTAGACATACTTCCTCCTTGCTACCAATCAAGAAGACTAGAGAGATCTCTTGATTGGTCCCCAATATATGCACACACTTACACAGGAAGTTGATGAAAAATGTTGTAATGTGTGATGCTTTTTGGGTATATGTAATGAGCAGAGCCGGGAAGTTCGTCTGTTATTTCAGCTTGCCGTAAATACCATGGCAACATGGTGAAATATAGTTTAAAAAAAAAGACGATCTGAACCTCGTACATGGAAAAAATGGCCTCAAAAAATGGCCTTATTTTTTTTGGCCTCTTAAAAAAGGCCCTTCAAAATGGCCTTATATTTTTGGCGTCTTAAAAATGGCCTCAAAAAATGGCCTTATTTTTTTTTTTGGCTTCTTAAAAACGGCTTTAAAAAATGGCCTCATGTTTTTGACCTCTTTTGGCCATTTTTTGAGGCCATTTTTAAGAGGCCAAAAAAAATAAGGTCATTTTTAAGAGGCCAAAAATATAAGGCAATTTTAAAGGGCCAAAAAGCAAAACCGACCATCCATACGAGGTTCAGATCGATACTGGCTATTCACCGCCTTTCAGCGAAAACTCTTCAAAATGATGGTGATAAATATTTGTATAAAAATTTAAATATCTGAGTGTGTGTTAAATATTTCAGCACTCCCACACTCAAATGCTGATAGTGAGAGAACTTTCAGTAAAATTAACTTGGCTAAAACAAAAATAAGAAATAAATTAGCTGTACCAACAGTGCGTGGAATATTATTAGCTAGTCAACATGTTCTTTCCAATGGAAATTGCATTAAATTTAAGCTATCCAAAGAAATGCTTCCACGTATGACTACAAGTACTTTGTATGATAAACCAAATATTAAAGAAAAAGAAAATTATATTGATGATGATGATGATGAGTTAATGGAAGTTTTGTTTGATACAAACTAAAAATTTTAATTTTAAAAAATTAAACAATATACCTATATTGTTTTTTAATTAAAAATATATTTTACATTAAAGAGTACTAAAATTCATATGATAAAAATTAAAAAAAACTAATATGAAAAATGTCATTATTAATAAATAAATATATTAATAAAAATAAGTAAATATGACTAAATAAATAAATAATAATAAAAAAAAATTAATTGCATGGTTTCATTTAATTTATTTCAATAAAAAAATTAAAATTTCCTTCTATACCATAATGGTGTCCATATTATTCACTTGTATCCTTTTTTTTTATTAAATTATCAATTAATGCCGGTCAGAAAATACGTTTTTCGAACTTTAAGATAAAAAAGTGTCGAGAAAATTTTAGTTATTAATTAATTAACCAATTGTGAGCTGACGCTGCAAACGTAGGTCCTCGAGCTACGGGAAAAACAAAGGAAATAACTATTTGAAAAATTCAAAAATCAATAACTTTTAAAATATTTGTCTAAAAAAAAATTCATGATCAGCTGTTAATTCATTATTTTATTAAGATCATTTGAGCTTTGGTCATTTTTCTGATTCAACCTCTTTTTTTCCCCGCAATGACTCGAACTCAAGAAGTAACTTGAGTAACTTGTCAGTGGCGATATTGTTGAGCAGTATGAGTTTCATCGACATTGAACAATCATATAAAAATTAAACAATATTAATAAATAAATTTTTTGGCAATAATTTTGCAATCGCTAGCTTATATTAAAGCTACAGTAAAATTTTCAAGTTAATTTATTAATTTTTGAAGAGGTTGTCTTGATTTACATGATGAAAAAAGAGTATTTTTTTTTTTTTTTAAATTTCGTTTATATTTTTTATCTCGTTAATTTTTCATTTTAAAAAAAAATTATTTAGCAAAAAATATGTGTTTTTACTTGTGAAGTATATTTTATAATATAATGTATAGTGACGTATGCGCATTCTAATGCCGACATACTATACAAAACAGAGCTAACGGCACAGCATATGATGTCTGTGGAGAACGCCATGTTAAAAATGAATACCTATGTCTTTTGGGCACTCTTGTACTCCTTGCACACAAGATCCTGACGTAGCTAGTTGAAGCAGGTGAAATTTTTTTGGTGTAAAGTCGTAAATTTATCTTTTTCAAATCAGGATGAGTGAAAATTCAGTGTATTTTAAAAATTTATTGGCCGATTGGAAGCTTGATAAATATGTAACTAATTTTTATGGTAGGTCGAACATTTTATCTTTTATATTTTTTAATTTATGTTGTATATAAATTTAAATATGTCGCTTTTTTTTCAATTCAATTTAATGCTGTATAATATGTATATAAAACTGTTGTATACTTAGCGAAAAATTATTCTGAAAATATCAGCCATAAAATTAATTTGCAAATATATAAAATATTAATGATAATTTTTCAAATTAAGAAAATAAAGAATAAATAAATTATTATTTAATACTTTTAAATGATTCTGTTTAATTTCTAAAATTTATAAAATATTCAATACATGGGTTATTGTTTTTGGATAATGTTTATCAAATAATTTATTTAGTTTACAAAATTTAAAAAAAAAAAAAATCTCAGAAAAAAAAAATATTGATAATATATATGGTTATTATTTTTTTCAATTTTCCATTGAATTGTTCTGTTCTACACAAACATGAAAAAAAAATTTTGAACACAGACATTCTTTTTATTCATAGTTTCTTTTCCTAGATATTCTGAAACTTATTGTTATTTGACAGCCGACTGTCGCCACTCTCCAGTAGAGTAATATAGTTTGAGAAAAGATTTCTGAAATATCAGTCAAAAAGTTAATCCCTCTATTATAATACATATTCTGATCTCAAGGCATACGGCTAGCTTCGCAGGGAACTGTCTGGTAATTTCTTTTTTTTTTATTTTATTTTTTTTCAAAATTTTCTGAATTAAATGAAATCATTTAAAAACATTTAATAATAATGTATTTATTTATCATCTTCTTGATTTAAAAATTATCATAACTAAATATTAGGTGCGTGAACCGGGCCTGCAGAAGTCCTAGAAAAATTATCTAAAATACTCATTAGAAGCGTCTTAATTTGTACTAATTTGGACCGCCATTGATTTGATTTCTACCTCAAAATTAAAGGGTGGAGAAAGGGTTCAATATTGACTTTTTTTCTAGATGACTTAGGGGGGTAAAAAAAATTGCTACAGACGCAGAATAATTTGAACTAATTTGTACCACCAAGCCCGGAATTTGTATCTCAAGAATAACAACAAAAAAAATTATTTACTCCTTGAGATACGAATTCCGGGCTTGGAGGTACAAATTAGTACAAATTATTCCGCGTCTGTAGCAATTTTTTTTATCCCCCTAAGTCATCTAGAAAAAAAGTGGATATTTAACCCTTTCTCCACCCTCTAATTTTGAGGTAAAAATTAAATCAATAGCGGTCCAAATTAGTACAAATTAAGACGCTTCTAATGAGTATTTTAGATAATTTTTCTAGGACTTATGCAGGCCAGGTTAACGCACCTCTAAATATTGTGTAATTTGATTGTAAAAAATTATTTTAAAATATTGATTTTTAACGGCACTATGTAATTGTTAATAAAAAAATGTTTGATTTACAATTGCATGGTGCCTTCAAAAGTCAATATTTTTAAAGAATTTTTTTTATTTTTTCATATTATTTTAAAAGAAAAAAAATACAAATCCTGCATCAATGGTAGTACAACCAACACATGCGGCTGCATACACGTCCGTGTATGACTTACCGAGTGTATAAGTCTGTGACGTCAGCAGTCGGTTTAACGAAATATTAGAAAGATAATACTGTTTCTCACTTCCACTTAAGTACTTAGACAAAGACAAAAATTTATTATCCTCTGATAATTAAAATTAAATATGCATATCTATATTAAATTTAGATGATTTTTTTTTGTCTGTTTTTCTAGTTCTATCCTTTATTTTTTGGTAAAAATTCGTAAAATTCGACATTATTTTTAATTTTCCCTGGTTGTACCTTAAATATCTCACTTGTCTTGATATTATTATTATTATTTTTTTTATTTTTGAGATGTGTCCATAAAAAAAAAAAAAAATTACTCAAAAATATTGATTTTAAGAAGCACAATGCAATTGTTAATAAAAAATATTTCATTCACAATTGCATGGTGCCTCCAAAAAGCAATATGTTTGAGTAATTTTTTTTTTATTTTATAGGCCATACAGTGAGTGAATTTTCAGCAATGAGATCGAACTCTAAGTTCAATGATAATCAAATAAATTTTTTATAATTATTTCTAGAACATAAATTTTCAAATTCACAAATATTTTAATGTTTGAATCATATGTTATTTATTGTTGATAAAAAATTCATAAATATTGAGGTCATTCAATAATAATGTTGATAATAAAAAAAATAAAATATATAGATACATTTTTCTTTTTGGTATCAAAAATTAAATTAGGGAAAAGATAAGGGTTGAATAATGAAAATGACTAAACGACGAATGATCTAAATAGATCATTTATTTTTTTGAACAATCATTCAAAAAATTCTCCTTTTTTCTCCGAGTCCGAGTAATTGTAGGGGAAATAAAGGACCAGAAAATGACCAAAAATATTGACTGATCCACATAAAAAAATTGTTAATGATTTTTATTGTTAAAGTTTGAAATTATTAAATAAAAGAATTCAAAAATCACCAATTTTCTTAATAATTGTCTAAAAAAAAATTTATGATAGACTGACGGTTTGTTTTTTCATTTAGATCATTCATTATCTGTATTTAATTTTATAATTTAAAATTCAACAGAGGCAGGAATCATCTGTGAAGTAAGTCTAGCTAATATCAAAGCTGACGAAGTGGAAAACCTTATATCTAATAGTGTAGATCAATTAATTTTTTTTTAAAAATGGGTTTCTCACTTCCAAAACGTAAGTTAAATCTTTTTTTTTTTACAATTGGACTCTATTACATAATAATTACATAAAAGAAATAAAATTCCAGAAAATAAATCTGAACAATAATATGACGCCAGCAGATAACAATTTAAGCATTTACATTCCAGTAACAAGTTCAACAGGCATAAAAGCAAAATTTTTCTCAGAAATAATTCAACCTAAATTAGTTGATATTTTGAATGACTGGTTAGAAACGAGAGCAATATTAATGAAAACAAAAGAAAATAATTCATTCGATGAATGACATGCTGGAATGATTACTGACCGTATCGTTGAATATCTTATCAGCAAATTTGGACATGAGTAAGTACTTTTCTTTTTTTTAAATTAAACAATAAATTTATGAAACATTAAATAATAAAATTATGTGAAAAAATAATTTCAGCAATTGGGACAACATACATTACGAGGCAATAGCAAAAAATCTTGGAACTATTTTAAATACATCAGCAACAATGTTTTATGCCAAAGGAAAAGGCAGAATCTATCAAAAATTCAAGAAGTATTTCTATAAATGTTCAGAGATTCAAGGTACCACAAAAAAAAGACGTTCGCAATCTATTGTTGGTCTCAATACGATTAAAAAGCCCAGATTTGAAGATGGTAAGGTCTTTGCATGATTTTTCAAATATTTTAAGTATCCATATTAAGAAAACTAAAAGCTTTTATTAAAAAAATGTATATTCATTTGACAGATGAACGACTTCAATTAAGCATATTATGGCTTAAAGAAAAATTCGAAGGTGGTGATCCTGAAGAGATTATATCTAATTGAAAACTTTCGTTTTCATGGAGAATGGAATTTATGAAAATAAATCCATGGAAAACTGAAATTCCATCAATGAAGAGTGGCCAATTATCTTCAAACCAGAACATGGACCACAATTAATTATGACCGATTTTGATCTTATGTCGGTAAATCTTCAGGTGAAAGGCAATATTGAAGACAATTGGGAAAGCTTTTTCGATTATATTCATCGAAACGTCAAATGTAAAAATGCCAAGTGTAAAACTGTGCTTGATTATTGCGACCTTTATACAACAACTGAAGGTGGTAAAATGCTGGCTCAACTAAGTCGTTTGGCTTATTTGTATCCATTGAAAGGGAACATCAAAGTCCAGAGTGGTCCAAACAAGGAGGGAATCAATATTTCAAAAACCATTGGAAGTATTGTGGAACATGCAAAGGTATGCTTAAAGGTTGATGCTTAAAATAATATATATTATACTTTTAATTACAAAAACTTGAATAATATAAGTTTCAAATTCCAGAGTGCAGCAGATATTGACAAAATAATACAAGAAAAAATTTCTCTCGTTGGCCGAGATACAGTGCAACCATATATTATTGCTCTGAACGGCACAGATGTAAATGAAACCACTGCATACGTTGTAGTTATTGATAAACATTTATTTCCAATGAATTCTGGAAAAGACTTTATTGATTTTTGCTTTAAAATTTTTCATGTTTTTCATGCAAAATATCCAGTTGCTTCTAGACATTTGTGGCGGATGATTGAAATTGGCGTCTATAAATTCAAGAACGAGCTATTCGATTGTCCCTCTCATTTAGAAGCGACGTTTGAGACACTCGAGAAACGATTTTTATCATGATTTTTATGGTTAAACTTTTTTGGGCACATGTATATTAAATGTTTCTAAATATTATATTGCCAATAAATAATATTAACTGATTTTTTTATTGGCTCATCATTTCAAATATTAATTACGCACATACATTTTTCCCTTCCCCCACGAAAAAAAAAATAAATAAATAAATAAAAAAAAAAATCTTTCAGCGGGATTTGAACCCGAGCCTTCCTGGTTGTGAATCGATTAACTAGTCAATAATAACTAAGTAAAAAAATTTAGAACAGTCATATTCTTATGTGCATTTTTATAAGACCCTGTCATAAGACTTCTGGCTTCGTGGTAAAGTACTTGCTTCCTATCCAGAAAGGCCCAGGTTCAAATCCCAAAGAAAATTTTTTTTTTTTGATTTTTTTTCCATTAAAATTTAAGTAAATTTTTGTCTTAAGAAGAAAAAAAATTTCTCAAAGGAAGAAAAATTTTCTGCTTCCAAGTTAATTAATGATTAAGAATTGAAAGAAGTTCTCTGATTAGTCTTTTTAGTTTCCTTGAAGTAGTTTCTTTCTTAAACGCGTGTTTTCTTCGTTTAAAAAATAGTATTAAAATGTAAACGTGGAAGGTACAGTTTTCTCAAACGAAGAAAAATGTTTCCATCTCTAAACTGCTCATTGATTAAGAATCAACATGATTTTCTCCGTACATCCTATTTTTTACTTAAATAAACCGTCGATATTTTCAATGAACTAAATGTTTCTTACTTTTATTAAATATTGTTTTCTGATTCACTTCTTATGATTAAATAGACATTCTTCATAGTCATTAAATTCAATTTCTTTCATTACAGATCTCTTTACCCTTTTTATTTTTTGTATAATTTTATCTTCATTCAATATTTTTATGCTATAAGCTTTTGCATGCAAACCAAAAAATTCTGTTACAATTTTGTCTTGATTTTCATCTTTTATAACACCAATTTTTCGTGTATTTACTAAATGCATGTTATGAATATTATTTTCTAAATAATCAGCTGTATCAAATTTTTCCGAAATTTTTTATAACATTCAAAGCATCTGTATCCATGTCTATATATTTTTTCAACCAAGGTGATTGCTTTAATTTTGACATTTTACACGGAGAGAAATCCGCAGCAAATAATGCTGTAGAGTATCAAACAAATTTTACTGTAGTCTACTGGAAATTGAGAAGTCGCGTGGGGAGGCCACCAGGATCGACTAGAATTTCCTATTACACTACAGTAATTTTAATCAAAACACAACAAAAAAACAACACAAAAAATTAAATAAAACCTTATTGTTTAAACATCAAAATAAAAATGTAACGTGTTTATTAATTTAAAAAAAATAAACCATTTTATAATTTTCATGTGTTTCACCGCATTTTTATTTAGATTCAATAATAAAATAAAAACAATAAACTTTATTAGAAGAGGTTAGGAACACACTTGATTTCCAATAAATATTCGTGTCATCTGGCGGGAAAACTTGCTGTACACTACAGTAATTTCTGGCATAAAGTATACCATTAACTCGAGACTTCCAAAAATTCCGGTAGACTACAGTAAAAAATTTAGATGAAATATAATGATAATCATTATAATAAGTGGGAATTAGTTGCTTTAATGACGTCAGCTATGATTTTTATGATACCACTACAGTAATATTTCCTGCGGATTTCTCTCCGTGTATGAATTTTTGTAAGCTGCATACCTAGACCTAAATATTGTCTGTGATGAATAACATATCTTATTTTTGCATATAAAGTGGTCATTAGTTTGACTTCTAATTCTATGTCTGTACATTTTAACATACAATCAAATGAATAACCCGGGATAGTATAGTAATGCATATGATCTAAGCCATAATTTGAGATGCAGAATTTTCGAAAATTTTTAAGAACATCAGCTGATAATAGCACATCAGCTTGCAAATGATTATCATTATAGTCACCTAATGTTTTAATTCTAAATGTATCTCACACTTTTATTGCATTCTCATAATCACTATCTGAAATATTTTCATTACTTAATTATGAAAAAACATTTTCTTTATTTATAGGTAACAGCTTTATTAAGCCTTCGAATTGATTAGCCAATTATTTAATAATAAAAAAACTATCAAAACCACTCAAATTTGAAACGCAATTATCAACGAAACTGATATTATTTCTGTTGTCGTTTGTTTTTTTTTTTTATTGGAAGTACTTTTATCTGATTTGAATTAACTTGAATATATTGGCACTATTTCATTTTTTTTATAAATGAAATATTTACTGATAACTTATTCTTTTTTTCAAATTTTGGTACATCTTTTAAAGCAATAGGAAATCGAATGGTTTTATATTTTAGTATTATTCTGAAGTTTGGGTATAAGCTCACACCCTTACTTTTTGATTGAGCTGGATGTAATGCCACTGTAACTAAGCATAAAAAGCAATATTCATCATAATTCTGTATATTTACAAGAGCTCGTTTATTTGTATGAACTGAGGCATTTTAATATATGTATACCCACCTCCGATCGGTTTATACAAATTAATATTCATGGTTAAATTAATTATTGCTTTCATAGTCCAACCCGAATCCCTTTCTTGAAATTCTTCAACCTTGACAAGAAGTTTATCAATTATTTTTTCATCAAACCAGTTGTTTAAATCAGTTGTTGGTAAAATAATGTCATTTTTTGTATTAAAATATTTTTTTTTTCTCAACAATTTCATTATTTTTCATAACTTGAAATTTACATGATAAAATACCATTAACTTCTTTTATTAAAATATTTTCAATGCGAATAGTAGTCATTTTTTTAGAATCTTGTAGAAAAAATCGTAAATCTATATGCTGCAAATTAATAACAACCCCAGTTCGCATACGTCCTTGAAATATTGATTCTACATGAATCTATTTCACTCCATCTTTTAATTTTCTATTATTGTTCCAATACACACGCCCGCTTTTTTTTCATCTATAATTTGTTCAAGTATTGATTGCAATTGTTTTATTGTCGTTTGAATTTGGATTTTTTGACCATGAGACAAAGTCCAGACTTTCAGTAACTTTTTTAATAATGTAATATTTTTTTTCCCGAATTTGATCCATTCTTCAATTTCTTTACGAGTTTTTATTACTCTACAAGCTTTTTTCATAATTTTCATCAATTTTTACACTTGTTTGAATCTCATTTTCAAACTGGTATATATATTTTCAGACGATGTTTAACACTCAAACGATAACTTACTAATGGCCGATATAAAGATACATTGTTACATCTATATTATTATGGATTTTTCCCCTCAAAAAAGGTTTGTGTCAACAAGCTTTAAAAAACTTTTTATGTTACAAGGGCAGTAGGAATAATGTGTGAATTTCCAAAGCCTAAGAGGGGTAGTGCGCTTTTTAGAAATTCACACATTATTACCACTGTCCCTAGTAACATAAAATATGGTTCGTTACATGTGCCCAATCAGAGAGCCCGCTCACAACTCATTTGGAGGGGAAACACTCGCCAAGGCTCGTGCTTGCCCCTCCAAATTCGTTGAGAGCACACTCTCTGAGTGGGCACTTGTAACGAAATATACTATTTCGTCATCTATGAAACTTGAAATGACGCATAGCATTTTGTGAACAAAGAGTAAGCAGTCAGAAGTATTTCTATTTTTTGATTTATTATGAACAAAGAGTTGGTGACTCAAATTTTTTATATTCTTAATATTATTGTAATATAATTTTTGATGGTCTACTTAATGATTTTTTAGTATATATTAATAAATTACGTACGTTAGTTTTATATTTAAAAGAAATAAAAATTATAGCTTTCGTATTTGACTGTGACATTTTTATTCTTTTAAATGAACAACTTCATTTATGACTTTCAACGGAAAAATTAAAGTGATTTCATCAATATGTATATTGAAATTTTATAAAAACTTTTATTACAAGAGTCATGAGCCGTGAGGAATTTTTTTATAAACAATTAATGAATAATAACATTGATAAATATATTGTTTCTATTAGGATACTAGAAATAAAAAGGTCGCACCCTTCAGCAAAATGGTTGGGTTCTATGAGCAGTCTAGGGGTGCTCGCGGCGGAGCAGTCCCTCCACTAGTCTAGGAGTGTCACTGAACGGACCCAGAAAAAAACTTTTATGTTTTTATGTTTCCCTAATACTTTACTCTGATTTATTTTTTTTATGAGGGAATTTTAATTTCTTATTGTTTTCGCTTTTCATCTGGCCCCCCCCCCCCCCCAAAAAAATTTTCTAAGTCCCTTTGGCTCAATGCGATAAATATGAAAAATACTAATAAATATAAAGGAAAATATAGAAAAATTACAGAATATAAAGAAAAGAACGATAAATATGAGAAAATATTACTGAATATGAAAGAAAAATTACTGAAAATAAAAAACAAAACGATAAATATATCAGTATATTTATCAGTAATAATATGAAATATCAGTAAATATAAAAAAAAATCGCTGATTATAAAGAAAAATCCGATAATTATGGAAAAATATCAGAAAAATATCAGTAAATATCAAGGAAAACTCACTGAATATAAGGAAAAGTAGGTTACATATGAATTATATCAGTAAATATGAAGGAAAAATTACTGAATATGAAGAAAAATACGATACATATGGGAAAATATCAGTAAATATAAAGGGAAATGTAGAAAAAAATAGGATATCAGTGGATATAAAGAAAAAAACGATATATACTAAATAATTCATCTGCAGGTAAAATTATTTGAGCAAAAAAAAAAAAAAGACGAAAACTTTTCAATACTGATAATGTTATTACATAGATATCACCGCAGTCATAATAGCAATGAATGAAGTAGAACTTATATATGGAATGACAGGACGTTTGTTGAAAAAAAGAACAATAACATTAACAGACGACAGTGATTATGAAGTAAAATAGAATTTGAATGAAAAAAATTTAATAAACCGAATAAAGATACTAAATTTACTAAAGAAAATATGGAAGCAAAAAACAAAATAGATGAATGATTTTTAGTTGTAACAGTAATCATTGTAACAATAGAAAGTAAAATAAATTTGTAATCACGAATTTCAATAAAGAAATTAAAATTTCCCCCGCAGGGCAGGCTTCAGCAACTGTTTCATCATTTTTTAATAATAATAATTGTTATTATATTATTTTTATAGTTTTTACGTTTAGTTTACTTGACATAATAGGTTACTCCATAAATATATATTCAAAAAAGACCTGGTAACGTTTGTTGGGGCTGGTGGCCCGTGTTACCCATCGAAAATTAAAAATTTTCAATACCCCGGCTAGGTCCATGGTGGCCATGGTACGCGATGTTGTAAATAAAATCATGTTTATAAGTTTTTTTTCGGTAATAAGGTATCTAAAAAAAGCGATGGAGAAAGGCTTCTGGAAATGGCTCTTCAGAATGGCTTCTCAAAATAGGCAGTTTTTTTCAATACGGCACTTCCAATAACTTACGGTAAAATGCTCGTAGAGACTTCATATTAGGCTCAAACTCAGCGTCATTTAAAACTCTATCACGCTCTAACAGATCCAGCTCGTTATTCATTTATTTTTTTAAATGAAAACTGCTTAAAAAAAAATAATGGAGAAATGTTTTTTATCATGTGCGTGTTTTCAGAGTCATCTTTTTAGCCCTAAACGAACTTTCTAGGACAATTATTCCATAAGTTATAACATTTCTTTTTTTTTTTTGCCGATGATTACAATACTGCGGCTGAGCCTTACGGTTTCTAGCCTCTGTAAAAATGAAAAATTATAGCTCTGTTCATTTACTTGTGACATATTTTATTTTTTTTAATAAACAAAACAACTTAGATTAATGACCTAAAAAAAAAAATATTGTACTTATTATAGAAATTTATTTCTAAGAAAAAAAATGAAATTTTATAATTTTACCTGAAAATTTTTTCCCCGTTGCCCTTCTACTCCTACAACTATGCTTATAATTGAGTATAAATAGCTCTTATTTTTTTTAAGTTAGTATCAGTCTTCAAACAAACTTGATACACATATCACTTCGAAATTCTACTTAAGGTAATCATATGTTATTTGAGAAATTTCTTTCAAAATTCTGAAATTGATTTTTTAATAAAATTGTATTTGACTTTCATTAATGTAATGTGGGTTTTTTTTTTTTTTAACAAAAAATGGATCGTTTTGCTTCATTAAACCAAATTGCAAGTGCAACAGCAGGAAAGAGTCAATCAACTCCAATTAAATTAAGAGATCTTGAATCAAATAAAAGATATCCACTAACCAATTTACGAAACGTCGTAACCAAATATAGAGAAGGCATAATTGCCAGAGTTGGAAATAATACCGAATTTTTCCTACCAGAGGATTGATGATTGTTTTATAACAAATCCTGTTGAGTATGAATCCTCCAACAAAGACAGAAGAGGAGGACGGGTTCGGTTTTCATACACAGATGGATTGAACGAATGTAAATTTACTTACGTTGAAAAAATGATTTTATATTTATAAAATTCAAAACATGTAACTTGAAAAAATATAATTTATGTAAGTTTTGTGAGTTGCGGTTTTATTTCTATTTGGATTTTTATTTTATATCCAAATTTTACCACAAATTACTTTAATTTAATATTACAAGATTTTAGTTAAATATTTTAAATAAAATCAAACACAAATTTTTAATTTAATATTATTTTAACTCTGTATTTTAATATGCAAATTTATATGATATACTGGTACAAGATATGCTTTAATGTATGTGTGATGTGGCAAAGCCACGTCACCAAAATATTTATAATTTTATTTTGCGGACGCACTCGATGGTGGCCGGACTGGAAGTATTTATAATTTTTATTTTGCGGACGCACTCGATGGTGGCCGGACTAGAAGTGAAGTTTTTATTTTTCTCTCCCTATCGAGACACACATACAAACATTTTTACACCTAAACTCTCTCCGTCTAGTGTCACGGACACTCATACAGACATCTTATACATATATATATTTGTACACGCTACAACTACCCCCCTTTTTCATTATACATGATTTATCATTATTAATGAAAATTATAGTAGCGTTTACATACAAGTAGGATACAAAAATATTTACAATAAACAATTTAAAATCCTTAATCATCATAGACTTTAAAATCACTATTATTTTACATTTAAAATTAATTTTAACTGTACCCAAATAAAATTTTACAATAATCCTTATTTACAACCACAAATATTTCTTTTTAAAATCAAATTAATCTTTGAAATTTAACATACAAAATTATAGTTATCAAATATTAAAACTTTACATTATTTTTTAAAAAAGGATATAATATACATTTACATTGATTAGTAAAATTCAGATGAATTTCTGCCACATCTTACATATTCCCAGCATATTGTAATCGTGGCATCCATCATTGAGTTATTGAATTTAACTTCTAGAATATTATATACAATATATAACATTGAAGTTATTCGAATCAATATGCCACCTGGTCCTTGGCATGAGGCAAATGACATTAACCAAAGTAATGCCGCATTCACTTATATCCATTGAGCTGGTCCAAGTTAAAGTCAGCAAACATATCCAAATATCTTTTACATCCAAATTTGCCATCAAATTTGTACTTTCTGCCATTCATATTATTATTATTAATTAAATGTTTGTATTTTATCTTGCATTTAATTTTATTTTTAATTTTATTATTGACACTATTGACCAGTTTGTATCGTTGCCCAGTATTTACTTTTCCAATATTATTGTCATATTTATTATTGAACACATTGACTTTCATTTTCTTTTCAGCAACACTCAAATTGTTATTATTAGCATTATTTTTACATATATTATTATCACAAATTATTTGGTGATACTTATTTATTTTCTCAGCATGATTCTGGTGACTATTATGGACAAAATTTAATTCATTTTCATGACAACCATTTGTTGCATCAATGTATTGATTATGAATTTTATCCACAATATTAGATACACTTTTATTTTCACAGATATTTTCAACAAAATTTAATTTATTTTGTTGATTACAATTTATTTTATCATTTTGATTGTTGTGGTGATTCATCACAACATTAAATTTATTTTTATCTTGATTATCAACAATTATTGTTTGATTGTGTTGATCACACATTGTTTTATCATTGTGATTAATATCTTTTGAGATATCACCCCCCTGCTGATCATTTATTTTATTTTCATTTTTAAACATATTGTCATCATCATTCAATTTATTTTGTTGATGGTTATTTATATTTTCAATATGTTTAAATTTTTCTTCAAGCTGTGCTCGTGCTTTATCTGCTTGTGCACGTTTATGCTCAGCTTGCGCACGTTCACTTTCAGCTCGCGCACGTTCACGCTCGGCTTTTAGTTGTGCTTGTCTCGACTCTTCTATCTCAAATTTTAATATTAATATTTCTGCCTCTTTGGCTGCCATCTTGCACAACAATGTGTTATTTTTATTTTTATTATTTTTATTATTTTTACTTTTATCAACACTTGTATTTATTTTATTTTTATTTTTGCTTTTGTGGCAATCTCCTGAGGTGTTACCCCCCTGTTGCTCACTCAATATTTTCATGTTTTCTATAATATTTAATTTTTCATTTTTATGTTGTGACTTCATATCACCAAAATACTCAACAATATTATATTTGTTTATGCTGATAGATTTATCACCATAATTTATTGACACTTCATTTTTAATCATCCATTGATAGCCCAGTATCATATCATACTCAAGATCATATTCCACAACTGCTTTATCATAAAATTTGACCCCGTTTATTATATATGTAAAATAAACTGTTTTATTGGCTGGATTATTTTGGTCATCATCTATTTCTAAAACTTCTAGATGTGATTGTTTAAAAACATTGTAAGACATCATATTATGTGCACCACCTGTCCTTATCAATGCCTTGTATTCATTCTTGCCCATTGTAATTATTACACTTGGACATTTTATGTGCTGATTATTGTTTAAACTCAATATAGTATTTGGTTCTTCCATTTTATCCTTATTCGAATACCGGCAATTATTTCAATATTTTGAATATTCTATTATCAATTATTTTATGTTGAATATATTTTTAATGAAAATGTTGTGTTTAATTTTCACGTATTCTTTTCATACAATTAATTTTATTGAAAATATTATTATTATTATATATGTACTTTATTATTTTTATTTTAATTTTATGATGAAATATTCAATACTATGACGTGTCCAACTTCTAGTTGCCACGTGTAATTTTATTTTATTTTTATTATTTTTAATTTTCTTGACAAAATTTTACACATCAAGCGTGTCCAACATTAGTTGCCACGTGTAATCAGATTTTATTATTATTATTATTATTATTTAATTTTTCTGATGGAATTTTCACAAATATGGCGTGTTCAACACTTCGTTGCCACGTGTATACAAATTATTATTATTGTTATTTTGCTCACAAAATTTGTTGATTTTCGTTTAATTTATATGCGAAAATTCTTTCTCAACAATTTTTTATATTTTAATTTAATGATATATTTTATACATTTATCAATTTTATATACAATATTACTCTTCTCACTCTCGTGATTGAGATTATAATTTTGAGACAATTATATGTACTCACGACTGAATTTTCACAATTTTATTGATTTCTTTCTTTTATCAAATATTTATATATATATATATTTTTTTTTCTCACCTCTTGGTTTGAGCTGCTAATTGAAAGCCAATTGTGAATTTTGATCACAATTACAATTTATAATTATTAATTTATATAAATTATTACTCTTTTTTTTTTCACCGCGTGGTTTGTGCCACTAGTTGGGAGCCATTTGTGAGTTGCGGTTTTATTTCTATTTGGATTTTTATTTTATATCCAAATTTTACCACAAATTACTTTAATTTAATATTACAAGATTTTAGTTAAATATTTTAAATAAAATCAAACACAATTTTTTTAATTTAATATTATTTTAACTCTGTATTTTAATATGCAATTTATATGATATACTGGTACAATATGCTTTTATGTATGGGTGATGTGGCAAAGCCACGTCACCAAAAATATTTATAATTTTATTTTGCGGACGCACTCGATGGTGGCCGGACTGGAAGTATTTATAATTTTTATTTTGCGGACGCACTCGATGGTGGCCGGACTAGAAGTGAAGTTTTTATTTTTCTCTCCCTATCGAGACACACATACAAACATTTTTACACCTAAACTCTCTCCGTCTAGTGTCACGGACACTCATACAGACATCTTATACATATATATATTTGTACACGCTACAGTTTTCTTAATGAATGTATTGAAATGAATGAAATATAACTTAAAAGAATTTCTGTTTTTTCATTTTTAATCACCACTTTGTCTTCAAATAAAACACATAATTATAAAGTAGAAATATTTTGGAAAATTGATACACATTATCACTTTTCAAAACACACAATGTCGATCAACGAAGTCGGGTCGAAACTTCCCTCACGAGGCGGAGTAAAACGAAATTTATTATTTCGCTGGTTCTCGAAATAAATAATTAATAGAAAGAGCTTGTATGCTCTAATTATTTATTTGATGTCAACTGAATTGTTAATAATTAATAGGAGTTGATTGTTAATAATTCTAAGGGTCACTGCATAAGCACTGTGGAGGGTCAAGTCTACTAACGAGTGGTGTCAGTGTGGCACATGTTTCGTATATATTCGAGGTCCCGTAGTAAACTTGATACGTTAAACCTCGACCTGTGCTAGTTTTCCCCTCCATCCGTCGAAAAAACGAACTCTCCGAAGGCTACGGGCTGGATCGGATACCTATTCGTGTTGCGGGCTAGGAAAGCGTGCTGCGCATGTCCGGGACGATAGGTGGGAGAGCGCGCGAGTGGGGATTCAGAGGACTCACAATAGCTTAGCGCACAACGTAATCGTTAGACGACACAACTTGTCTGGCTCTCGAACTGATCACTACCTTCGCTTGACTGGCTCTCTTAGTTCACTACTGGTTCTCTCGACATCGTTTGGATCTCTCGTAAAGGCTCTCTAGGTATCAGAAGTTAAGTCCTGGTGAAACTCTGTCCGAATTTCCAATGGCAGACTAATACTAATGATCACGTTATATGGTTCTCTTATTATAATAATAATTATTATTATATTCTCGCTACATAATGTGTATGTGATGGTTAGACCATCATTACACATAAACGTGTATGTGTGAGTTCACGAATAGATCGCTGTAAATAATAACAATAATAATAATATTGAGATATATTATTATTGCAATGGCAACGTATGTGTAAGACCAGGTCACGGATGGATTGCTGTATGGTTCCCTATACAAAATACTCATTTCACATGTAGAATATTTGCTCCTACACTTATGATACTTGTGACGTCAGTATTTTGCTATAGTATAGTCGCAATGTAATATAGGCGTATGTAAGACACTATACTTGGTTCACGATAGTTCCCTCAGGTTTGGTTACGTATTTCATAGTCCGATCAGGTGGACCGCGCCCCTTTACTATTTCTAAGACTTAGTTAGGTTCTCGTATTTTGTTCTCGTTACTCCTACGGCTGTTGGCTTCCGAGATAACCAACATGGCTCCCCCCGGTGATTTAGAGGAGGATGGTGAGAAATCCTCGTTGTTAACCTTGGCCGATAGTTCTCGCCGCGCAGGTCAGAAAATCGGTTACAACATATAGCGTAGGCAACGCTACATAGAACGTTGCATGCAACACAGTATACGTATAGTTTGAGAAAAAGAACAAAAAAAAAGGCATGCGCATAACTGAAAAAAAACTCCAAAAAGAAATTCGAAAAAAATAAATTTAATATGGTTAAAATAAAATAAGTATTGAAAGTTCAAAATATGTAGCAAAAATATTTAATAAAAAAAAAAAATAATAAAACAAATAAAAATGATGAAAGAAATTAATAAACTTGATTAAATAAAGAATAAAACAGTACAAGTCAAATCGTGAACGACTTGAAATTAATTGAATTAATAATCAATATATAAAATCATTTTAAATTAAATTGAAAAATATCATCAATGACAACTAACAAGCAATGAAATACACAATTTAAAAAAAAAAACAATAAAAAACCGTACGCATTAATTATTACTTTCTAGGTAAAAAATATTCAAGGTTTTCAATGCTTTCTTAATCTTTATCAATCGAGTATTATCTATATATTGTTTTTATATTTATCATGTGACAGCAGGATAACAACACTGAACAACACGAAATAAATAAATAATCTGTCAAAAACACACAGCCACATATAAATAGCATACAAATACATAAACTATTCACCATACTATTTATTTTGTCCATCCAATGGCACTCGATTTAGGGCCCTGTATTATCGATGATTTAAGATTTACACATTATTTTGGAAATTCACACACTGTTTCAGTCTCAAAGGACGTGTGTATTTCTTGATCAACATACTGATTCCTTCTATGTCAGAACTGTCATCTTTATGAACTGAAATAGATGCGGATGGGGGTATTTTTCTTAATAGTGTAACCAACAATTACAGGAAAATCCTGATGGTCCATAAGCTCCAAAATCTTCGCCTGTTTTAAGTACTGAACGTTCATAGCAATATCGTTCTAGACAACGATAGTTTATAACAAAAAAATTTATAATCATACAAATTTTTATACTCACTTTTCATTATTGTATAATTTAAAATATTATAAAAAAAATTACATGTTACAAAGAATTTTTGAATTCCTAACATAATTACCGCATTATTTTAATATATAAATGTCACTAGTTAATAAAATGAACAATATTATGAATACCAACCGTTATGTGAATAAACAATACCGACAGAAAAATCAATGAAAGAAACTTAGTTTTATCACCGCAATCACTCCAAAAAAAGTTTCTCTTCCCCCGCGCGTACTCGCAACACGCACAATTTTTTTTTTCCTTTGACTGTCACTGATGAACCGTTTTAAACAAACTAAGGGTGTCTGAAATAAATAATCTTGAAACCCTCAGTGGAAAAATAATTTTTAAAAGAAAAAAATATACATTTTTTTTTTCAATGAAAATACAAAGATAAAGATATAACTTCATTAATATTTGACAAAGAGAATAAGAAAAAAACCATATAGAGCATATATTGGAATCTTATAAGTTTGTATATTTGAACAGAAGTAATAAAATTTTAATAGTCACCTCAAGAGTGTAAATCACACCATGCTTCATAGAAAAAATATTTAAATACGTTAATATTAAATATTTAAGTCTCTCAGTCAATTCTTTTATTAGATGAAAATAAAATTTATTGGTTTTAAAAAAAAATAAATGAATAGAGACTGTGTGCGGCCTCCTTAGTGACACCGCGGAATTTGCGGCCTGACCCTCTACGATTTCACTCATTTGTCGATATGTTGTAGATTTTGTCTTTGAAAAAAAAAACGTTTTTTTTTTTTTTTTTCCTTCAATTTTTGGGGGTGCCACCAAAAAAAAAAAAATAAGAAAAAATTAGAAAATAGAAATAATACAGAACATTTTGCCACGAAATAAAATTTTACGTTATTGGAGAAAACAATATAAAAAATTTAGTGAATTTGATTATTCCGAAAATATAATTTTTTATTATTATTTTTAATTTAATAGTCAAATCGTATTCCAACCAATTAGCAATAGAAAATATAATTACAAAATGTATTTTTGACATTTTTTATAAATATTCATTGTAAAACCTCAACGAGATATAGTTTTTTTCTATTTTCCTAAAATTTAATTTTTTTTTTTTTTTTTCCACAAACTATGGGCTATACAATCAGTTAAATAATATTCTTCTGTTTCATTTAGCTTTTGAAATTGAATTCTTAATGTTAAAACTATTGTAATTTCATTAAAAAAATATTATATGTTTTATCATAATATGATTTTTTTTAATAACTATTGAAACGTGCGTTTTTTTGAAAAAGCTAAACTCCATTTTTTTTTTATTTCGAAAGAGTCTTATATATATGTTGTAGATTTTGACCTTAAAAAAAACCCCTATTTTTTTTTTTTTTTTCTTCGATTTTTGAGGGCGCCACCATCGAATTTCAAGATATCTAAAATAGTAGCATTTTTTGTTTGCTGAAATTTTTATCACAGATTTGAGGACGCAAAACAAGTATTTCAAGCCCTTCACTAGAGTGGGCACTCAATGGGAAGTATTTTTTTTTGATTTTTGAAATTTCAATTTTTGAAAAAAAAAAATTATTTTTCTTAATTTTATTTTTTTTTTAGATGTAAAAAAAAAAATAAAACGAAATTTACTCTTATGAAATTTCCAATTTCTTTTTCTTTTTGAGAAAAACCATATAGTTTGTTTTTTTACTCTCGATTTGTTATGTGGTTTTTCGGAAAAACTAAAAAGAAATTGAAAATTTTATGAGAGTAAATTCCGTTTTCTTTTTTTTTTTACATCTAAAAAAAAAATAAAATTAAAAAAAAATTTTTTTTTTCAAAAATTGAAATTTCAAAATTCAAAAAAAAATACTTTCCATTGAGTGCCCACTCTAGTGAAGGGCTTGAAATACTTGTTTTGCGTCCTCAAATCTGTGATAAAAATTTCAGCAAAAAAAAAATGGTACTATTTTAGATATCTTGAAATTCGATGGTGGCGCCCTCAAAAATCGAAGAAAAAAAAAAAAAAAAAATTCGGGTTTTTTTTAAGGCCAAAATCTACAACATATCAAAAAATGAGCGAAATCGCAGAGGGTCAGGCCGCAAACCCCGTGACTTGGCTAAGAATGCCACATGTGTTAGACGAAAATCATTTTTTTTTACATTGAAACAAAAATCCTTTAGATATGGACTTAAATTATGTATCAATTTCGTTTTTATTATTCTATTATCAAAGTAACGATTATTTTATAAATTTGGTATCTTTTTTTTGATCATCATTATTAATACTATTTGACAATAAATTTTCATGCTTATTTATTGTTTTCTCTTATAATATGTTATCTCTTATTGAATGTAATAGAAAAAATACTCAGTGAATAAATCAAAATAAAATATTTGGTTTAACAAAAATTCGAAGATTCATAAAAAAAATAATTTTATTCATTCTATTTTTTTACTTAAAACATAAGTTATATTTTAAAATTAAAGAAATCACTACTCGAAACACAAAAAATACTAAACTTATCCATCTTAGTTCTAAATTGACCCGCAGGTTTTTAACGTACTCACTTATTCCTTTTTTTTCAACAAAACCTATTATGGTGTAAATCAAGGCGCAATATTGTCTAAAATTTAGACACTTTCGTTTTTGAGAGATTATATCTATCATCAAGCAAAACAACAGTGTCCAAAATTTAGACAATTTATTTTTCAACAAAACCAAATCTGTTTCAAAGCAAGATATTATAGTGTGTAAAATTTAGACGATTTCGTTTTAAATCAAACCAAATGTTTTATACAGCAAAACGACATCGTTAAAATTTAGACAATTTCGTTTCCAATGGAACCAAATCTTTTAAAAAGTAAGACGACATTGTTTAAAATTTAGACACTTTTGTTTTTTTTCAAGACAAATATATTTATTAAATAAGAAAAAAAAATATTGATTCAATTCCTTCAATTGTTTCAAATGAAGGATATGAGTGGTTCAAAATGGATATTTTTTCACTGTATTTGGTGTTTCTAATACTTGAATTAACCTGAAAAATATGTAATCGAGAATTTTTTTTTTTTCGAAGAAAGTTCTATTTCGCAGAATTTTTTTTTACAGTATAGTGCACCAAATCTCTTAAACAATACGTTTATTATTAATCACTGATCTGCTTAATAATATAAGTTGTAACCGATTTTCTGACCTGCACGGCGAGAACTATCGGCCAAGGTTAGCAACGAGGATTTCTCACCATCCTCCTCAAAATCACCGGGCGGAGCCATGTTTGTTTTCTCGGAAGCCAACAACCGTGGGGGTCATGAGAACAAATACGGGAGCCTAACTCAGTCTTGGAAATGGTAGAGGGGCGCGGTCCACCTGATCGGATTATGAAATACGTAACCGAACCTGAGAAAACTATCGTGAACCAAGTACACGGAGAGAAAAAAATATTAGGTTTTACTAAAAAAAAACGCTCGATTTTACTATGTTTTATAGTACTGGTGGATGTTTTGGGAAATTTAGCAACATTTATCATGTAAACAGTGAGTTTTACTATGTTTGAGAATTTTAATCAGACGTAGTAAGTATCATAATACTCAATCGTAAAAATGGCCATGTTTAAAATAAAAAGTACTATGTTGTATAGTCGAAAATATATTTGATTAAAAAAATATTTTAAAAATTCGTCATTTTTTTTTCTGTTGTATTATTAACGCAGAAGTTTTTGTTTTGTTTTTTTTTTTTTTTTTTTTTTTTTTTTTCATACTCTGACCGGGGATCGAACTGGCGAAGTATGTATTGACGTGGTGTCGGATACGCTTTAGACCGCTCAGCTACGGGACTAAACTGGAATTAATGTAAAATTGACTCTTTTGTTTGATATTTCGTCTTTCTGCATTTTTTACCATGTGAACATAGTAAAATTCGCTTCAAATATCGTAATTAATATAAAACACACAATAAAAATTAAATCGGGAATCGTATTTTTTAAAATTGATGAGTAGTATAAATAACATTGTTCGAATTTAGGTACTGAATGATTATTTTAACGAGCGTCAATTGTCAATTCTACTATGCTAACATAATAAACATTAATTTACACATAGCACTTTGCATCTACAGTTTATTAAAAAAAAAGATTTCGTTAGTACTTTCGACTATGTCTTCAGTAAAAAAAATCTTGTTCCATAGTTTGATTACAAATGATTTAATTTACTATGTGCCTTTATTAAAATATATAAAATAAATAATAAAAAATATAAAAAAAATATTATATCTTATCAAAAATCCGAAAACATCCACCGGTACTACAGTAGCATAGTAAAACATAATATTTTTTTCTCTCCGTGTATAGTGTGTTACATACGTCTATATTACATTGCGACTCTACTATAGTAAAATACCTACGTCACGAGTATCGTAAGTGTGGGAGCGAATTGTGTACACGTGAGATATGTATTTTGTGTGGGGAACCATACAGCGATCCATCACGACCAGGTCTTACACATACGTGGCCATTCCAATAATAATATATCTCATTAGTATTATTATTGTTATTATTTACAGCGATCCATTCGTGAACTCACACATACACACTTATGTGTGATGATAGTTTAACCATCACATACACAGTGCGTAGGGGAAGTATAATAATAATTATTATTATTATAAGAGAGCCATATACCATTAGTATTAGTCTGTCATTGGAAATTCGGACAGAGTTTCACCAGGACTTAACTTCTGATACCCAAAGAGCCTTTACGAGATATCCAAACGATGTCAAGAGAACTAGTAGTGAACCAAGATAGCCAGTCAAGAGAAGGTAGTGATCAGTTCGAGAGCCAGACAAGTCTAACGACGACGTTCAGTGCTCAGCTGCTGCGAGCTTTAACCCCACTCAGTAGCACTCTCCTACCTATCGCCCCCGGACATGCGCAGCACGCTTTCCTAGCCCGCAGTTCGATAGGTTTACGATCGGGCTTCGTACGCAGCCTTCGGTGAGTTCGTCTCTTCGACGGAGGAGTGGAGCCATCGCCGCGATAAGGTTTACGTATCAAGACATCTTATAGACATCGAATTTGCGCCCCATTGATGTCATATATAATAGTCTTGACCCTACACAGAGCCTCACACTAGTGATCCTTTATTTATGAATAGCCAACTCCCATTGGTTATTGATACGTAAACGTTAACAAATAAATAATCCATATCTATTTGGATGATTATTTATTTCGAGAACCCACGAAATAATAAATTTCGTTACAACTTATATACAAGCCAACGATATGGCACTGCGGTTGAGGTTCGAGCTTTGTGACAGGGAGGCCCGTAGCCTTCGGAGAGTTCGTCTTCTCGACGGATGGAGGGGAGACTTTTACCATGATGAGGTTTAAAGTATCAAGCCTGCTACGGGACCTCGAATATATACGAAACATGTGCCACACTGACACCACTCGTAGCAGACTTGACCCTCCACAGAGCTATAGCAGTGACTAGGGATGTGAAAAAATTTTGTGACCGTCACATGACCGTTTTGTGACGCCGTCTGTGACCGTCTGTGACGCTGGCAAAAATCGTGACCATTTTCATGACCCAACTTTTGTGACCAAATTTATGACTGTGACCGTCAGTTTTACATCTAGTATGCCATCTATTGAATTTTTTCGTATTTTTTTTTTTTATCAAAAAAAGAGACAGACGCACACACACAGACAAAGTTAAAAATCTTATAAATTATTGATGAACAATTATCTGTTTTTAATATTAGATGAAATCCAAGTTATATTTTGAAATAATAAATATTAGGTCAAAGATAATATTAATTATTTAACTTGTTGAGTATTGAAAATCGTACTAAGAAAATATGGTCTGAAATGCAATATTCAATACAAATGAAATATTGAACAAATAATAATAAAAAATTATTTAATAAATTAATTTATCAAATTGTTAAGTCTTATTTAACAATTAAAATTGTTAAATTTGACATATTATGTTGAATGTTCAACATTTAATATTGTTTTTCTTTTTTTATATCAAATATAAATTTATTTAATTGAACAATTTATTGTCATATAATATATCCCACCACTCGGCTTCTTACCACCAAGACCAGGCACTTCTTGCCTCAGACTCTCGGTAGAAGAGAATCCCTCATCTGAATGAGTTTGTGTTCCTTCTACCTGGGTAGTGTTACAGTTCCCTAAATCCATTTTTTCTGTGGCTCCTCAAGAGCCCCAGCCAATGCCAGTATTTCTAGTTTTGCCCGACATGCATCCTTGGCGAATTATTTGACCAACAACTGGAAGCTCCGGGAATATCATTTAAAGATTCAATGTATTGGCCAAATAGATTCGTCGTCATGTCTAGCTGCTATTTACAAGATATCACAATTTGCTCCAAGTCTACTGGTTTCCACGTTGAAAAAAAAAAAAAAGCTCGAGATGAATTTTCTTTTGCTGATATTCAATGATAATTGTGGTTTATGTCCTTGTTTTTTTTCATTATCTTCTGCTGTTATAGACAGCGAAGTTATGATACTTCTATAAGTATTTGTTCGTTGACGTTCTTGAGCGAACTTCGATTGAGATCTTTCGTTTTTTAAAAACAACCTTTCTTTTTTTGAATTCACAAGTTTTCGAATTTGTTGACCTGTTTTGATGAGTATGACTTGAACGTTGTATGTGATGTAAAAAGTTATGGAGAGGACCATGGTAGAAATATACAGGTAGGTCCATGCGCATACGTTTTTTTAAGCTAATAAGAAGTGCTGACCACCGGTTGCCATATTGGCTAAAGTGGCGCGACTTTATTTAAATCATAAATTAAAATACATATTAAAGATGATCTTAATAGAAGATTAAAATAATAAAAATACATAAACACATGATTAATTATATAAAAAATAAAAAATAAAATACATATTAAGCTTTGTTACATATTTTTTTTAACTAATTTTTCTTTTTTTTTTTTTATTTTATCTTCTATAATTTGCTCATTAAAAACTCTGAGTCAAATGTACGTACAAGTATGTACCAAACATTGTATTGCATCCAGTGCAATATTTATATTGTTCTTTTTATCCAAACTTCTAGTTTGTTAACTAAATATGTACAAATTTCTTTTATTTTTTCAAATTGTTTTTTTGTGAAAAAGTAAAAGTTCAATTTCTAATTGTTTTGCAACATCTATAAATACGTAGAATTAACAAATAATATTTTCAAAGTTTTTATTTATGATTAATGTGATTTTTAAGCATGCCATACATAAATAATTAATAGTACAATAATAATAATATGACGGACACACAGATTTACACACATGCAAACAAGATGGCCGCCAATGGTCTGCGCAGTAGATTTTTATTTTCGTCCGAGGTATGGACATACCTGTATATTTCTACCATGGAGAGGACTTAGTGCCAAATTTATCAACACATCAGTAGTGTATCCCGGAGAGTTATAGATTAGAGGGAGGTTGGAAAAAGGTAGATCGGCGAGGGGACAGGGGACTGCAACTCAGTTGGTAAAACAGAGATGGTAAAAAAATTTGTCATTTGAATTCTCATGTGATGATAACGGAGAGATGGTAAAGAAATTTGGATATATCATTTGATTGTGTGAATTCCCAATTGTCATGTGTCGGTCTTATAATAATACAGACTTGACCGGGAAAAATAAAATTTTGTCATTTTAACGTGCGATTTGTCATGTCCCATGTCCTGGGGCATAGCTCAAGTCTCAAGTCTTATGTCTCATGTCCTATATAGATATATAATATAAATATTTGAATTGGATGTTGCTGTAACTAGGAAAAAATTAAAATAAAAATTAAAAAAATTTTATTGTAATTTGGGATGACACATGAAACTTTCATCGCGGTCAGTATAAAAGGTTCCTACTTTACCGACTGATGGTAAAGTAGATTTGACCAAGTTTCGAAAGTCAACCAAATATGAAATAAACTTTTTTTTAGAATTTCAAAAAAAAATGTAAGAATTTTCCAAAAATATTCTCTGTTTTCGGTCAAATCCTCAAAATTTTTCTTGTCAGCAATAAATTTACTCGAAATAATAATTTTTTATTATTATTCATTTTTTTTTCAATACTAACATCAGACTGTAAGCTGACATCATGATTCAGTTTTTTGACTTGAATATCAATTCTACGAAATGAAATTACAAAAAACAGATTCTTGTAAAATGTATTTAAAGATAAAAAATGGAAAGTAATCAAAAAAGTAAAGTCAACTATATTTTTTATGTTTTTATAAAATAATATAAATCACGTCTAACGTGAAGACCATGATTTAAACGGGGCATTGAAACATAATCCATGATGTACGACAAGCACGCGCGGTTATTGTAGATCCATTGTCTTAATCCTGCAGAGCTTTTTATACTTTACTCACTTTGCACTTTTTTATTTTTCTTATCAAGACAAATGTATTATTCTTTTTATTTATTGAATATATTTTATGTTGATTGCACGTTAAATTATTCATTTTTCATCAGTCAGTGGTCAGTTGATCTCGTGACAACATCTTCCTTTTGATAATTAGAAAATTATATATTTAAAAATGTATTCTATAGAAAGGTGTGAGAAGCTTGTTAACATATAAAGTGTGGGTTATTTATCTGCAAATACTATTGAGAAAATTGATCGATGGATCAAATGAGGGAGTGCAAATGTAAAAATTTAGCTGATTCAGTGAGTGTAAAAAAAAGAATAAAATTAGTGGTAGTTAGACTTACAACTATAATTAAAAAGTTGCAAGTAAAAAGAGGAAAAAATTACACTCTGGTGCTAGCATGAGCACTGATCACAATGAACCGACATTGCATGACAGAGTAAAATGGATTGATTTAAAAATTATTTTCAAGGGAAATATCATAACTGGAAGTGTGACGAATCTTTATCATACAAGAATTGAAGATTTTTTGAAAGATGCCCAAACTGTGGTTTGCAGAAAACTGAAAGAATTTCTCAAAAAAAATGTTTACATTGTGAATATGAAGTTTCAAAAGATGACAAAGAAGTCATAGAAATTGAGTCATTTAATACTTCGTTGGAACAACAAATGTCGATGACTGGTTCGATGAACATTTTTTCGATCCATTATTAAAGAAAATTGAGGAGTCAATCTTGGTATTACCGGCTGGAGCTTAAAAATAATTCGAAGCATTATCTTTACTGTATGCAAATATCAACCGTTGCGTGGTGGTGCTTCCACGTTTGTTGAAATGCCTGATGATATTAACAAAAAAAAAGCAGTTTTGAATATAGAAAATAAAGATCATTTTTGTTTTTCGTGGTGTGTGACTGCAGCTTTACATCCTACACGAGAAAATGTGTGTCGTGTTGCATCATATCCATATTTGGGTACAATATTATCATATGACGAATTGTCTTTTCCAATAAAGTTGCGTGACATACCAATATTTGAACAGCCGAATCATTTAAAAATAAATGTTTACGCAGTAGTTTCCAGCAATTCAAAAAAAAGTATTATTGCTTCTATTTTTTTGAGTGATGATATCAGTAACAAAGAAACGATTTATCTGTTGGCTGTCGATAAAAACGAAAATGATAATAAAAATAGAAATGTTACCAATAATAATGACAGTATTTTTGATGATAAATGTTTTTCAGCGGACGACGACGACTATGATGATGATGATGATGATGATGATGATGATGATGATGATGATGATGATGACGATAATGACGATGATGACAATAATATGGAAGTTGATGAAGAAAATGAATATAAACATTATGTTCAAAAACAAAAAAAAGGAAAAAAAAATTTCAATTTTGCATGAATTAAAAATTTATCACGTCTTGTAGGCTCACAAGTTGATAATAGTCTTTTATATAAATGTGATAGATGTCTAAATCATTTCTCGTCAGAGCTCTATTTGCATAGATATATGGCTGACTGTTGTGAAATCAATCATGCACGGATAATTATGCCAAAAGAAGATACCAATATACAGAAATTTGAAAATCATCGATACAGAGAACTTGTACCGTTTGTCGTCTATGCTGATTTGGAGTGTATTTTAAAACCGATTGATAATACCGACTCTGAAGAGCATATTCACACAGTGCTGCGTACTATGTTGAATGTACCTATAATACTACATTATCATTCTACAGAAGAGATTGTAGTGAAAACTGTATTAAATGGTTTATTGAAGAATTGGAAAAATTAGCTCACCAGGTCAATGATATACTTTTGAATCAAATACCAATGGAACCGTTGACTGTGCAACAGGAGCACAAATTTCAAAATGCCACAATTTGTCATATATTCGAGGAGACTTTCCACGTGCAAGAGGTTAAGCATCATGATCACGATCGTTTCAGTGGAAAATATCGAGGTCCAGCTCATGCTAGATGCAATATTGATTACATAAAGTCTCACAACATACCTGAAACATCTGTACCACCGAAAAAAAAATTTTTCTCAAAATTAAATAATGTTGACATCTCAAATGCTGACTATGAACATGCAAAAAATATATGGGAAAAATTTGAAATACAGACATTGGGCGAATATTCAGATTCATATTTGAGAACTCATGTGCTTTTATTGGCAGATATTTTCGAAATCTTTTGTTTGATCTGTTTATCGCCATACAGTCTAGATTCACTCCATTATTTTACTGCATCAGGTCTAGCATTCAATGCAATCTTGAAGTATGCAGGTGTTAAACTTGAACTTTTGACAGACCCAGGAATGCATCTTTTCATTGAGAAAGGAATTCGAGGTGCTGTTGCACAATATATGAATACGCAAAAGCCAACAACCGATATATGGGTGAAAAACTTAATCCAGAAGAAAAAGAATCATGTATTTTGATGTAAATAATTTATATGGTGCTGGCATGAGTCAATATTTGCCTTATGGAGGTTTCTAATGGGAAGAGAATTCAAATATTGATATGACAAATATATCTGATGAAGCTGAAATTCGATATATCTTGGAAGTAGATTTGGAGTATCCAAAGTATTTACATGAATGACATAAAAATTTACCGTTGTGTCCAGAGCAATTCACAGCTCCTTTTCCAAAGCAATCAAATTTAATGACAACTCTATTTGCGAAAAAAAATTATGTCATACATTATAGAGATTTAAAACTTCAATTGGGTCTTGGCATGAAGTTGAACAAAATTCATCGTATATTGAAATTTAAACAAAGCTCATGGTTGGAAAAATATATTGATCTTAATACTGCGTCAGCAAGCAACCACAAAATTTTTTCAAATGAATGAACAACAGTGTGTATAGTAAAAAAAATGCAAAATGTATGAAAAAAAAGATGTTAAAATAGTGAGAAAATGGGAAGGTCGCTATGGAGCTAAAGCATTATTAGCAAAACCAAATTTTCACAGTTGTTCAATTTAAAAAGATGATATTGGAATTATCGAAATGTCACGAGTGAAAATAATTTTCAAAAAACCAATTTATTCTGGATTCACAATATTAGATCTTTCAAAAAACTGGATCTATGAATTTTATTATAATTATATTAAAAAAAAATTCAATCACAATGATGTCAAAGAACTTTATATGGATACAGATTCATTTACTTTAAGTTTGAAAGTTCCTGATATTCATGAGAAAATGAAGGAAAATTGGAAAGATTTGACACATCAGATTATCCACAAAATAATATTTATGATATGCCAAGAGTCAACAAAAAAGTTATTGGTCTGATGAAGGATGAAAATAATAGCAAAATTATGACTGAGTTTGCTAGCTTGAGAACCAAATTATATAGTTATAAAGTCATGAACAATGATGATGATAACATTTACAAAAAAGTCAAAGGTGTTCAAAGGTTCAGTTTTAAAAGATATAAATTTTGATAATTACATGTCATGTCTTTTTGATCATCGGATACTAAAAGAAAAATCAACATTTACTCAGAAGTAAAGATCATCAAGTGAGAACAATTGTACAGAGTAAAATTGCACTCAGCTGGGCTGATGACAAACAACCTCTTGATCACGATGGTGGAACAGATACTTTGCCTTGAGGTTACGATCCTGAATAATTATTGATGAATAAATATAATTAAAAAATGTTATAAATAAATAATAAAAAATATAGTCAAGTCCCCCAAAGTGCACCTTAAGTGTTCCGTAGGATTTTTTATTTTTTTTCTTGTTGTTCGATTTGTTTTTTCATTTTATTGTAAAATAAATGACTATGTTTTTTGTTTTGTTTTATTTTCTAATGTTCATTTCTGTCGTTTAATAAGAAAAAAAATAAGCGACCAAAAAATTTCGAAAAAATATCGTAATGTCTTCAGATGAAGCGTCGTCGATTGAAACATTGCCGGAATCGATCGGTCAATATTTAGAATTGGGCCCTATCGAAAAATGGCGCTATCAAATCTGATAAGGCCCAAAAAAAAGAGAATAAATATGATGATTGCTTTTGGGAAAGAAAAAAACATAAATTTTATTTAACATCAACTAATTTGGTTCGGCGGTTCAAAAAATATCTTGCAAAAACAAATTCTGACACTACATTTTGTTTCATAAAAAAAAAAATAAACGACCAAAAAATTTAAAAACAATATCGTAGAGTTTACAGATGAAGCGTCGTCAATTGAAACATTGCCGGAATCGATCGGTCAATATTTAGAATTGGGCCTTGTCAGAAAATGGCAATATTAAATCTAATAAGGCCCAAAAATTGAAAATAAATATCATGATTGTTTTTGGGAAAAAAAAACATAAATTTCATTTAAGGTTGCTTACAAGGGACATAGTCGTACTATTATTTAGGCTTGGAGGACTCGTATACCACTACGTTTATATTGTGGCCCCTCTTTAAAAATTTTGTTACGCTTTTGCCTTAAAAACCGTAGTGTGTGTGTAAACAGATAGGCACCTACACTATTCCAGCAAGCAAAATGGAAATCGTGAGACACTGTATTTTTTTATATACTACCACTACTACAGCGCATCATTGTGTATGTCACGTTGGTGTATAACACCCCGCTCGGCAAGTAAAAAGTAAACAAGGAGAAGAGAGCAGTGTTGCCGGATCGCAATTCTCTCATGTCCTCTCGTTGCGAGAAAGACGAAAATTTCAAAATTTAACATCAAATATCTTTAAAAATCAACGTCAGAAAAAATTTAAATTTTTTTATCGTATTCGTCTTGCCGAACACTACAATTTGATAGTAATTTGAAAATTTTCTAGTGAAAAACGAACTCGTTAAAAATAAAAATGTACGGTATATCAACTTATAGTCCTATCCTCGCGTATAAAAGTTGTCAACTTTGACATTAATTATCTCAAAAAAACGACGTCAGAAAAAATTGAAAAAAATTGAGAGTATAGATATTTATTTTATTTGAAAAATAAGCCAAAAAAAAAAAAAAATTGAGTGACGATTTAATTATTTATAAGCAACCTTAACATCAACTACTTCGGTTCGGTGGTTCAAAAAATAACTTGCAAAAACAAATTCTGACACTACATTTTGTTTAATTAAAAAAAAAAGAAACGACCAAAAAATTTCAAAAAAATACCGTAGAGTCTACAGATGAAGCGTCGTAGATTGAAACATTGCCGGAATCGATCCGTCAATATTTGAAATTGGGCCCTGTCGAAAAATGGCACTATCAAATCTGATAAGGCCCAAAAATTAAAAATAAATATGATGCTTGCTTTTGAGAAAAAGAATGGAACATAATGAGCATCGTAGAAGCCAATTCGATTCATAACTTTTATTCTTCTCGCGAAATAACAGAAATTCACACGAAAAGTGAAAACATAAGTGTCCTACGAAACACTATAAACAATAAATGTAATAAATGAATCTAATCAATAAATGTCATAAATAAATGAATAAATATGTATCATATTAAATAAAGATCCGTTCTCTATTGTTGTATTCATTTATGATTCCAGAAACATTTTTATGTATTATTTCTAACATTCGTCAAGGAGCAACAAACTTGTTGATTTTCATGAAAAAAAAATCGAAGGTCGGAAAAAAAATTTAAAATTCGCGGGTTTTAATTCTTTTCCACCACCTAAGTTTTTTGATTATACATTAATAATATATTTTTTTAGTTTAATTTAAGTAACTTAATATATTAAATTTGGATTTTATTTTTGTGCTATTTGGTGGAAGATTTTTCCGAGTAAACACCTGTATAATTGCAACGAACTGAATCGGGAAAATTTTATTTTGTTATGCATTTGTTTTCGGCATCGTAAAACCAAGTGACAAAAATATTTTTTTCTGTTTTTTTATTTTTATAACGCATTTGAGAGTAGATGAGGAAAGTATGTATACATAAATTCGTAACTTGATGAGAGCTATTAATAATAGATTTTTCATACACTTTTTTTGGAATAATATTTTATGTTACAAGGGCAGTGGGAATAATGTGTGAAGTTCCAAAGCGTAAGAGGGGTAGTGCGCTTTTTAGAAATTCACACATTATTACCACTGTCCCTAGTAACATAAAATATGGTTCGTTACATGTGCCCAATCAGAGAGCCCGCTCACAACTCATTTGGAGGGGAAACACTCGCCAAGGCTCGTGCTTGCCCCTCCAAATTCGTTGAGAGCACACTCTCTGAGTGGGCACTTGTAACGAAATATACTATTTCATGCTTAAATTCAACATTAGTGTATACTCAGTATATGAGAATTTATTTTTTGGTACAATATATTTGTCAGACTATGCTGTCGCACGGCTGGTACACAAATTTGATGACACAGTACTGATTAAAAATCAAAAAGAAAGTCAAACTAAGATGTGACTTGCAGTGTATAAAGATGTGTGGATAGTAAAAAAAAAACACTGTTCTCAACACCATAAATACATAATTTTCAACAATTGATCATACATTTACTACACATTTTTAGTGTTCCGTAGGACACTTATGTTTTCGCTTTTCTGTGACTTTTTGTTATTTCGAGATAAAACGTGAAGTCCTGAATCGAATTGGCTTGTGAAATGCTCATTTTCTCTATTTTTTTTGGCCAAAAGCAATCGTCATATTTATTTCTAATTTTGGGGCCGTATAAGATTTAATATGCCCATTTTTGGACATGGCCCAATTCCAAATATTGACCGATCAATTCCGGCAACGTTTCAATCGACGACGCTTCATCTGTAGACTCTACGATATTTTTTTCAAATTTTTTGGTCGTTTATTTTTTTATTTATTCAACGATATGTAGTGTCACAAACTGTTTTTTCATAATATTTTTGTAAACAGCAAGGAAAAAAATAAAAAATTCTACGGAACACTTAGGGTGCACCTTGGGGAACTTGGCTATCTTTTTTTTTTTTAATAGACTTTATTTATGCTCAAATCCAACAATTCGGTTATTTTTTTTTTGCACCATATATATTTGTAAATATGTTGTCAGACTATGCTGTCTCACGGCTAGTAGACAAACTTGATGACACAGTACTGATAATAAAAAAAAACAAACTGAGATGCGTCTTACAGTGTTTAAAGGTGTGTGTATGGTAAAAAAACACTGTTACCAACACAGGATTGGATTCTTATATACTGAGTGTATACTAATGTTGAATTTGAGCATGAAAAACATTATTTCAAAAAAAGTGGGTAAAAAATCTATTATTAATAGCTCTCACCAAGTTACGGATTTATGTATTCATACTTTCCTCATCTACTCTCAAATGCGTTATAAAAATAAAAAACAAAAAAAAATTTTTTTGTCACTTGGTTTTACGATGCTGAAAACAAATGCATGAAAAAACAATATTTTCCCGATTCAGTTCGTTGCAATTATACAGGTGTTTACTCGGAAAAATCCTCCACCAAATAGCACAAAAATGAAATCGAAATGTCATTTATTGAATTACTCAAATTAAAATAAAAAAATATATTATTAATGTATAATTAAAACACTCAGTTGGTAAAAAAGAGTTGAAACCCGCGAATTTTGGATTTTTTTTCCGACCTTCGATTTTTTTTTCATGACAATCATCCAGTTTGTTGCTCATTGACGAATGTTAAAAATAATAATAGTTTCTGAAAATCATAAATAAATACAACAATAGAAAACGGAGCTTCATTTAATATAATATTCTTTCATTTATTTATTACATTTATTGATTATATTTATTTATTACATTTATTGTTTATATTTATTTATTACATTTATTGATCATAATTATTCATAAATAATTATTCAGGATCGTAACCTCAAAGCAAAGTATCTGTTCCACCATCGTGATCAAGAGCTCGTTTGTCATCAGCCCAGCTGAGTGCAATTTTACTGTGTACAATTGTTCTCACTTGATGATCTTTACTTCTGAGTAAATGTTGATTTTTTTTTTAGTATCCGATGATCAAAAAGACATGACATGTAATTATCAAAATTTATATCTTTTAAAGCTGAACCCTTAACACCTTTGACTTTTTTGTAAATGTTAATTGAAGATGCATTGCTGGGTCTGTCAAAAGTTCAAGTTCCTTACCTGTATACTTTAAGATTGCATCAAATGCTAGACCTGATGCAGTAAAATAATGGAGTGCATCTAGACTGTATGTCGATAAACAGCTCAAACGAAAATTTTCGAAAATATCTGCCAATAAAAGCACATGAGTTCTCAAATATGAATCTGAATATTCGCCCAATGTCTGTGTTTCAAATTTTTCCCATATATTTTTTGCATGTTCATAGTCAGCATTTGAGATGTCACTATTATTTAATTTTGAGAAAAATTTTATTTTCGGTGGTAGAGACGTTTCAGTTAATTTTTCCCATAAGTCCATATATTCGTATGGAAATACACCTTTTCTACACAATAATTCGGAGTACTCACTATTGCATTCACTACGTGTTATAATTTTTTGATCCGTGCTCAAATCAGATGATAATCTGTCAGTTCTACTAGACATAAATCTAAATGAGTGGATAAATCTTGAACTTACAACAGTTTTATCCCTTTTTTTTGAGAATGAAATGTATTTTTCTTTGTTTATTGGTAGTATATGTATGTGACCATCGAATGACTTGCAAAGTTCTTGTATTAAAAAATATGAGTCGTAACCTGATAAATTGTGCATGACTACAGGTGTGTTGTGAGACTTTATGTAATCAATATTGCATCTAGCAAGAGCTGGACCTCGATATTTTCCACTGAAATGATCGTGATCATGATGCTTAACGTCTTGCACGTGAAAAGTCTCCTCACATATATGACAAATTGTGGCATTTTGAAATTTGTGTTCCTGTTGCACAGTCAACGGTTCCATTAGTATTCGATTCAAAGGTATATCATTGACCTGGTGAGCTAATTTTTCCAATTCTTCAATAAACCATTCAATACAGTTTTCACTACGATTCATTCTGTAGAATGATGATGTATTATTATAGGTACATTTAACATAGTATGCAGCACTATGTGGAATATGGTCTTTTCTTCTTTTTACTTGCAACTTTTCAATTATAGTTGTAAGTCTAACTACCACTAATTTTATTTTTTCTTTACACCCACTGAATCAGCTGAATTTTTCAAAAATTTGTTCAATAGTTTTACATTTGCACTACCCCATTTGATCCATCGATCGATTTTCTTAATAGTATTTGCAGATGAATAACCCACACATATGTTAACAAGCTTCTCACACCTTTCTATAGAATACATTTTTAAATATATCATTTTCTAATAATCAGAAGGAAGATTTTGTCATGAGATCAACTGACCACTGACTAATGAAAAATGAATAATTTAACGTGCAATCAACATAAAATATATTCAATAAATAATAAGAATGATACATTTGTCTTGATAAAAAAAATAAAAAAGTGCGAAGTAAGCAAAAAATAAAAAGCGATGCATGATTAAGACAATGGATCTACAATAACCGCGCGTGCTTGCCGTACGTCATGGATCATGTTTCAATGCCCCGTCCGAATCATTGTCTTCACGTTGGACGGGATTGATATCATTTTATAAAAACGTTAAAAATATAGTTGACTTTACTTTTCTGATTACTCTCCATTTTTTTATCTTTGAATACATTCTACGAGAATCATTTTTTTGTAATTTCATGTCGAATTGATATTCAAGTTAAAAAACTCAATCATGATGTCAGCTTACAGTCTGATGTTAGTATTGAAAAATAAATGAATAACAATAAAAAATTATTATTTCGAGTAAATTTATTCATGACAAGGAAAATTTTGAGGAGTCGATCAAAAACAGAAAATATTGTTGGAAATTTTCCAAAATTTTTTTTGAAATTTCCGAAAAAATTATTTAACATGTTTGGTTGACTCCCGAAGTAGGAATCTTCCTTAGTGACTGCCATGGAAGTTTCATGTGTCATCCGAAAATACAATAAAAATTTTTCAATTTTCATTTTAATTCTTACCTAGTTACAGCAACATCCAATTCAAAAATATATATGTATATAGGACATGAGACATAAGACTTGAGACTTGACAATTTCCGTCACATGACAATTGGGAATTTACACCATTGAATGATATATGGGACATAAGATCCAAGACATAAGACACGAGGCATGTGATATGGGACATGAGACATGAGAAATCACACGTTAAAATGACAGAATCTATTTTTTTCGAAATCTGTGTTACCGACACTTGGCACTTGTGAATTTACATTATCGAATGACAAATTTCATTACCATCTCTGCATTATCAACAACTGGGAATTCAAATGACAAGTTTCTTCACCATCTATGTTTTACCGACCAAGTTGTAGTCCCCTGTCCCCTCGCCGATCTACCTTTTTTCGACCACCCTCTGATCTAGAACTCTCCTTGATACACTACTCACATCTTGGACATATCGATGTCTACGATTTTGTTGACCTACTGCACACGCAACTCTATAAGTAGTTGATGCTAACTTGCTGTAACGACTTCTTTTAGCAGCTTTGGAATCCACCATGTTATCAAAACTTTTATTTGTCTGTGTAGAAGCAAGGTGGACATACTCATCAACGTTCTCTGCCAGTTGGTCAAATAAAGGAAATAGTTTTTTTTTTCAAGTTGGTCGTTGTGAAAATTTATAAGAAAAATATTAAAATGTCCATACTTGTCAGGATCATCTAAATATTTACAAAAATCTCCAGAAGTATCATGCATGTCATACGCATGACGTGATATATTTTTAATACCAGCAGCACACATTACCCTCGTTTTGTGTGAATACATCTGAAAAACAACGACGTAAATACGTTATATCATTAACATTCAGTCCACTAACATCTGCGTTTTATGATTTTAAACAATAAGTTTGCTACACCTTTAATAGTATGATTCCGGTTATTCCATTGAACAACTTCATGATTTGCTTTTCTTCTAACAGCATGAATGCTGGGGCTATCACTGTCACTCACTAACACCCCAACTTCAACATTGGCTTTTTTTAAAAAATTGTGCTATTTGTGCATAGGTCTACTGTTGCATCAGCTTCCCTGGCATTGGCCGAACCATAAAAACTCAAACGACAGTTATGTTTGCAGTTTTGGCCATGACGATCACAAGTTACAAATTTTGGGTTTTTTGTTGTAGAATCCAATATGAGTCATGTCTGTGTATTCATTATAGCTTTATATCCATTCAAACTTTTATAAATTTTGCCACTTTTGCTATAACCCATGTCAACAGAACCAAAAATCTTCAACAGAGCTTCACCATTTATATCACCACTAGCAGATTGATTTACTGATGCAAGTTGTTGATCAATAGTATCATTAAGCAACTCTTGACTCATTATCTGTTAATATTGTATTTTTATTCAATAATTCTGATGGAGCAACTGGTGAATCTAAGTCCGTTGATATTGTATTTTTATTTGATAATTTGAATGTATCAACTGGTGATTATGCTGTGTTAATATTGTATTAATTGAAAAAATGGTTAAAATTTCCATAATAGCCAATGGTAAATAATGTTTGCAATAATTGATGACAAAAATATTTAACCAATTAACATAATAAAATAATTATACCGTCTTATTTAGAATAAAAAGGTCTAACTGAGTACAAAATTTTAAAACATTCTCATGATATTTCGAAATACCAGAGTGTGTAGGTTAGATTTTGGAATTCAGACTAGATAGAAAAGATACTGTTTGAGAACGTAGGTATAAATCTCTCTGTGCGTAGTGATTTTTCTACAAAAATTCTTTTTTCTTTTTTATTGTATAGAATTGTATTTTTTTAATTTTTTTTCATTTGTCATGTCGAAAAACGATGATAGTAACTCAAGTTAGAAAATTTTTGGTAGAGATCTGTGATTTTTTTATAAGTAAACGACTGCAACAAACATTTCATGCTTATAATATAGTTTAAAAATTTGATTAATTAAATTATAATAATAATGATAATTAGTATTCCATGTTACTAAAGTCTATGATATGGAGATTGCTTTTTTTTCGTTACTTAGTTAATGTAAAAATCGTTTATATAGTTGTTAAATGACAGGTCAGATTTACTTTCTAAATTAGAGTTTAATTTGGAACAAATCACTTAGGATAAGATAAAAAATAATAAATATAAAATTTTCAGTGACTATGTATGAGATTTTTTTGTTGGAGATACAAAGTCTGATGACACGTCCCTGACTAAATATATTTACAACTGCTACACTACCGGACACAAACCTTAACTTACAGGCTGACACTAAACAAACATACACAACCATACACTACACACACACTATATGCACCCCTATATAATATACTCATTCCAGTTCCGGCCGCCGTGCACTTTACACTCTTGCCTCGCATTATATATTGTCTGACTGCTAATTAAATAAACGTAACCAATAATATTAAATTGTACTTGCTATTATTTATGATCTACCCTCACATAACCAACAGGTTATGGGCCCAGGCATTTAGCCTAAAATTAAATAACAAGCATTTAAATAAATTTCCTCGTTTAACGTACAACGCGTCTAGTGAAAACGTGTAGCGTCTATTGCATCAGAAACCGCGTGTGAACAGTGAGTGCTTATATATGGGGCATTCTTAGTCAAATCACGGGGTCATCTGCCTGACCCCTTACGATTTTGATAATAGGAGCTATTATTGATTGATTTTAGGCTGAAATTGAGCCTCTAATTTTTTTAGATTTTTTCATTAATTTTTCTAAACTCCATCATCTTAAATATCACTATTTTTGCAATTTCTCAAAAAGGACCATTTTTTTTTTTCTGAATTTTTTTTCACAGAATCAGGTACAAAATACACGCATTTTGAGCACAGAAAAAATCTGGGTCCAGAAATATAAATATTTTTTATTTATTTTTGAAATTTTTTTTTTTCAGCAAAAAAATTTTTTGTTTCCAGAAAAAAAATTTTTTTTTTCCAAAATGAATATAAGTTTATAATATATAAATTTTTGATTTCAAAAAAATGAAATAAATCTAGATTTTCCCTTGGTAAATTTTCTGTTTCTGCATTTTTAGAAACTTTTTTTGCTGAAAATAAAAATTTCGAAAATAAAAAAAAAATATTTATATTTCTGAACCCAGATTTTTGCTGTGCTTAAAATGCGTGTATTGTGTACCTGATTCTGTGAAAAAAAATTGTGAAAAAAAAAAATGGTCCTTTTTGAGAAATTGCAAAAATAGTGATATTTAAGATGATGGAGTCTAGAAAAATTAATGAAAAAATCTAAAAAAATTAGAGGCTTAATTTCAGCCTAAAATCAACCAATAATAGCTCATATTATCAAAATCGTAAGGGGTCAGGCAGATGACCCCGTGATTTGACTAAGAATGCCCCATATATATAAAAATTAGTGACAATGGCGAAATCTCACGTTATCTCAATTGATCCATTAAAACATGATAATTATGAAATATGGAAAGTCCGGATGGAATCATATTTATATAAATTGGATCTCTGGGATATCGTATCAGGCGTTGAAACAAAACCTCCAACAGAATGTGATGATTGGAATCAAAAAGATAAACTGGCCAGATGTGAAATAATCCTAGCCGTTTCAGCTAGCGAATTACAAAGTATTAATTCTACAAATACGTCCAAAGAATTATGGGACAAAATTAAAAATGAGCATCAGTCAAGTGCACCAATAAATAGAGTGACTTTACTTGCCATGCTTACTCGTTTTAAAATGGATAGCGCAAAAAGCATCCGAGATAATATTAATGAATACTTTGATCTTGTTAATAAATCCAAACAAATAAAATTGGAAGTAACAGATGAAATTTTGGCCATGTTTTTATTAAATAGTTTGCCTGAAGAATTTGAAAATTTTGGAATGATAATTATGACTAGAGAGACTTTTCCATTATTGCAAGATCTGCGCTTGAAACTTCTAGAAGAGTCAGATGCAAGAAAATCTATTACAGAAAATAGTGGAAACAGTCAAGGTCAGAGAGCCATGTACGCAAAATCTTCGTTTGGCCGAAAAGGCCCGAGCAATCGAAACTCGTTTTCTCGAGGTGGAAAACGACCTGCACATAAACCGCCGTCACACACAGAAACAGATGACCGGTATAACAATAACAACAGAGGTGGGGGAACGAATGGACAGAGAAGATGGACCCCGCACAACAACAATAACAAAGGTTTTGACAGAAAGTCAAGCAATACAATACGCTGTGCAAGGTGCAATGGTTACAATCACCATGCAAAAGATTGCTATTCGAAAAATATTTATAAACACGCAAATTATGCAGAAGAAGAAGAAGAAGATGAATACGATGAAAATATTGAACTCGCTGCAAGTGCTCAAACAAATGAAGAAATCGCATTAATGAATTATGTAAACAATGCTAACAAATCAAACGATAAAAATCTATGGTGCTTAGACAGTGGCAGTACATCACATATCACTGCAAACAATAAGCTATTTAAACAAATTGAAAAAGCAAATTTAAAATTAAGCCTTGCCAATAATGATTCAACAAAAATAAGTGGTGTTGGTGAATTTAAAATAAATATTAATGATGGTAATAAACAAAAGACAGTGAAATTAGATCGTGTTTTATATGTGAATGATTTGAGAACTAATTTACTGTCAGTGTCAAAAATGACAGATAAAAATTATAAAATCCTCTTTGAAAAAGAAAAAGCGACAATATCTGACATAAATGATAATGTACTGATAACAGCAAACCGAATTGGCAATCTATACTATATTCAAGAGAGCCAAAACGCTGCAAATCTTGCCGAATTTAATTCTAAAAATGACTTTGAAAAATGGCATCAACGTCTAGGCCATGTCAACGAAAAAGACATAAAGCTCATGTGTAAACAAGGAATATTAAATACACCAAAATCACTTCAAGAAATTAAAAACTGTGAAGTGTGCGCTCAAGAAAAAGCTGTCAATCAACCATTTCCAAAATCCAATGACGGGAGAACAACAGATTGACTAGAAATAGTCCACAGTGACGTAAGCGGTCCAGTTCGACGCCCTTCTCACAGTGGACACAGGTTCTTCATCACCTTCATAGATGACTATTCAAGATGGGGTGAAGTATACTTTTTAAAACATAAAAATGAAGCGTTAGAAAAATTTAAAATATATAAATCTATGGTTGAAAATTTTACTGGCAAGAAAATTAAAATGTTACAGACAGATAATGGTCGAGAATACTGCAATTCAAACTTTGATAAATTCCTACAAGAAAATGGAATAAAGAGGAGGTTAACTGTACCATATACACCACAACAAAATGGCGTAGCTGAAAGAAAAAATAGAACCCTGGATGAAATGGCAAGGTGCATGATGCGACATGCTGAAATACCAGGTATATTTTGGGCTGAAGCAATCAATACAGCCAATTATATTCGTAACAGATGTCCAACAAAACCTTTAAATGGCAAAACGCCTCATGAACTGTGGACAAATAAAATTCCAAACGTTGACCATTTTCAAATTTTTGGGACAACAGTATATGCCTTAGATAACAAAATAAACAAAGGCAAATTTGATTCACGAGCAAACAAATGTGTATTTGTTGGATATTCAGATACATCAAAAGCATACAGAGTCTGGAATCCAGAAACTCGAAAAATAATAATTTGCCGCAGTGCAAAATTCATGAATGATAAGTATTATAATAATATGTATGAAGAATATCTAGGTGAAGGTGGGGACATGGTGAACCAAAATCCACCATCGAATTCCCTCAAAATAATTAATAATGAACCATCAATTAATAATGAATATGTTTCAGACAATGAATCCATTGATGATTTCCAACTAGCTCCAGAAACACCTATTAGAGAAAATCTACCAGATAGACCAAATAATACATCAATAAGAGGTCGTGGTAGACCAACTATATTGAGAACAGGTGGTAAAGGTAGACCTAGAAAAATATATCAACAAATAAGAAACAATACAATAGAAATTGTAGATGACTCTGAAGATGAGCTACCAAATGAACTAGCAGCTGATGAAATTGCAAACCTAACTGAAGACCCAATTACAATTCAAGATGCCAAAAATTCTGATGATGCCGAAGAATGGCAACAAGCAATCGAAAATGAATTACTATCTCAAATTAAAAACAAAACATGGGATATTGTACCAAAACCAAAAGACAGAAAAGCTATTGGCAATGGATACGTCTTCAAGACAAAAGAAATTCCTGGCTCAATTTCTGGCAAAAAGAAAGTCAGATTAGTAGCTAAAGGATGCTCTCAAAAATCAGGTGAAGATTATTTTGAAACATTCTCACCAGTTGCAAGACTCACTTCAATAAGAGTTATGGCTGCACTAGCAGCAGAATTTGGACTCATGATACATCAAATGGATGTCGTAACAGCCTACCTGAATGGTGACTTGAATGAGAAAGTCTACATGAAAGTCCCTGAAGGGCTTGAAGATATGCTGACTAAAATGTTGTCAGGCAAACCTGTCGGATCGAGTAGGCAGGTCATGTCAGACACACGCATTTTGGAAACAGCAGAAAATTGGAAAAATGAACTCCATAATGAGAACAACAAAGTCTGTTTATTAAGAAAAGCATTATACGGACTTAAACAGGCTGGAGTTCAATGGAACAGGAAACTGGTAACTGAATTGAAGAAATTAGGTCTACAACAGCTTACTCAGGATCCATGCATGTTTGTCGCCAGAGACAAACACGACATCATGATAATATTAATATATGTGGATGACATGCTCATTGCATCTGCTAATATTACATGGATAAATGAAATCAAATCGTCACTCTCCGAAGTTTTTGAAATGAAAAATCTTGGTGAAGTAAAACGATGCTTAGGTATAGAATTTAGCAGGCCTAAAGTAAATGATGTAGTACAATTAAATCAGAAGAAATACATAGAGGATATTCTTAAAAGATTTGATATGTCAAACTGCAAGCCAGTCTTGACTCCTATCGAGGCTAACTGCAACTTAGAGAAACCAAAGAATATAAATAATGATGAACTCCAAAGACTTCCATACAGGGAACTCATTGGAGCTCTGATGTATTTAGCCATTTCTACCAGGCCAGACATCTCATATGCAGTAAGCTATCTTAGTCAATTTAACTCATGTTACTCATCTGAACATTGGAAAGCAGCAAAAAGAGTTCTCAGATATTTAAAAGGCAGTATAGATACCAAGCTTGTATATAAAAGAACTGGTAAACAATTGTATGGTGTTGCTGATGCTGATTGGGCAGGTGACAGAAATGATAGAAAATAAAATTGGCTGGTGCCAGTATATCATGGGAATCAAGAAAGCAAAGAACTATCGCCTTATCTAGCACTGAAGCTGAATATATGGCTTTATCAGAGTCAACCAGAGAAGCGTTATACTTACAAGAGCTATTTCGTCAGATTGGTATGTTAATAGAACATACAACTATTTACAATGACAATCAAAGTGCTCAATAACTTGTATTTAGCCAAGCATATCATTCTCGCACTAAACATATTGACATTAGACATCATTTCATCCGAGACGTCTATGAACAAGGGCGAGTAACACCATCATATCTATCAACTGATAAGATGCCAGCAGACATGTTAACTAAAGGGTTAACATCCACTAAACTGACAAGTTGCAGCCAAGGACTTGGTCTACAAATAACGTAAACAACAGGTTCTACGCCATCATCTTTGAGAGGAGGTGTTGGAGATACAAAGTTTGATGACACGTCCCTGACTAAATATATTTACAACTGCTACACTACCGGACACAAATCTTAACTTACAGGCTGACACTAAACAAACATACACAACCATACACTACACACACACTATATGCACCCCTATATAATATACTCATTCCAGTTCCGGCCGCCGTGCACTTTACACTCTTGCCTCGCATTATATATTGTCTGACTGCTAATTAAATAAACGTAACCAATAATATTAAATTGTACTTGTTATTATTTATGATCTACCCTCACATAACCAACATTTTTTCTAAAGCGTTTAAAATTCATTTTCTTTTTGAGAAATTTTTTTTTAATACATTGCATTAATAAATAAGAAAATTACAGTTTATTAATAATATGTAAATTTAAATCAAGTTGATTGACTACCCGATTTGGAGGTTAATACTAACAATCTTATAACGAACCAGACAATAAAATTCCTCAATAAAGTTTTTTTTCAAATAATAAACAATTTCACAATGAATTAATTTTATAATGTGCCATTTTTGTAACTCAATACTATTTAATTCTTGTTTCATTGTGTGAATAGTATTGATCGATTTGATTAATAGTGATACTGATTATGTATTGAGCTAATTAATTTTTTTTTTTGGATATAATACAGCTCTTATTTCTGATTTTAAAGAAGAAACGTGAAATTTCCCGTTCAGATACTGATAGATGATGAGCTGTGTAAGCCACGATTTTTTTGGTTAGAAATTTAATTTAACGGTTTTTGAACTGGTAAAACTCTATAACAATAAAAACCTTGTAACTTACCCTAATTTCAACCCTACTTAGGAATATACAAACGGAGTGGAATGGAAAAATGCGGGGAAGGAACACGTTGTGTCTCAGCGCTGATGTCTGTATGCAGTATGAGCCGTTTCAAAATTTTTAAGATTGTTTCCCAGGTAGGAGTAAACGATTGTGCCAGGCTTGGCACAAGCTTGTGCACAAGGCTCACATGCTTGTGTCTAGCTTGTGCTACAAGCTTGTGCCAAGGTTGTTAAGTGATTGGAAATGTGCCTATGTTACAAGTTTGATGACAAGCCTTGTGCCAAGGCTCGTGTCCCAGCCTCGTGTCAAGACTCGTATTCCAGCCTTGTGCCAAGGCTTGTGCCTCGGGCTTGACTCAAGCTTCCAAAAACAATTTAAAAAAAAATATAAATAAATTTTTATGGTTAATCTATTATTATTGTTAATTTAATAATTCCGACATTGTTATTTTTTAACTCAGACAATTCTATTAAACGATAATAATTAAACGAAAAACTAGGGACGCGACGCGGGATCGATCCGGGGCCTCTCACGTGGAAGTCCAATGCACTATCATGTCGACCATCGGGGTATTGATAAAAGTGGTCGTCAAAATTTTTTATATAAATAAATTCTATTGAGACTAAACACACAGCCCTCGCAAATGCCTCACACAATAGTCAAAGCCTGATAATTTTTATTTGAAATTTATATTAAATTTATATATCTAATTACTATAATTTTTTTTTTTGAGTTAAATATATGCATAAGTCAAGTCTCGTGTCAGGCTTGGTGAAACAATGGGCACCAGCTTGAAACAAGACTGTATTACGAGGCTCGTGTGAGGGCGGGAAAAATCAAGGGGACAGTCTTGTGTCTAGCCTGGATTAACAAGGCTTGTCTAGTGACTGGAAAAACAGGCTTGACACAACCTTGAAATTTTTAATCTTGTGTGAGGCTTGGGACAAACGATTAACACAGGCTTGGTACAAGCCTGGACTAACAAGTCTTGTGCAATGACTGTAAATACAGGCTTGACACGAGCTTGGAATTTTTAACCTTGTGTGAGGCTTGGAAATAACAATCGACACAGGCTTGGTACAAGCCTAGATTAACAAGTCTTGTGCAATGACTGGAAAAATTCTCTGTGACAAGCTAGGCACATTCCAGTCCACCAAGGCTAGGAAACACAAGCTTGTAACAAGCCTGGCACGGCCGTTCACCCTTGTGGGATCCTACCTGGGTTTCATAATTTGTTGGAGACTGATATAAAAAATGGATCATGTTCCAAATTAAATAAAAGTTTTCACCTGAAATGCAATAGCTTCTCTTTCGACAGCTGTCATATTTTTGAATATCGTGTTGATTATAGTCAAAAATTTTTCCCGTCCCAACGAAGTTGGCTGATCCTTTTCGAAGTAGTCGATAAAGTCGTACAAAACAAAATAAGTTCCTGCAACAAAACAAATAGAAATTACAAATATTTTTAATTTGCTTATCCGTCGTTATATACTCGATAGTCGATACTGCCCTAGTAGAAGTTTCAATTTCAAATCGAGGTAGCAAACATCGGGAGTAAGCAAAAAAAGCATAAGAAAAAATAATATATTGGAACAAAGAGACCATATTAAAGTGTAATTATTAATAAGTATATGCCAAACTCATAATAATGTTATTGATAAATATAGTCACGTCATTTGTCATCACTGTCATTAATATTTATTTTTTTTTAACTTGTACATCAAATTCGACATATGCAAGATCGTCTACATAATAAGTTACAGGGAGGTTATAAAATGATTTTTATCTTTTTATATTATCCTTGAATAAAAATCAGCTTTACACATGGAAAAAAAAATTAGTTTACTGCGTGTATTTACCAGCAAAGCTTATATATTCAAATTTAATATTCTTTCTTGTTGATGAATCATTTTCAAAATCGATTTCATCTCAACTTTCAATTCAGTATCAATTTCAATGGAATTTCTAAACTCAATGTTTTTTTTTAGCTTGTACTTAATTGTTGATTTTACCGTAAAAATTTATTATCACGTATACTTTTACTTATAATGGGATAATGCTATATCATTCGAAGACAATTTTTAATTTTTATAGCATCTAAATCAATTGTTGATTAAGTAATTTCACCATTTTCATTTTCAATTGTTGCTGATAAATTAACTTCTTCCGCAAACGATTTTATCAAATCAAAACCATTTGTCTGACCTATAAAATCAAAACAAAAATTGTTAATTTTTATATACAAAAGTAAATCATTTTTTTCCTTTTTAATAAAAAAAATATGTGAAATAAAAATATAAATAAAAAAAATTAGGTGGTTATATCTTACGATAGTTTGTAAATTTGATTTTGTGATTTTAAAAGAATAACCTAATTTTTTCATTTATATTTTTATTTCACATATTTTGTTTATTAAAAAGGGAAAAAATGAGTTACTTTTGTATATAAAAATTAACAATTTTTGTTTTGATTTTATTTCACTACTTTTGTTTAATTTTTGAAAGAATAAAATTATAAAAACTTATTAAAAACAATCAAATACGCGCTGAACTATCCCGTATACACAGCTGCTAATTCGCATGCGCATTTTTACATGTATGTGTAAGTAGTGGATTAGAGGCGAAGAAAAGATAGACAGGGCGAATGCGAGAAAGAGAAAAATGCAGAATCGGGCAATTTTCATAAAATATTTATTTTTTAATTAAATCTTGAACCTGGCTTATTTTGGATATTATATCTTTTTAACTATAAATCGGAAAAATTCAAGAAAAGGCTTATTGGATAGGGAAATGTTGATATTAATCAGGAAAGTGATTTTAACTTTGATTTATATTTAATATTGAAGGAGTTATTGAACAATTAAGAATTCATGACGTCATACCCATGCAACCTATTTATACTATTACTCGGTAAGTCGTCTCGCGCTGGAAAAAAATGCGTTGAGACTCTACCGAGTCTCTTGATATATTTTTAGTTCTCCAGTAACACTTTCCGATAATAGTTCTGATACTGTTGATTGCTCAGCTTAAAAATATATTATCTCATAATCATTATATTTTTTCTTTTACATTTGTTTATATTAATGGACTATGTTTTTGCAAGTGAGCCTGTAATATATGATGAATTTTATAAACAGATGAAAATAACACAATAATTTTTATACTTCAAATTGAATTATTGAAAGCTATACTATAAAAACTATACTATAAAAACTATATGTATTCCTGAATAATATAGAACAAGAAGAAATACTATAAAAACTATATGTATTCCTGAATAATATAAAACAAGAAGAAATACAAAGTAATCGCGGAGAAATATTTTCACGAGTGGTTGGCTAAGTATGATAGTTCACTATTACATCCATATGTTTCATATTCGTATTAATCAATTTGATACAGATGGAGTGCTTCTACTTTTCACTTTTTATTGATGAGTCTACCTTTGTGTGAAAGACTTGAAATTTTATTTGAGAAGACCCGGGCGGAGTCAAGTATAAAATTTTGTCAAAAGTTCAGACCATTCATATGGGTCAATGATTTTTAAAGACATTACTTTTGTACTTGACTTTTTTGATATTCTCTTTTTTTGTATGTTTATAATATTATAATTTATTAATTTATTGAAATGTAATATTAAATTATTTGAAGAATATCATCACTATTTAAAATAAATTGAAATTTGAAGCATGTTTCAAATTCATGGTGTTGAAATGGTTGCAGCATTTATGAAAAAAACTCCAAAAAAAGTTGCACTTGCTACTGCTTTCAATGCACTAAAGATTTTTTGCTTGAGTCAATGATTCACCAAAAAGCTAATGGTAAAGATTTGCAATTGAATTTATAATTTAGTTTTTACAGTAAAAAATAATTGTAATTATTATTGTTTTTTTCTTCTATTATTTGCAGAATATAAGAGTCCAATATGATATATGGTTTTTCTGAAAAACTAAAAAGAAATTGAAAATTTCATAATAGTAAATTTCTTTTTTTTTTTTTTTACATCTAGAAAAGTAATGAAAAAAATAAATTTAGGAAAAAAAAAAAAAATTGGGAGCCATCTGGACTAGCGAGTTTGATATGTGTAAACATCTTCGGCGTGTTGCTGTAATTTGAAATAATAACAATACTCGGAATTGATAACGCTTGCCATTTAATTTCTTTGGCAACTTGGTATTTTAAATTATTCAGCTGAATTGCAATAATTTAATTTGTTAAAATACCAAAGAATAGCAGTAGCTAGTGGAAAGATGAAGCTAAAGAATTAATGTAGCCAAAGAAATTCAATGGTAAGCAATATCAATTCTTCAGCTTCATTTTTTCCTTAGCTACTGCTTTTCCTTCTGATATATTATTAATATCATCGTTGGCAAGATGGCTGACAAGACGGTATCTCTTTAAAATCACGCTGTGTATTTATACTAAATAATACTATTTATTGGTTGATTAAAATAAAACAAAGTGATGTATGTAATAAAACTAATAGTGCCATCGCTGAAATGAATAATTTATATTGAAAAGTGAACTACATTATTAATTTTAAATTGTAATTATATTTGGATTGATGAGTGTTTGAATTTTTTCTATCTATGCAGTTGGTGATTTATATTTCATATTAACGGTGCCTCTATAAACTAATTGTTGCATAATATTAAATATTCTGTCAATCATTCAAGTGATGTGTACTAGAGTCTCAACAAAATTGTAACATCAGGGAATAAATAATATCAAGTTATCCAGGTATTAAACATAACCAAAAAATCTATTTGTGACTTGCGAAGCATCGCCTGGAACTAGTGTTCAGCGGACATCTTTATTGCCAGTTAGTTACTGTAATCATGGTAGTTATTCATGGATGTCCCTACTGATTAATTGTGGAAAACAATTATACTGCCATCTATTATGTCAGTTATCAGAACACCAAGACGTAGTATTTCAGCTGATCTGTCACAAAATAATCATTCCTACCCCAAAGTAAACAATAGTTCTGCTGTCAAAAATTTGTTCAATATGCAAGACTCAATAAAAAATATGGGTGAGAAAAAACCACCTGGCAGGCCAAGGAAAAACTCTGATAATTCTGGTTTACTTGATCAAATTAAACAAATGTTTGATAATCATGTAATTGCAAATGATAAAAGTATAGATGATAAACTTAAGCCAATAATTGATAACATAAAGATAATTACTGATGATATAAATTCATGATTAAACAAAATTGAGACTGCAATACAAAGCTCTTCTATTCAAATTAATGATCTAACGGACCAAGTTGTTGCTTTAAAAGTAACTAGTAAAAAACATGAAACACAAATCAAAGCAATTAATAATAGTACTGATGACAGTACTGACCTTATTGATAGAATGAACAACGTCATATTATTTGGAGTTCCTGAAGCAACAGAGTTAAACATCTCAGACAAAGACAGAAAGAGAATTGATGAAGGTAAAATAGAAGGGTTATTGAATGTTATTTGTAGTGACACTATACTACTACTTGGCAAGATCAATTTTACACTATCATATCTAAACAAAAAAAAAAACACAGTTTTTTTTACAAAAAGGAGCGTCAAGTATTCGAAATCCCCACTAATTATGTGATTATAGTAATTTTTATTTTATATTGAAATTGATTAATTTTTAAGATACAAAAAGATATAATACCAAAATAAGTCAAGAAGGAAATATTTAACGCATATAATTAAGTCTTAATCTTTGACAAAATTTTATACTTGACCCCGCCCGGTTCTTCCCAAAAAAAATTTAAAGCCTACACACGTCTCGACAACAGAGTTAATGGTATTTTCCAATTATCCCTTCACTTTTATCTAGGCTTAGGGCTGGCAGCGTACAATCTTGTTAACTTGCCGGCATGTTTAAATATATATATATATATATATATATATATATATGGGGCATTCTTAGTCAAATCACGGGGTCATCTGCCTGACCCCATACGATTTTGATAATATGAGCTATTTTTGGTTGATTTTAGGCTGAAATTAAGCCTCTAATTTTTTTTAGATTTTTTTATTAATTTTTCTAGACTCCATCATCTTGAATATCACTATTTTTGCGATTTCTCAAAAAGGAGCATTTTTTTTTTTCTGAATTTTTTTTCACAGAATCAGGTACACAATACACGCATTTTAAGCACAGCAAAAATCTGGGTCCAGAAATATAAATATTTTTTATTTATTTTTGAAATTTTTTTTTTTTAGCAAAAACACTTTTTGTTTCTAGAAAAAAAATTTTTTTTTTCCAAAATAAATATAAGTTTATAATATATTAGTTTTTGATTTCAAAAAAATAAAATAAAACTAGATTTTCTCTTGGTAAATTTTCTGTTTCAGCATTTTTAGAAACTTTTTTTGCTGAAAATAAAAATTTCAAAAATAAAAAAAAAATATTTATATTTCTGGACCCAGATTTTTGCTGTGCTTAAAATGCGTGTATTGTGTAACTGATTCTGTGAAAAAAAATTCAGAAAAAAAAAATGGTCCTTTTTGAGAAATTGCAAAAATAGTGATATTCAAGATGATGGAGTCTAGAAAAATTAATGAAAAAATCTAAAAAAATTAGAGGCTCAATTTCAGCCTAAAATCAACCAAAAATAGCTGATATTATCAAAATCGTAAGGGGTCAGGCAGATGACCCCGTGATTTGACTAAGAATGCCCCATATATATATATCTCTATATGTATGTGTAGACGTGCTTTTGAGGTCCATTTCAGTCATTTATCCTGGACTTCGAGGACATTTTTGCATTTTGAGGACGGTCCCCGTTATTTTTTAGGTGACGACGTTAGCTTAAGGACCGTCCTCAAAAAAAATATTTTATTCTGGAATTATTTCAAGACCCTCAATTTTTTTCAATAATTTTCAGGGACGGTCCTCAAAATGCAGAAATTTCCTTAAAATCAACTATTGATAAAGGCATAGATTTTGAAGACAGTCCCCAAAAAACGTATTTACACGAGGAAAAATAATTGGTAGATTTTACCTTTTTTGTGTACGATTGGGGGACGCCAAGAAAAAAAATGCAACTTTTACCCGAAAAAAAGGTAAAACTAAAAAAACTATTTTATTCGGTAAATTTTACAATTTATGAGGTCAATTTTTAATTTTTTAAGAGCAAATCTTACTCTTTTATTTTGTAAAAAATATATGACAAATTAATCAGGCAAAATTTACCTCTAAACATGCGAATTTCACCTGATAAAATAATGAATTTTGTTTTACATTTTTGAAAGGTAACTTGTGCATTTATAGAGGTAAATTTCGCCTGATTAGATTGTAATATATTTTTAACAAAGTGAAAAAGTAAGACTTACTATAAAAAATTTAGATTTCACCAAAAAAATTGTAAATTTAACCTAATTAAAATTGTATTTGAACGTTTACATTTATTTCGGGTAAAAGTTGCCACTCAAATTGGTAACGAAAATGAAAATGGATTGCGTGTATTTTATTTGTTAAAAAAATAGAAATCTAGGAACCTTGAAGTTTACTTGAGACAGTTATTGATTTAACAAACGGAATACATGTAATTTATTTAATAAATAAAAATCCCAAGGATAAGCTAAAGCTAAGAAAAAGATGTAGCTAAGGAATTGACGAATTGAGGTTGCCAAAGAATAATATTTCAAGCAAATATATTTCCTTAAAATACAATTCTTTGGCAACCTCAATTCCCTAGCTACATCTTTTCCTTAGCTACTGCTTTTCCTAGGACATTTTTATTTCTTTTATAAATAAAATACATAAAAATTTATTTTCTTAAAATACAAATGTCCGAGGGAAAGCAGTAGCTAAGGAAAAGATGTAGCTAAGGAATTAATGTGACTCGGGAATTATTTCCTTGAAACATAATTCTTTGGCAACATTAATTCCTTAGCTACATCTTATCCTTAGCTACTGCTTTTCCTTGGACATTTTTTATTTATTTTATAGATAAAATACATGTAAATTCATTTTTTAAAAATACAAATGTACAAGAAAAAGCAGAAGCTAAGGAAAAGATGTAGCTAAGGAATTGAGGTTGCCAAAGAATTATGTTTCAAGGAAATAATCCTGAGTTTATATTCTATTAGAATTTTTTTCTATTACTGCTTTTCCTTGGACATTTTTATTTCTTTTATAAATAAAAAACATAAACATTTATTTTTTTAAAATACAAATGTCCAAGGAAAAGCAGTAGCTAAGGAAAAGATGTAGCTAAGGAATTGAGGTTGCCAAAGAATTATGTTTCAAGGAAATAATTCCCGAGTCACATTAGCCCTTAGTTGTTATCTTTTTCTAGCTACTGCTTTTCCTTGGACATTTTTATTTCTTTTTATAAATAAAAACATAAACATTTATTTTTTAAAATACAAATGTCCAAGGAAAAGCAGTAGCTAAGGAAAAGATGTAGCTAAAAGAATTATAATGTTTCAAGGAAATAATTCCGAGTCACACATTCCTTAGTTACTATTTCCTTAGCTACTGCTTTTCCTTGGACATTTTTTATTTATTTTATAGATAAAATACATGTGAATTTATTTTTCAAAAATACAAATGTACAAAAAAAAGCAGTATCTAAGGAAAATATGTAGCTGAGGAATTGAGGTTGCCGAAGAATTATGTTTCAAGGAAATAATTCCGAGTCATTACCTTGTTTTAGTCTTTTTTCTTAGCTACTGCTTTCCTTTTGACATTTGTATTTTTAAAAATAATTTACATGTATTTTCATTTATAAAAATAAATAAAAATGACCATGAAAAGCAGTAGCTAAGGAAAAGATGTAGCTAAGAAAAAGATGTAGCTAAGAAATTAATGTGGCTAAGGAATTAATGTTGCCAAAGAATTATGTTTCAAGGAAATAATTCATTAGTCACATTAATTCCTTAGCTACATCTTTTCCTTAGCTACTGCTTTTCCTTGGGATTTTTATTAATTAAATAGATAAAATACATGTTATTTTATTTTTGAAAAATAAAAATGTCCAAGGTGAAGCAGTAGCTAAGGAAAAGATGTGACTAAGGAAAAGATGTAGCTAAGGAATTAAGGCTGCCAAAGGATTATAAAATTTATTTTTTTAAAATACAAATGTCCAAGGAAAAGCAGTAGCTAAGGAAAAGATGTAGCTAAGGAATTAATGTGACTCGGGAATTATTTCCTTGAAACATAATTCTTTGGCAACATTAATTCCTTAGTTTATTATTAGCTACATCTTTTCCTTAGCTACTGCTTTTCCTTGGACATTTTTAATTTATTTTATAGATAAAATACATGTAAATCTATTTTTCAAAAATACAAATGTCCAAGGAAAAGCAGTAGCTAAGGAAAAGATGTAGCTAAGGAATATTGTGACTGAATTATTTCCTTGAAACATATCTTTGGCAACCTCATTTCACCCGAGTTACATTATTCCTTAGTTTTTACTTAGCTACTGCTTTCCTTGACATTTTATTTCTTTTATAAATAAAACATAAACATTTATTTTTTAAAAATACAAATGTCCAAGGAAAAGCAGTAGAGGAAAAGATGTAGCTAAGGAATTGAGGTTGCCAAAGAATTATGTTTCAAGGAAATAATTCCCGAGTCATTATTTCTATTGTTATCTTTTTTCTAGCTACTGCTTTTCCTTGGACATTTTTATTTCTTTTATAAATAAAAAACATAAACATTTATTTTTTTAAAATACAAATGTCCAAGGAAAAGCAGTAGCTAAGGAAAAGATGTAGCTAAGGAATTGAGGTTGCCAAAGAATTATGTTTCAAGGAAATAATTCCCGAGTCACATTAATTCCTTAGCTACATCTTTTCCTTAGCTACTGCTTTTCCTTGGACATTTTTTATTTATTTTATAGATAAAATACATGTGAATTTATTTTTCAAAAATACAAATGTACAAAAAAAAGCAGTAGCTAAGGAAAAGATGTAGCTGAGGAATTGAGGTTGCCAAAGAATTATGTTTCAAGGAAATAATTCCCGAGTCACATTAATTCCTTAGCTACATCTTTTCCTTAGCTACTGCTTTTCCTTGGACATTTGTATTTTTAAAAAATAAATTTACATGTATTTCATTTATAAAATAAATAAAAAATGACCAAGGAAAAGCAGTAGCTAAGGAAAAGATGTAGCTAAGAAAAAGATGTAGCTAAGAAATTAATGTGGCTAAGGAATTAATGTTGCCAAAGAATTATGTTTCAAGGAAATAATTCATTAGTCACATTAATTCCTTAGCTACATCTTTTCCTTAGCTACTGCTTTTCCTTGGGATTTTTATTAATTAAATAGATAAAATACATGTTATTTTATTTTTGAAAAATAAAAATGTCCAAGGTGAAGCAGTAGCTAAGGAAAAGATGTGACTAAGGAAAAGATGTAGCTAAGGAATTAAGGCTGCCAAAGGATTATAAAATTTATTTTTTTAAAATACAATAAACCATGAAAACAGTGAGTAGTTAGGAAAAGATAGCTAAGGAATTAATGTGACTCGGGAATTATTTCCTTGAAACATAATTCTTTGGCAACATTAATTCCTTAGCCACATTAATTCCTTAGCTACATCTTTTCCTTAGCTACTGCTTTTCCTTGGACATTTTTAATTTATTTTATAGATAAAATACATGTAAATCTATTTTTCAAAAATACAAATGTCCAAGGAAAAGCAGTAGCTAAGGAAAAGATGTAGCTAAGGAATTAATGTGACTCGGGAATTATTTCCTTGAAACATAATTCTTTGGCAACCTCAATTCCTCAGCTACATCTTTTCCTTAGCTACTGCTTTTTCTTGGACATTTGTATTTTTAAAAAATAAATTTACACGTATTTTATTTATAAAATAAATAAAAAATGTCCAAAAAAAAGCAGTAGCTAAGGAAAAGATGTAGCTAAGAAATTAATGCGACTAAGGAATTAATGTTGCCAAAGAATTATGTTTCAAGGAAATAATTCCCGAGTCACCTTAATTCCTTAGCTACATCTTTTCCTTAGCTACTGCTTTTTCTTGGACATTTGTATTTTTAAAAAATAAATTTACACGTATTTTATTTATAAAATAAATAAAAAATGTCCAAAGAAAAGCAGTAGCTAAGGAAAAGATGTAGCTAAGGAATTAATGTTGCCAAAGAAATTATTTTCTAAGCAACATTAATTCCTTAAAACATAATTTTTTGGCAACATTAATTCCCTAGCTTTATCTTTTCTTTACCTACTGCTTGTAAAAAGTTCGCAAAATAAATTTATATAATTGTGGTAAGTGGCCGAGTATCTGATTCATTTTACAACACAATTCATTCAGTTTTATCTTTTTCTCAGCCACATTTGCTATATCAAATTTGAATATTATTGGGGAATGTGTAAGAATATGATGATACTTAATAAATTTTATTTCAATCTTCATTAACTACTAAGCCATTTGCCACAATAACTTTAATCGATAACAATAAAATTCTTATACGTAAGCTCTCAGCATAGAGTCAATCCAAATAGTATAAAAATCTGTCGTGTGTCAACTCGCGTTCGTGGTTAAGTCGGTTAAAGCACGGTTTTAGTATTAGGTAGAATTAGGTAGCGTTTAAGGCAGAGGGGTTCGATACCAGGCAGTGCCATAATTGCGAACAAAAAAAAAAAAAAAAAAACAACTAAATATCCTGTTGTTCTAACAATTTTATTTTGCATTTTTAACATCGAAAATTGCAAATTGTAAATTTTACCTTTTTTCGGAGTAATGGAAGCGATAACAAAAATTAAATGTAAATTTAACACTGTCCATAGGTAAACTACAGCTTCAATCTTATAACATTTTTTTTTGGTAAATTTTACCTTTTGTCTCTTGGCGTCCCTCGTTTCATCTCAAAAAAAGGTAAATTTTGCTTTATTTTTTGTAAATTTTACCTTTTATTTTTCTCCGTGTAGTTTAAGAGCGATTTTGGGGACATTATTTGATTAGTCAGGATTTCAAACTTGTAAATTTCCAAAAGCTAGTTCTATTATTATGATTAATCCGGTATTACTTTTTAATTTTGATACAAATAATAGTTTTAAAATTATACTGGATTTTTCTCTGAAGTATTAGTTAAGAATATTATTTTAATATTGAAGAATTGAGTACAGATGTTACTCACTAATACCTGTATAAGTATATTAATTATTCGTGTCAATTAATGAGAATAGTAAATAATACTCCTAGCAGTTTTATTTTAAATATTCATATACGGATATAAAAGAAACTAAATTTTTTTTTTTTTTTAAAATTAAGTCTTGAACATTGAGGACAAAAGAATGGAATAGATAGAAATGTCAAAAAATAATCATAATAACTTGCTGCTCAGATTTTGAGTAAAAATCTAATCAATCCATTCTCTCATTCCATTTTTTTGTACTCAATGATTAAGACTTAATTTTTAAATAGTGTTTAACTCGAAAATTGTTTGAAGACAGTTTTGCCAGAATACATGCTATTTTAGCATTATCAGTTTGTCACTATCTCAAACTGACAAAATTATTGTTGGATATAAGTTCTGTCAAAAATAATGAATATGATACAAGTAAGGGATGTAAAATAAAATTTATAATAACTTGCTGCTTAGATTTTCATTGTAATAATCATCATATTTTTTAAATTAATTAAATTGCAAATTCGTAGTGAGTGTATATCTGAAAATGTACGAGATCAGTATTTTAAGGAGTCCCTGAATTCGCTGTTATATTAATGGACTAGTCCTCAAACTAAGATATCCACAAATTTATATATTATACGTATGAACTGATGAATTTGTGCATATTGCAGTTTGAGGACAAGTCCATTGATATAACAGCGAATTCAGGGACTCAATATATAATCAAAATACTGATTTTGTATATTTTTAGATATACACTTAGTACTAATACGCAATCTAATTAATTTAATAGAATAAATTATATTTTACAATGAAAATCAAAGCAGCAAGTTATTATAAATTGTATTTTATATCATAAACGGGTTGATTATTGAGTTGTTTTTTTGTAACAATATATATCCAACATCAATTTAGTGAGTTTGAAATAATGACAAACTCATGACGTGAAAACGTCATGTGTTGTATGAACATGCATCTCTGAAAAATTATTGTTTATACTTTTTTTTATTATTGCGTACTTGATCATCAACACCTAATTTTTTAGTCCCAAGTGGAAAAAATATATTTAATTTATATTTAATGGAAATATAAATTAAATTTAATGAATATACAGTTTTGGACATACTAAAAGTAAATTTAGAAAAAATTTAGAAAAGATTTAGAACAAATATAAATTAAATTTAGAATATGTTCAAGTTTGGACATACTAAAATTAAACTTTTTCTAAATTTTTTCTTAATGTTTTTTTTTTTTTTTGTAAATTTTTTAAGGAATTATTCTGGCATGGGATTAGTGCCGGAGAAATTATTTCGGCTGGGGATCAGTGGAGGAGAAAAAACTCCGGCATCAAACTAGTGGCGGATTAGTTTTTCCGACATTAATCTTATGCCGAAGTCATTACTCCAACATGATATTGATGGTTGACTAATCACTCCGGCATGGGATTAATGTCGGAAAAATTAATCCACAACTAGTTGTATGTCGGAGTTTCTTCTTCCACTGATCCCATGCCGGAATAAATTCTCCAGCACTCCTTCCATGCAAGAATAATTTCCCGGCCATCAATCCCATGCCAGAATAATTTCTCCTTCACTGATCTCATTCCAAAATAATTTCTCTGGCACTAATCCTATGCCGGAACAATTTCTCCGCAATCGATCCCATGCCGGAATAATTTCTCCGTCACTACTCCTATGCCGGAATAATTCCTCCGGCACCACTTTCATGCCGACGTTTCTTCTCCTTCACCGATCTTATGCCGGAATAATTTGTCCGCCATTAATTTCATGCTGGAGTCATTCCTCCGCCATTAACCTCATTCTAGAGTAATTTCTCCACCACCAACCTCACGCCAGAGTAATTTCTCCGGAAATCAGCCAAAAACGGAGAAATGCCGGAGTAATATTTCCACCAGGGTAGTCCTCAAACTACAAATTGCACAAATTCATAGTTTTATATTATACGTATGAGTATATGAATTTGTGTATTTCATACACTGAGAGAAATTTTAACTAAAAATTAAAACCCATGTTGAATAGAAACTACTATACTGCTTTGTAATTTTTGTTTTATTTCTGGGATTGGCCACGAGAGATGACATTCTACAATAAAATTATGTAAAATGTCACACAATGTCAAAAAATTGTTATGTTATTTCAAGTCTCTGTACATCGTTATCTATTGCAGATAGACATGGGGTTGAGAGGAGTTAATTATTGAGAATTTAATTCTCAACAATTTATAAAGAATTACTTTTTTTGATTAATCTCTTAGATAATGAGTTATGAGTTAATTAAAATAAAGCACATACATGTTTTGTGGAAACGATAAAAAATATTGTAAGTTCGAATAAAAGATACTGAACAATTTAATAAATATTCTAATATATATAATAAAATTTATCATGTACACTGTAACATGACATTTCGAGTCAGCTACCTTCTCGGACTGTCGCTATGGGAATTAATATATCTAAATAATATTTATAAATAAATATAAATAAATATTAAATATATTATTGGTTTATTCGATTTTTAGGCCGAACAGTAATACCAAAAATTAATAAATGAGTATCATAATAATAATAATAACTGAAAAACGTAGTTTCGTAACTCAAAATTATACAATAAATTCTCAAACGCAATAATAACAATAATAACTAGTAAAATGAGTAAAATCGGAGTAGAACCATAAAACCTGCTGTAAATCCAACTGCAACACTGCAACGTAACGGAAACGGAACGGAAACTCAAACATAATCTTAATCGTAGTCGAAATCTTAAACCAAATCGTAGTCGTAATCGGAAATTAAAAGCACAAAATTAACACCAGAAACTCAATCGAAACAAACCTTCCATAGACTCAGTCTTCGAGGAAAACCTCAGGGTCGCTCAGGGTGTGGGTTATGGAGAGAGGGACGGGTAAAGTTGTGTGTGAGAATAAATTGAAGAATAAATTTAATAAACAATATTTAAGCAAAGCAGTAAATCAACATTTATATTCAAAATCTCAATAAGAAAATACAAAACATAATTAAAAACGTATCAAAAATCCAAAATAAGCATATTTTTATAACCAAAAATTAGAATCGAGATTACCTCAACTTAATCGAAATCTGCTTACACGAACCGCCAGTAAATCGACTCTAAATTCGTAAATAGCCCAAAAGACAATCAGATATAAAAAAAACTTAATCGTAGTTCGTCGTCACAAACCTCCAATAATTAATTTAAATCAAAGATACACGCGAAATTAACAATCAAAAGCTAAACGAGACCAGGACTAACCTCAGTCAAACATAACCAGAACGAACACGAGGCTACTCTCAGGGATAACCCATAGAGGCTCAGAATACTTGGTTATTCAGAGAGAACGACTGTTCAGCTCGGAGTCCCAAAGCAGAGAGAGAGTTTGTGCTACTCTAAAACAATACGTAGTCTAAATTCTTATACTACTCCCCTCTTCTTTTTGATATAGTTTGTTGAATAGTATACTCTCCGCATCAAGCTGGAGTTTCAAATAATAATAATAATGAATCGAATACGTATTACCGGGTTTACCTGGATTTTACCGAAGAAAATAAATAGTATTTTAAATAAATATTCTCTGCATCAGCTGGAGTTTTAAATACAAAATTAAATAAATAATTAAATAATATCACCGGCGGAAAGTCTAACAAATAAAATAAGATGGGTTTTTAAGGTAGGCGATAAATATCGCTACAACACATATAAAAGTTAGCATAGACTTAAATATTTTTTACTATATCGCTTTGTAAAAATTCTGGTTGTGGGGCGAAATAATACAAAGATGGCCGACCGATTGAACAAATGATTGAATTGTCATGTAATTTCAAGCATTTCTACAGCCTTATCTGTTGAAGCTAGGTATGGGGTTAAGCGAGGTTTATTGTTGGTAATTTATTTCTAAACAATTTATCAAGAATGAATTTTTTCTATTTATCAATTAGTTTTCGAGTTTTGAGCGTGTAAACAGAAAAGAAAAAATGGTGCCGGGAATTGATTGCTGTTCTCCGTGAATCTAGCACAAACTGCCGAACTTAGCACAAAAAATGTCCAACTTTTAAATAAAATTTATAATAAAATATAGTAAATTCTAAAACCGGTAGTGCGTAAATTCTCAATTTGCTAGAATTTACTTGCGAGTTTCGTGAATTTAGTCATTTTTTTTAAAGAAAAATTACAATAAAATTATGTAATTTTTATGGCTTAGTGTTGTATATAGTCAATGGCCAAATTTTTTACATAACTTTATTGTAAAAATTATTTATCAATATACGAATAATTCTTACAAATAATCGGAGGAACGCAGTTTTTACTATTCGCTTTGTAATTTTTTCTTATACGTTTGTCATTTTTAGTTAAAATTTCTCTCAGTGTAGTTCGAGGACTAATCCATCAATATAACAGCGAATTTAGGGACTGTCCTTGAACTACTGATTTGGTATATTTTTAGATGTACACTTAGTACTAATTCGCAATTTAATATTAATTTGATATGATAAAATGATTTTTACAATAGAAATCCAAGCAGCACGTTATTATAATTTTTTTTTACATCTCTTCCTAGTGTCATATTCATTATTTTCAGGATAGAACTTATCCATAAATAATCCTGCCAATTTGGAATTGCGACTAATCCATGATGTAGAAATAGCATGGATCCTGAAACAATGTCTTCAAATAATGTTTGAATAAAGGTCCACTAAAAAATTAAGCCTTGATGATTAGGTACAAAATCATAAGAAACAAAATTAATAAATATTTTTCAGAGATGCATGTAAACACGTTCTCACGTCATGAGTCATTTTTTCACACTGACTAAATTGATGTTGGATGCATATTGTTTACAACAAAAGACTCAATGTTCAACTTGTTTATGGTATACAATACAATCTATAATAACCTGCTGCTTGGATTTTCATTGTAAAAATAATTTTATTATATTAAATCAATTAAATTGTGAATTCGTACTAAGTGCATATATTGAACATTTACGAGATCAGTATTTTGAGGACAGTCCCTGAATTCACTGTTATATCAATGGACTAGTCCTCAAACTAAGATATGCACAAATTTATATACTTATACGTATAAGATATGAATTTGTGCATATAGTAGTTTAAGGACAAGTTCACTGATATAGCAATGAATTCGAGGACTGTTCTCAAACTACTGATTTTGTATATATTTAGATATACACTTAGTGCTGATTTCCAATTTAATTAATTCAATATAGTGAAATTATTTTTACAATGAAAATCCAAGCAGTAAGTTATTATAGATTGTATTTTATACCATAAACAAGTTGAACATTGAGTTTTTTCTTGTCACAATATGCATCCAACAACAATCTAGTCAGTGTGAAATAATGACAAACTCATGACGTGAAAACGTCATGCGTTTTATTTACATGAAAAATCATTGTTAATTTTTTTTTTTTATTATTTTGTACTTAATCATCAAGACTTAATTTTTTAGTGGACCTCCACTCAAACATTGTTTGAAGACATTCTTCCAGAATCCATGCCATTTCTACGTCATTTCTATTTCTACAAATTTCGTTTCTATCTGCACAAATAAGACCACGTCTATCTCATTTAAATAGAAAATAATTTTTTGAACAAATTTTTCTTTAGAGGTATCATGTAATTGTTAATTGAACATTTACTATTGCTGAAAAATCGAGTACACTAAAACTTCAATTTATATATATCGAAACGTCCCCAAAATATCTTATCTATAGTTTTTCGTCTGTATGTGGGCGTAAAAAAAAACTATCTTTATAAAAGCTGTAATATATATTTTCTTTAATAATACATTGTCTACATATGCCCGTGTAGGAGACTACAACACGGCCATGCAACGGCCGATGCATGGCGAAATTCTGCCATTAATGGGCTGCCATTAATGGGCCACTCATACGCCGGGCCTGGCGCGTTACACCATTCTAATACTGGCTGCCATTATTGGCCCATTAACATTTGCCAAGATTGGCCCATTACTTGCGAAATCAATTATTTTTATTTCCTTATATAAAAAGGACAGTTGTCATCGATCTTCCTAAGATTTGATTGGTTATTTGGTTTTCTTTGTCATTCTCATGTCATTTGTCATTCTGTCTTTGTCGGTTGTTAATGAAATAAATAAACAAATTTTCTTTCTCAGTCACTCACATTTTTTTTTTTTTCCCGTCGTTAAGGTAATCAATAAATTTATTTGTTTATATATTTTCAAATCAAGATTTGACAGATCGCTTGAACAAAAAATAGTCTTTAAATTATAATAACTGTTTTTATTGATGATAAATGAACTGATTTATATATAACTTTATTAATATGATGATGGAAAAATTAATAGGCTTATGTACAAGAAAATAAAAGTATGTATCTTTATAATATCCACATACATTCTATTTAGAAACAAAAAAAAAAAAAAAAGGGAATCATTTTATTCACAATTTTATTGACAATTGAAAATGTAATCATTCTATTTTGACAAAAAAGTAGAATATATATATATACATATATACATGTCTCTTTGAGTAAAAAAACTGATTATTTCAGTATAACTATTGATAAATATATGACTGTTATAATTTATTGGAGGAACTGGTCATGTTGATATGATTAATGGCATAGGTGTTTATTTTTATAATTTCTTCTCTCACATCTTATAAATAATTTTTGAAAATGAGTAATGTCACACTTTGTTTAGAAGTTGTGGTGAATTATGTAATGAAAAGAAATTGAAACAAATAAAATGAGGATTCGAAACTTTAAAGGTAATAATATGTTGGTGTTGTCTTGATATTAGTCATGATCTCACTAAAATTTCATTGGAAAATATTTATTAGTCTCACAAGATTTTCATGTATCTAAGCTAGGGAATTTTTTTGAAGAAGTTCTTTGATCAGGCTGGCCTTAATAAAGAGAAATTAAGGTTTTCTTCATCAATTCTTGATCAGGCTGGCCTTATTAAGGATAAGTTAAGGTTGTCTCGATCAATTCTTGATCAGGCTGCCCTTATTAAGGATAAGTTGAGGTTTCCTTGATCAATTTTTGATCAGGCTGGCCTTAATAAGGATGAGTTAAGGGTTCCTTGATCCAATCTTGATCGAGTTATCCTTAATCAAGCATCTTGATCAAATATTGATCAAATTTCGATCAGGCGTGTGTTAAGGGAACATTGATCAAGTCTCAATCAAGACTTGAAGTCAAATCAGGCTAGCCTGACCAGATTTCCACTCGGGATCATATTTATAAAGAAGAATTTTTTTTTTTTAAATATTTAAGAACATAATAATTCACTCTGTGTGAATGAATGATTAATTAATCAAAAATATACATACCCCTGAAAACGGAATAGTAAAATGGAAAATGTTTGAAGTAAGCAAAAAAATGTTACAAAAAAATGGATTTCTTTTCGACAAAGGTTGCCGGAAATTTCATTGTTTTATAAATTATATGTTATTCGTGAAAATATAATGTCGAAATTTTTTTGAAAATTAATAATCAACATTAATGAAAAATAATTGAAAAAGAAGATTTTAAAATAGGCGCATGATTTTTCAGATCTTTAGTTTATGATTTGACAAATGGCTCAAGAAAAACGAAATATTAGCCACTTTTTGAATTTATTTTATCTACAAGTCGATATTTTTATTGAGGGTGAGTTTGAAGTCTCAGATTCATAGTTTCACAAAAATTCTATTCAGAAATATATGTTTTATGTACATGACTTGAAGCAGGAAACGTCGTATTTCGTGTACAAGTTATAGCAAATATAAAAAAGAGTCAAAATTGATTTTAAAATTTTTTAGGATAGAAGTACTGCACGGACAAAAATGAAAAGTAAAATTTATCATAAAAAAATTGTATAATTAATATTTTACGGAGGAAAAGAAGAATCTAAGGACAAAATCAAGTGAAAATTATTTATTAATAAAATGAAAAAACGGAGACGTGTTTTTATATTTTTTTAATATGAAATTTACAATTTAAAACAATAAAACACAAGCTTAACCATATTAATTTATAAAATTTGCATTTTTTTTTTCCTGTAGTTTTTTTCATGAGGTGTTTTTTGAATATAGGAATCATGATTTCGGGAAAATTCTATTTAGAAATATTTTATTATGAACATGAGTAATTTTGAAGTGAATGTTTAATTAATTAATTGGGAATTGCATCACAGAAATAAAAGAATCGAAAATAAAGTGATCGAGACCTTGATGAATAAAGTATTATGGGTAAATTATGAGAAGGGTTTTTTAAAAGACATAAGAAAACATAATTATAGTTTGCTCTTTTCGTAACGTGAATGATTAAGTTATCAAAAATACTCAGCCATGAAAAACTGAATAGTAAAATAAAAAATATTCGAACTAAACATCCACAAAAATGTCATAAAGAAATGAGTTTTGCTTCAACAGTGGCTGTACGAATTTGTTTAAACTCTATCTTTTTTAAAAATTGTCTTTTATTCGTGTGAACAGAGTGTTGTTTTTTTTTTTTAAATTATTACTAAATAACAATGAAAATAATTGAAACATAAATGTGATTTACTATTTTTACAAAATAGCTCAATGAATGATGACATCAAGAGAAAGTATGATTGTGATAATATTTTTTAAAAAACTATCTTCTCATGTTTATAAGAAAAACAGGCGCGCGAAGCGCGCCCAGTGATCTCGTAAATAAAAATAAAAAAAATATTTTTTTTTTCAATTGCATATATAGATTATCGAGTCCAACTCTGTTTTTTTTTATAATAAATGTTTTTTTTTTCCTGCCTCTCGCCGGGCGCGAACTCTCGACTGAAAACCTAAACCTACACTAAACCTATGCTTTAACTAACTGAGCCACGAGCGCGATATATATATTTCGGAAGTTTTTTGTTCTCTTGTAGTAATTAAGTTCACTCGTAGACTTGGTAGACTTTTTTGAAAATTATTATTCAAATACAAATATATTTATTTATTCATTTAATTTTAATGCTCCATTGTTGATTTTTTTTTTTCTATTGCCTTGTTTTTTTTTTTGTCAAAAATTAGCTGATGGTTGGTAGCCATTAATGGCCAGTCATGAATTTGCCATGAATTGGCCGATGAACGGTAGCCATTAAATGGCCAGTCATGAATTTGCCATGAATTGGCCGATGAACGGCAGCCATTAAATGGCCAGCCATGAATTTGTCATGAATTGGCCGATGAATGGTATCCATTAAATGGCCAGCCATGAATTGGCCGATGAATGGTACCCATTAAATGGTCAGCCATGAATTTGCCATGAATTGGCCGATGAATGGCAGCCGTTGAATGGCCAGCCAATTAATGGCCAGACGTTGGCCAAGACAAGACTGCCAATCTTGGCAACACAATAATGGACCGATCGTTTGCCAAGTATATCCCATTAATGGCCCTTGCTTGGCTACCAATCATGGGCTGCCGTTTATCGGCCAGTGTATGGCCGTGTTTCTATGCTTGGCGATTCCTACACGGGTGCCTAAATTATTTGTTTATATACCCTTTCATATATATATATATATATATATATATATATATATTTAGAGACGTCCTCGAAATTTAGTTTATATAAGTGAATATCCTCAAAATCATTTGTTTATACTTAATTGTTAATAAATGCAATTTAAACAAGAATTATCTGTATAAAAACTATCATACATGATTTGTCCGAGTTTTATAGACTTATATATACCCTCACCCTATCTTTTGAAAAATGTCCTCAAAAGCATGCCAGCACAAACATATATACATTATACATATATATACTTTTTTCGTCAATCAACAATTCAATAATGAATGCGTATGACACATTATGACACGAGCGCCGAATATATATTTTACAGTGTAAAAAGTGGTGTCCACTATGCAATTTTCCAAGATATCACCAAAAAATATAGTTGAATTCAGTTACAATGCTAATAAGCTAAGGGTTTAAACTCACGATAAGCCTAGTTTCGCTTGTAAAGCGCACTAGCATGTGTTACAAGTTAGGGCTTAAACTCACGACAAGCTAACGTTTGCTTGAAAAGCGCACTGAGCACGCGCAACAAGTTGGGTTGTGTCGAACTTGTGAACATGGCCGTCCTAATTCCCATAAAACTAGTAATATGTCCCCAGCCATCGTGGTTTTTCTAGTAATTTTACGTGTTGCGCATGCTTAGATCACTCAGAATTACGTCAGCCATGTTTACAAGCAAAAGTTAGCTTGTCGTGCGTTTGAGCTCTAAGACATTAATTTAATATAATTCAATTACTTTTCATAGATTTTCAAAAAAATCACACTTGTCACGCTCTATTCTTGTCTCTTGTATATGAAACTACTATAATAAAGTCGCGAGGTTGTGACTGCGCATACATTTATGTAGAACGACTACTAAATTTCAGTAGATCTGCATTGGTGTGAAAGTCTTTAAATTTTATTTGGGAAGAACCGGGCGGGGTCAAGTATAAAATTTTGTCAAAGATTAAGACTTAATTATATGCGTTAAATATTTCCTTCTTGACTTATTTTGGTATTATATCTTTTTGTATCTTAAAAATTAATAAATTTCAATATAAAATAAAATTACTATAATCACATAATTAGTGGGGATTTCGAATACTTGACGCTTCTTTTTGTAAAAAAAACTGTGTTTTTTTTTTTGTTTAGATATCACATCTTTTTGTAAAGTCCTTTAATCATTCGATAGAAAAAACGATAATATTAAAAAGTATATAAAATTACTTGGTACCATCCGTATTAATTTTTGTTCGTTCTAAAAAAAAATATGTAAGCATTTTTTGCATTACTTCGCCAGTTTTTGCTAGCAACGAACAAATTACCAATTTTTATCCAGCTAGTATTCTTGCGGAAATATAACTGACAAATAACTAACTTTATACGTAGAACCCAATCAGCGCCAAATTGGCAAATTTGAGAAGCTCGAGGTACAGGACATATTTTGTCCCATTTCCAATGTACGGAGTTGACTCTCCTTCTTTCTAGTCTTCTTGGTAGAACCACAAATGTGAATTTTAGAAGTGGGTATTCCTTTGATTAAGCAATTATCATTTTTACTTGACCATTTAAATTTATTGATGTAGAGTAGACTTAAAACAATGATATCATTAATTTTGAGGACTTAAATCTTTTTTAGAATTTTCGTTGATCTAAAACAATCGACACATGTACCAACCCCTTTGTGCCACAATGATAGTGATTGATCAATAAGTTCTTGTAAAGTGAATGTGTTATTTTTATTTGGTATTAAAAGATTTATCATAAATTCGTTTGACAAGGAAACATTTACATATGAACACGATTCACATTTTTCTAAATACTTTTGTTCGTAGCTACAATTGTTCATTGTTAATGAAAAATAAATAACACCATAGAGCTGTGAAGTCGTAGAGACCGAGAGGAGACTCGATTCGTCAGTAAGCGAGAAAACTTACCGGTGAGGGCACTCATTCATGAAGCATAAAGCATTGCAGCAAAAATCTGCGTGTGAACACACCGCTCTAAAAGTTAATACACTTGACAACAATGAAAAAATATATAAAATATCGATAATTGATAAAACAATAATAAAATAATATTAATAAGTCAAAAGTAACAAAATATAAAATACACTTTATTTAACATGGAATTATTTCAAAAACAGTTTTTTTTTCGAAAATTTAAGGTTTTCTACAATCAAATAACCAATACTTGACATCAATTTTAGGGTGCGAACTCATGACAAGCTAAAATTTCCGCTTGTAAACATGGCGGTTATAAAAATCACCAAAAAGTAACTAAATTTACTAAATTTATCGCGAATCCGTGATTTTAGAACAAGCTTGTTGGTGTCAAGCTTGTTCTGCAGTCACGGAGAGACACCACGGATTTGCAGTTAATTCAGTAAATAGTAGTTAATTCAGTGATAATTTAGTGAATTTAGTTACTTTTTGGTTATTTTTATAGCCGCCATGTTTATTACCATTACTTTGATTATTATTGTCAGGATCTTTAACACCTGTAACATCCATCATAGATGGACATACAGTGGTTTTGAATTTTTTAAAGTTGCAGTTGCAGATGTATTGTCTTTTGGTGTTGGAATTACTAAAACTCTGCTCTTCGTATCTTTTATTATAAAGGTGCAGCCTTTTTAGTTTCAACTCTACCCTTCCAATCCATGAAATCTGTATAAATAATTTATTTTACAATGAATAAATATAATTTATATTAGAAAATATCACACTAATTATTATTAATTAAATGAATAAATGAACAAATAACATTGTAATCACTATCATCATTAAGAAAAGCGAATTCTTCCATCTTCACTGGATAATGATGCTTGTTTCAAATGTGTTTTCTCAGTTTTAAATAAGTATACTTCTATATTCACAGATTTATCACAACCTACGAATGGACAATTTATAGTTTGATAATCTGAGACTTGATGAAAATGTGAATAGTAATAATACAAGTTTGTTTTATTTGCATATTTTTCATCACAGTATACACAAGTTTCGTTTTCAGTTATTGTCTTAACCAGCTCAATTTAATGAATTCAACTTGTATAAGCATAAAGACTTCTTTTTCCACTAAAAATTTTATTGCACTGGTTACATTCAATTTCATTCTTTTCTTCTATTGTTTTTCATTTGTAAATGTAGATGAATTGTCACCAAAATATCACACAATTGCACACAATACAAATTTATAAAATTTACTTAATTACTATATGCATCAATCTATATTGATATCATTTATTTATTGTATTATTATAATATTAATTACCTTCACAATTAATATCCAAATTAAAACCAAATACAGTATAATCTCTCTATAGTGACATCGTCGGGGCTCAAATTCTCGGAATTTATTATAGAGAGCGTCTCCCACTCTAGCGTCGAGGGGAATTGAGTGAGCGCGACGGATAGAATAATAAAAAGAGAAAGAATATACTACGTCACACACCGATACACTAACACAAGTAGGGACATTCTGGAGTGAGGGAAAAAATTCTCCTACGCTGACGCTCGATGTCACTATAGAGAATGTCACTATAGAGAGATTATACTGTAGATATATAATAATGAATATTTTTTATATAATACCATAATAATATATATATATATATATTCCCAAAAGCACAATAAAAACGAAAAGCTATATAAACAAAAGAGTACGTGCGAATTATATGCGTTTTTTGTGCGGAATCCGCAATTTTTGTACGTTTTTTTTGTTTTTCATAGTCTGGTTTGATTGTGCTGTAATGTATGTGCTAACTTTACAGACCTGAGATTCACGCCTATATCCCAACAACATATGGCGCGCGCACCATCGATGCGATATTGAATACTATACTGACATATATAAAGGTTTTTTTACACCATCTAAATATGTTAGCGTTCTTGCTCTATAGACCGATGCTTCTGGCAGCTGATTTAGAAATTCGAAAATAAATCCTTTCGTAAATAAAAATATTTTATATTTTTGTTTATACATGATGTAAAAAAAAAAACTCATTAAACTTAATGGAAAAAAAAATAAACAATAACATGTGACTTGGGAACATAGCTTAAAGTATGATTATTTAATTTGCGCCATCGATGCGATATTGGATACTGAAGTAAATATAAAGGTTTCCCACACCATCTACTATTACCTTGCACAATTTTATTTTTATAATGTTGTCAAATTGCTCTGGACTTGGAAACCATATTGCTTTGATCTGATTTGGTTTTATAATATTTGTCAGAGTGCAGTAAGGTTTTAAATAATCTTCAAGAAAAACGCAATTTCTGAAAATAATTTTAAAGTTTTAAAAAAAAGTATACATCTTAAAAATCTGTTTTTATTTTTATTAAAAAGTTTCAATTAATTTATAAGATGATCAGAAGACAGAATATTTTTCACATCAATCAAATAATATATTCCAAAAGGCACAAGAAACAAAGGCACGATAAAGACAAAAGGATGTATAAACAAAAGGTTACGTTTATCAGCAAGCATGTGTATGTTGTATATTACTACATTAGCACACCTGATGAGCAGGATTCGCGCCCATATCCCAACGGCATATGGCGCGCGCACCATCGCTGCGATATTGAATACTGTAGCACTATCGATGCGATATTGAATACTGTACTGATATAAATAAAGATTCTTTCACACCATTCTACTATTATTGCTCAATTTTTATTTTATAAGGTTGTCGAATTGCTCTGGACTTGGCAGCCATAATGCTTTGATCTGATTTTGGTTTTATAATGTTTGTCAGAGTGCGGTAAGGTTTTAAAAGAATTTCAAGAAAAGCGCAATTTCTGAAAATGATTTTGAAGTTTAAAAAAAAAGTATACATCTAAAAAATCTGTTTTTTTTTTATTATAAAAAAGTGTAATATTGATTTAATAAAATGATCAGAAGACATAATATATTTATCTGATCAATCATATTTTAAAATAATTTCCCAAGGAATTGGAGGGTTAGGGTTAGCTTTGTGTCGATAATATGTAGGCACGGTAGTTAATCTCTACCGTGCCTCTTGATATTGTAACGAAATTTATTATTTCGTGGGTTCTCGAAATAAATAATTATTAAAAGAGCTTGTTATAGAATAATAAGTTCTTATTATTTATTTGTTATCGCCTGCATTGTTAATAACTAATAGGAGTTAGTTATTAATAATTAAAGGAACATTGTTCTAGAGGCTCTGTGGAGGGCCAATTCAGTTATACATGACGTCGAGTGGGGCGCCTATTCGATGTTTATAACGTGACTTGGTACGTAAACCTCTTGGCGATGGCTTCCACTCCTCCGTCGAAGAGACAAACACACCGAAGGCTCCGTACGAAGCCTGATTGTAAACCTATCGAACTGCTAGGAAAGCGTGCTGCGCATGTCCGGGGGCGATAGGTAGGAGAGTGCTACCTGAGTGAGCTTAAAGCTCACAGCAGCTGAGCACTGAACGTCGTCGTTAGACGACACAACTTCTCTAGCTCTCGAACTGATCACTACCTTCTCTTGACTGGCCCTCTTGGGTCACTACTGGTTCTCTCGACATCGTTTGGATCTCTCGTAAAGGCTCTCTAGGTATCAGACGTTAAGTCTTGGTGAAACTCTGCCCGAATTTCCAATGACAGACTAATACTTATGATCACGCTATATGGCTCTCTTATAATAATAATAATAATTATTGAATTCTCGCTACATAATGGTGCTATATGTGATGGTTAGACCATCATCACACATAAATGTGTATGTGTGAGTTCACGAATGGATCGCTGTAAATAATAACAATAATAATAATATTGAGAGATATTATTATTGCAATGGCATCGTATGTGTAAGACCAGTTCACGGATGGATTGCTGTATGGTTCCCTATACGAAATACTTATTTCATATGTAGAATATTTGCTTCTACATTTATGATACTTGTGACGTCAGTATTTTACTATAGTATAGTCGCAATGTAATATAGGCGTATGTAACACACTATACTTGGTTCACGATAGTTCCTTCAGGTTTGGTTACGTATTTCATAGTCCGATCAGGTGGACCGCGCCCCTATACCATTTCTAAGACTGAGTTAGGTTCCCGTATTTTGTTCTCGTTACTCCTACGGCTGTTGGCTTCCGAGATAACTAACATGGCTCCCCCCGGTGATTTAGAGGAGGATGGTGAGAAATCCTCGTTGTTAACCTTGGCCGATAGTTCTCGCCACGCAGGTCAGAAAATCGGTTACAATATATATGTGGAAGATGTCTAAATTATTTCTCGTCACAGCTCTATTTGGATAAACATTTGACTGATTGTTGTCAAATTAACCATGCTCGGATGATTATGCCGCAGGAAGATAAAAATATATTAACATTAAAAAATCATCGATACAGAGAACTTGTATTTTTCGTCGTCTTTTCCGATTTTGAGTGTATTTTGAAACCGATTGATAACACCGACTCTGAAGACCATATTCCACATAGTGCTGCGAACAAAGTTAAATTTACCGATACATTATCATTCTAAAAAATGAATCGTATACTGAGAGAATTAAAACGTGAAATATCATTAAAAATACTTTCATAATCACGGGGTAACATCGCCAGATTACGTTCTACGGTCTACATTTTTTTTTGACCATTTTTGGCCAATTTTAATTATTCAATGAATAAAATACATGTCATTTTATTTTTCAAAAATAAAAAGGTCCAAGGAAAAGCAGTAGCTAAGGAAAAGATGTAGCTAAGGAATTAATGTTGCCAAGATATTATTTCCTTGAAACATAATTTTTTGGCAACATTAAAAATAAACAATAAAAATTACTGAGTATGAAGAAAAGTACCATAAATATAGAAAATATATCATTCATTAGAAATAAATTATGTCTAAATTAAGTCTAAAATTATGTATCTTGGTTTTTCCGATTGTGTTAATGTCTTCACACTCCAATTTTGCTTTGTAGTTGCAGGTAATAGTGGATACTCGTACAATTCCCATGTACAAAGACTGATGGCTATGGATAGATCCTTGGCAATGTAATTTAAAAAATAAATTTTCTCCTTATTAGACACTTTGATATATGGAACAATCCATTTAACTTTTTAAAGTTTAATTTGTATTTTTTCGCCACTTTTTCCTTCCGGAGGTTGTTCTTGTAGACAGGCATTCACATCACTATTTCCTCTTATTAGGATTAGTTCATGTATTGCATTTATAATTATTTTTTTATAATCTTCAGGAAATTCCAGCAGCAGGCTCAGTGGTATTGATATATCAAAATAACAATTTGAATCGAATAATGATTTTTCATCCAGCATTTTCCAATAATGATTTTCGATTTGGACTTAAGGAAATATATCCTTTCATAAGAGTGCAATTTCAATTGCATTTATCTGATAGCGGATTTCTTTGAAAATATGTGCTATTGCTATTCGTACAAGTAAAGTCGTTTTTGGCAGAGATTTTCCGTCACTTGTAAGAAATTGTCCAGTAATATGTAGTGAACTCTTACTTGGCATTACACATAAGTCTTGATGTTGAATTCCAATTCGGATTTCATCGTTGTTATGAAATGTTGAAAAGCCATGAGGATGTAACTCACAATGGGCAATTGATTCATCGAAAATAATCTGATCTTGTATTCTGAAAATTCCATCCATAGTATAATACAAAAAAATCAACAAAATGATACTTTTATTTCTTTTGATGTTGTTGATGTGGATTGAGACCGAGACTCTTGAGAAACTGAATACTCTGATGTGTTATCGCTTTGCAAGCTATAATGTCTTGCGTTTATAGCTTTGTCCAATTATTTTATTATTATGTTTATTCTTTTTTTTTATTTATTTTTTTAAACGATGCCCATACTTTTTTCCTATTTAAAGCTTTCAATGTGCAGAAGATAATAGTTGTTATGTTAAACTTTTAGTATTGACTCAAGGTATTGACCTTTAATATGGCAACAGGCAAGTCAGATTTATGTAGAATACTGATATTCGAGAATTCGAGAATTCGTTTTGTAAAACCCAACAATCTTCCAATCGAGTCTTCTGGTTCAAAATAAATAAGTGTGTTACATTTTATTTCACTATGTAGGTCATTGTTATTTAGTTAAATACTTATAGCAGCAGTACTATGAATTAATGCTTTTTTGTCATAACTTTCAATATCTTCAATTTCATAACTTCCTGTTGGAATCGTAATCACTTTACATCCTTCAATGAAGACTTTATTATTACCAATATCAATATTTGGTATAGAATTAAATGTTCTAAGCTTGACAAGGCCAGCAACATAATTTTCATCTGCTGACAACTCAATCGGTGGAAAGTATTGTGTTTTAAGAGTCGATGACAGAAACTTGAGACATAGATGACCGCAAACAATTGTATTATAATTTTTGAATGTGTACCAGCACTATCTTTATCACCAAGATTTACAATTGCTGACCCATTTTTACGAAGACCATTACGATTGTTGAACCATTGCTCATGAGAACTCCCCGGAAATAAGGAATTTTAAAAGCTTTAGCGTATTTGATGATATCAATATTTGTGAGAGCTCAATGTGGTAGCATTACACGTTTTTTTTCTTCTTCAAATTTATTTTTTTTGTGGAATTTAAAAAAAGACCTCGTCTTTTTTTGTAGGGAGATAAAAATAATCCTTTGCCCAATACAATTGATTCCATTTTTTTATTATGGCGTTTATTTTCTAGTAATTTTTTTGCTGCATGTACAATATTTATTGTCTTTAAAATTGTTGCTGCACCACCCGTCATAGCACCAGATGCACTTAATACATTAATTTTTAATAGTGATATTAAAAATGGTAGTATACTACCATCACTATTATTATCTTCATTCAATGAAAGAGATCAAATTCGTGGTAAACGAATTTTTTTTTTCTACCAACTTTTTTGACTGCATTACGTGCACTTTCCAGAATCGTCTTTATTGTTGAGACTTGTTGAACTCATTTAATTTTTTTGTTTTGTGATGATTTTGTCTTTTATATTATCCTTTTTAGTTATTCGTTTTTTCTTGATTTTATGATGAATTTTTTGAATCTTTTTCATATTATTTAAACCCATACCAAGTTTTGTTCACAAATTCATTGCAGTTATCACACCCCAAGCTACAGATCTTTAACGAAGTGAAGAATCTTTGGCAAGTACACGTTGCCAAGCTTCATCAGCAAAGATCTCATCATCTTTATGTCGTTTTTCGAGATTGTCAGGATTTTTCAAGTAGCTTATATCATGCTCACGATATTGTTCATCCAATGGATTAACACCATGATCACCACGAAATAATTTTTTATCGAACTTTGTACCTGGACCACAATAATTATGTGGTAATTTACATCAATTTCTGAACACAAATCTTTTCATAAAAAATAGCATCAAGTATTCGAAATCGTAAACAATTATTGTAAGTATACTAATTTTGTTGCTGTTTTATTTTTTAAATACATAAAGATATGGCACTAGAAAATTTGAAAATTGAACATATCTTTGACGATTCTAATCAAGTCTCAACTGTTGACAAAAGTTTATACTCCCACAAAAAATCCAAAATAAAATTTCAAGTCTACACGACAAAGTTGATGGTTTTCCCACATTTTCAATATTATATTTATATAAAATCAAATAAATATAATACAGAACAAGTTCTCAATAAAGCCAAGACGGCGGTGAGGGGAATATTTTTTAATAAATCTGCTTCCCCCACCACACACTCATTAATTCGACTAGTACGATTGAAATCATACGTTCTCAATAAAGCCACCATGTATGTTATTTTTTCATATCTGCTTTTCTTTAGACGTGTTATAACTGAGAACACGTAATTATAACTTATAATTTATTTTACGTATTATTACGTTAAGTAAAATAATAAATTTAATAAATTTATAATATATATATTAGGGTGGTTCTTATATGGGTGATGGCAAAATTTTCATCGTGCCGCCCTCTAATATCGTTAAAAAAAATTTTAAAAATTTTTGGGCTATATAAGAAATTTTTATTTTTATCCTAGCCACTCCCTGTAAGAGGGTGAAGTTTCCCGTTTAAAATACATGGGGTTTTCTTACTTAGACGTAAGAATCGATCTAAAAGCGTCAATTATGCATGGAAAAATCTTTTATTATATTAAATCATCGAGAATGAAGTCTGCTTTAAGATAATAAAAAAAAAAAATTATATGGGTCATTCCATAATTTTTTTATTACGCTAAAGTTTTTTTTTTTTTGTTCGATTTTGCTAGTTTTCAACGTTTTCAATATAATATGAGTGTTATAACATTATATTTTATATATTTGATGAAAAAAAATTCTAATAAAAAAATCTATGGGTCATTACACGTAAATTTATGAAATGGGTCATTTTTTTACACACGTTTCATTTATTAAAAATTATAAGTTATAAAAGACTACAAATATTGAATTTTTAAATTCGATTGCATGATGTGTATAAACCATGGAGTTGAATAAGAAGTGTAAGCTTTGCCTTTTTACTGTGTTGAAGCATAGGCTGTCGCTGAAGCCTAAAATTTCGGAGTAAGTCAGTTCGAAAACTGCTGACATCAGCCCTGCACCAAAAAAAAAGACAGAACGAAATATTCTTATTCACTCTAGCCTGTACATCTATGTTTGAATACCTCCTTGGGCTATTCAGGTGCAGTTTAATTATTAATATGGATTAATTGATCGAAATATCCAATAACATCTTATTTTCTCTTATTTTTCAATAAAATTAAAGGTCACCTTATAACTCAAATTGTTCAAGGGATGTCATTTCTTGCAAATCTTTTTATAATTTTTTTAAGTTGAAACAAAAATTTTAATTTTAAGGGATTTTGTCGATTTTTCTCCGAATATGAGAATGCTTCGAAATTTATACAGTAGATTATTGAAATACTAATACATTCTATGTAATTTTTTGGTAATTGTTTGGATGCTTGTTATTTTTTTATTAATTATCAAAGTTGGCAACTTTTACCATAGGCTATTATGGAGAATGCGACTTTTGTCAAAAAAAAGTCCATTAAAATAGCAATATCTCTAATCGACAATATGACAATGTAAAAAAAAAACTATCGGGTTATAAAATGGGACAAGACAAAACGGATGGACATAAAATAAAAAAGGTTTGGAGCTTAGTTTTTTTACAATTAATAATTCAAGTAAAAAAAAATAGGTTTTGATCAGGAATTATTGAGAAATCACTAGAGACCTTTTGTGGATGACTTAGAAACACAGTATTTCTATGAGTGCGAAAAAGACAAAAAACAGAAGAAAACTGTTGTCTTACTCTTCGATTTAAAAAATTGGCAGAACCTCTTAACGTGCTTTCAATTACACCCTTTCCAAGAATTAAATAGACAAATAAATTAATTAAATATTATCCAAAAGTTCCTTTCAAATACATTAATTCATTCTACTATTAATACATTCTAGTCTAAATTAATTCCACAGCAAAATATTCTATAATCGATTGAAATATTTGAGGCTAATGGCTGAGGAATTAATTTAGACTACGAATTATTTTATTTAGTCACATCCATTCCTTAGATACATTTGCCAATAGTTTTTTTTATAAATTATCAATGGAAAATGTTGCTAAGAAAAGAATGTAATCGAATAAATTAATGCGTAGTCTGAATTAATTTCTCGGCCATTTCCCACAATAATTTCAATTTATTATAAAAAATATGGCTACGAAATTAATCTAGACTGTTAATTAATTTATTTGCGGCTTTATTCTTTCCTTAAATACATTTGCCATAATTAATGAATTAAAAAAATATTTGCAAACGTTGCCGAGAAAAAGATATAACCAAATAAGTTAATTTATAATCTAAATGAACTCTACAGCCATTTGACACAATAATTTCAATTTAATATAGAAAAAATTGCTGTGAAATTAATCTAGACTACGATGTAATTTATTTGGTTACATCCTCTCCTTAGGAACATTTGCTGATAGCTTTTTCATTAATTAATCATTGCAAAAATAGCTAAGAAAAGGGTGTAACCAAATAAATTAATCCAAAGCCTAGATTAACTTTACAGCAATTTTTCCTATATCAAGTTAAAATTATTGTATCAAACGGCTATGGACTTAATTTAGATTATAAATCAATTTATTCTTTCTTCGTTTTCATATTGATGAAAGATTTTTAGAAGTTGATCGATCTCTATAGTCATTGTGATATCAATTACAAAAGAAGTTTGAAAACAGTGACGGAGTTGAGAGCCGTCAATGCTGCTTCTAAACGAGCTGTTTGCCTGTGTGATAAATACAATTCAATAATAACACAAAATGAAGATCAAAAGCGATTTGTCATACAGATTGTGTCAGAATACCGTTTCCTGATGCAAAAAAAAAAAAAAAACAACGGTCATGTAGAAATTAAAAAAAAAAATGATCATACAGTTGCTGAAGCAACTGTGTCTTCCCTGCGGGGGGAATTTTAATTTCTTCTTTAATATATATTAAAATTTGTGACTACAAATTTATTTCATTCTCTATTGTTACAATGATTATTGTTACAGCTAAAATTTATTTAATTTTCATTCATTTTGCTTGTTCCTTCTAATGGGTCATCTCCATGTCCAGAATCGCTTTCTTCTAACCTTTTAAACTTTCTGTTTTTATTCATTTTGTTGTACTATGATTTTAGCCTGTCAATGTTAAATATTTATTACAAAATTGTCGAGTTCGATTGTATTTATTTTATTTACTTTTTTCTCTCGGTTGCATCAGGATTTAACGTTTTAGTTGTTGCTGAAGTCGTCGTTATATTTTTAATTTTTTTATATTCATTTATTTTCAATTCCTTTAATGCTATCACATCACCCTTTTTTCCCTAGAAATTTTCTGCCTCTTCATTCCATATAGTTAGTTCAATCTAAAATATATTTTCTTTGGTAAATTTATTATCTTTATTTAGTTTAATCAAACTTTTTTTCATTTAAATTTTATTTTACTTCATAATCACTGTCGTCTGCTAATGTTATTGTTCTTTATTTTAATAACCGTCCTGACATTGCATATATAAATTCCACTCACTAAAGAAAATTTTGTGCACTCCCGGCGGTGGATTAGCACCGGGGAAATAACATTATTCAAAAGTCACGTTGCTTGATATTTTATTGTCGTGTATGTGTAAGTGTGACGTGTGTTCGTTGGTCCTAAGTCAATAGACAACATTATAATGAATTCAACTGATTAATGTCATTATTAAATTTTAATTTAATGAATTGTTATTACTAATTGATTATAATTATCAATTCAATTGAATATTATTATAAACTAAATTAATTATTATTATTTATTGAACTAATTATTATTATTAATTAAATTGATTATTATTATTATTTATTGAACTGATTATTATTATTAATTTAATTGATTATTATTATTTATTGAATTAATTGATATTATTGATTTAATAAATTTCTATTTTTAATTTAATTGGTTATTATGATCAATTCAATTGAATATTATTATAAACTAAATTAATTATTATTATTTATTGAACTGATTATTATTATTAATAAATTCATTATTATTATTATTTATTAAATTGATTTTTATTGTTTATTGAATTAATTGATATTATTGATTTAATAAATTTCTATTTTTAATTTATTTGATTATTATGATCAATTCAATTGAATATTATTATAAACTAAATTAATTGTTATTATTTATTGAACTGATTATTATTATTTATTAAATTGATTTTTATTGTTTATGAAATTGATTATTGATATTGATTTAATTAATTATTATTATTAATTTAATTATTGATTATTATGATTGATTTAATTGATTATTATTGTTTATTAAATTAATTAATATTATTGATTTAATAAATTTTTATTTTTAATTTAATTGATTATTAATGTCACATGCATCAAAATCTCGGTTTCGAAACATTCATGGCAAAAAATAGTGTGTGTAACTCGGGCATAAAATTGAGAACTGTGGATGTGTGTGTGCGCGCTGCGCGCGCACCCACTCATCCACAATTCTCAATTTTCTGCCCTTGTTACACAAAATACTATTCTATATTTTTGTTTATTCGTTTATATATTCTTTATTTTCCCATATTTTTCTTCATTTTCCATATTCATCGTGTTCAGATTAATCAAGGGACTTAGAAAATTTTCAGGGGGGGGGGGGGGGCATAATTGATATGTTCCCTTATTTATCGTTTTTTTCTTTATATTCAGTCACTTTTCTATATTTTCCTTTATATTCACTGATATTTTCCCATATTTATCGTTTTTTCTTTATATTCACTGATTTTTCTTCGATATTTTCCTATTTTTTTCTACATTTTTCTTTACATTTGATATTTTCCCATATGATTCGTATTTTTCTTCATATTCAGTGATTTTTCCTTCATATTTACTGATATTTTCCATATTCATCGTATTTTTCTTTATATTCAGTAAGTTTTCCTTGATATTTACTGATATTTCCCTGATATTTTCCTATAATTATCGTATTTTTCTTTATATTCAGTGATTTTTCTATATTTTTGTTTATTCGTTTATATATTCTTTATTTTCTCATATTTTTCTTCATTTTCCATATTCATCGTGTTCAGATTAATTAAGGGACTTAGAAAATTTTCGGGGCGGGGGGGCATAATTGATATGTTCCCTTATTTATCGTTTTTTTCTTTATATTCAGTCACTTTTCTATATTTTCCTTTATATTCACTGATATTTTCCCATATTTATCGTTTTTTTCTTTATATTCACTGATTTTTCTTCGATATTTTCCTATTTTTTTTTACATTTTTCTCTACATTTACTGATATTTTCCCATATGTATCGTATTTTTCTTCATATTCAGTGATTTTTCCTTCATATTTACTGATATTTCCCATATTTATCGTATTTTTTTTTATATTCAGGAAGTTTTCCTTGATATTTACTGATATTTCCCTGATATTTTCTGATAATTATCGGACTTTTCTTTATTTTCAGCGATTTTTTCTTTATATTTACTGATATTTTCCCATATGTATCGTATTTTTCTTCATATTCAGTGATTTTTCCTCCATATTTAGTGATATTTCCCTGATATTTTCCCATAATTATAAGAGTTCTCTTTATATTTAGCGCTTTTTTCTTTATATTTACTGATATTTTTCCATATTTATCGGTTTTTTCTTTATATTCAGTAATTTTTCCTTCATATTTACTGATACTTTCCCATATTTATCGTTCTTTTTCTTTATATTCAGTGATTTTTTTATATTTTTCTTCATATTTAATGATGTTACCCATATTTATCGTATTTAGATTAAGGGACTTAGAAAATTTTCAGGGTAGGGGGGGGGGGTCTACCATGGTTGGGGGGGGTCCAGATGAAAAGCGAAAACAATAGGAAATTAAAATTCCCTAATAAAATTCCCTAAAAAATAATTCGAAATGTATAAATAAATGTTTTTTGTTTTTTTTATTTCAAGACAATATTTAATATTTAATAATATTAGAAATAGTTTAGAGTTGAACGAAATTTCGTGGAATGACCCATAGATTCTTTTATTTTAAATTTTTTTCTATCAAATATATAAAGTATAATGTCATACACTTATATTATATTGAAAACGTTGAAAACTAGTGAAATCGAACAAAAATAAAAAAGTTTTAGCATAATAAAAAAATTATGGAATGACCCATATAAATTTTTTTTTTTTTATCTCAAAGCAGACTTTAGTCTCGATGATTTAATATAATAAAAGATATTTTACATGCATAATTGACGCTTTTAGATCGATTCTTACGTCTAAGTAAGGAAACCCCATGTATTTCAAATGGGAAACTTCACCCTCTTACAGGGGGTGGCTAGGATGAAAATAAAAATTTCTTATATAGCCCAAAAATTTTTAAAATTTTTTTTAACGATATTAGGGGGCGGCACGATGAAAATTTTGCCATCACCTAAATAAGAACCACCATAATATATATGTACATATTTATATAAATATATAATATATATAAACCGGGTTGAGTCAGGTGTAATATCAAAATGTTCCGTACAAACTCGTGATACACCTGGCTTGCATGACTTACGTGACACCCTGTGACAGCGTTTCTTGGCCAGTTTTTTGTTGCGCAGAAGTGAAAGAATGAATCCCCCTCATCGCTTGAAAAAAAAAAGGGGAAAAAACAAGATGGCATGATATAAAAATAATATATCGGTCATATGAAGGGATAACAGAAAGACGTGTGAAAATTGTGGCAACAATGCATATATTATGTAAAATGCACGAAGCCATAACACAATTCACAATTAGAGGAATAATGAGGTTTTGAAAATTAGATAAACGTCGAAATCTTGCTTTCGCTATACCAGAACTGTGTTCTACTCGTACACGTGTAGCAGAGTGTCTGTAATTAATCTCTGTTGTTCTGTTTGAATGGAGTAACAAGCCATGGTAAATAAGGGTATGCCGAATCACCAAGAAGGTAAAACCCTTGAAAAAAATCAGGATCTCCCTGAGCTACCTCATACACCGGTGATCTTCTCAGCACTCTGGCACCATGCATTGATCCAGGCTCACCTATGTGGACGTCAGTGAACATTCTCTGAATATTCACTACTCCTTGTAATAAAATACTCGAGTATCTTTTTTTATTGAAGTATGATTCTCTTTGATTTTCAATTGGTCTTCGAATTCTAATATGACATCCATCAATTGATCCAATGACATCAGGAATATCTTGGAGTTGCTAAAACTCCTCGCTGATTTCCTGTTTCTGATGGATGTCATGAGGCCATACTATGACCTGATCTTAAAGAGAAATTAAAAAATCCAGAGTTATTTGCACAACTCGATGGGCAGAGCTTTTTGCCAGATCAAATCGATCAGAAATCTGACGAAATGTTTCTGTATTTGCCAGATACTAAAGAGTCATTAAAAATGAGGTATTGCATTTGGCAGAGACTCATCAATCAGAAAATTTGTTTGAGCAAATTGATCTACAGAAAAAAAATAAGAAATAAACAAATTTAATTGTTGTGCAATCATGAATAAAGAATTAATTTTTCATAGTACTAAGTGTATATAATTGATTACTATCAATCATAATTTATAATAAATAATGACTCAAGTTCATATATTATTAATAACCAAGTAAATAATACACATAACGTTTTTTATGTCGAAAGTGTTCTCAAAACTCCCTGTTATCATAGAAATTAACAGTGAGTTCAATGTAATTTTGAGTTTGATGTAAAACTCGACGTTCTGGTGGATCGTTATCATCATCATTATCAACAGAAGTGTCAGAATCCTCAGAATCATAAAATGAATCATTACCATTATCATCTGACAATATATCATCGACTAGCATATCCTATGAATAAATTTCAATATTTCAATATGATTATTTTTAATTCACCTGATGACATTACAAGTATCAAATTTTGATCAATAATCTCAATTGAAATTACATGTTAATTATCACACTTACATCAACTACGTTCTGCAACAATTCTTCAGCCACCACATCATCTAATTCATCATCTATTACTCCCATTCATTTTTAATTTTAATAAATATTTTTTGATAATATGTATTAATAATATAATATTTAATAATAATATTAGTATTATAATATTTATTAATAAAGAATAAAATAATAATAATAATAATAATAATAATAATAATAATAGTAATAATAGATATTTCAAACGTTGTTGAATTGTTAACTTTTATTTGAATAATTTTTTTTCATTAATTGGAAAAACTGAATAGTTCATAACAGGGACTATACTCATGTAATCTAGTCTACATGTGTTATCCCTTCCATATTTCTATGCCATCTTGTTCTGTCCCCTCTTTTTTTCGAGCGATGAGGGGGATTCATTTTTTTACTTCTGCGCAGCTGCGCAGTCAGAATGCGCTGCAAAAAACTGGCCAAAGAACGCTGCCTGTATATAATACGAAATCGTCGTTTTTGTCTTCGACAACACATTCAAAGTCAACTTCATAATTACATTGAATAATAAAAACTAGAAATTTATAGTGTGATTGAATAGTAAAGAGAATATACATGGATAGGATTTGGATTTATTTTAGTGTTTTCCTATTATTTCAATTAACAACGTGTTACCCTACATCTTTCGATATATAGCCCTGTATGATAGTCAAAGCCTTACAAACTTTGTGAATTTATTGTGGTTAAGTTGGATACGTATTGTGATACAATATTTCCACATTTTGAATGTATGGATGTTTTGGAAAAATATCTGATTCTCGTACACTACCGAATTGGTATCAACTTGCAAGATCAATAATACGTAAAATATTATTTCATGCTGTACCAACAAATAGTCGTAAAACATATCATGCACTTAAACTTTGTAGAAAAGCTAAAAGTGGTTTATATTGTGGTCCATTAAAACCACTGAAGTATTTAATAAGTATTATATTTTATATATATATTATATTATAATTTATAAAATTACTAGCAACTGAAGTATTTAGATACACCATATGATTTAGTCACTGGTGAAGAAAGATTATTTACCAATGGAAAAAAATTTTCTATCAGGACATGTTGCATGTACTGTAGAAAAGAAAGAATAAATGCACCATGTGCAGTTGCTGTTATTGACGAAATACAATTAATAAAAGATTATGCAAGAGGTTGGGCATGGATACGTGCATTATTAAGTATGAGAGCTGAGGAAATACATCTTTGCGGTGTAGCTAGTGCTATTGATTTAGTACGTACATTATGTTTAACAACTGGTGATATTTTCGATGTCAATAATAAACGTTTGACTAAGTTAGAAATTCAAAATAAAACAGTTGTAACATATGAAAAATTCAACCATATTCAATATCGTTTGTTTTATCAAAAATATCATATATGCAGTATTAAAAGAGCTAAAAATGAATGCTATTGAAATTGCTATAACATATGGTGGTTTACCAAAAAATACAAAGGTAAACCAAGCAGCTTAATTTAATGATCCAAATAATACATGTACATTGTAAAATGTTTTTACAAACTCCGTTTGTTAATTTTACAAATTTTGCTTTGTTAAATTAACTCGTAACATATAAATGAAGATTTAATGTAAAAATAAGAATTTCTGAAAAAATCTTGCATACTGTCGGATTGAGTCGGACGATGTGTGTTTTTATAAGCAGCTGATAATAGAAAACACGTCGAGTATTTTTTTTCTTCAAAAACAAATAAATAATTATTAAATTATAGTTATGATAAATTAATAATTCGTGTCTTCAATAACTTCATCAAGTATGTGAATTTAAAGTGATTTGTAAATCCCTTCAAGATTATTAATAAATGTTATTTTATATTTTTAATCAATTCTTAATAAATAACTTAATAACAATATGCTTGTTGACAATATTTTCGAAGCTACTTATAGTAGATAATTAATTAATTGTTAAATATCGCAGGTAAAATTGTATGAATATGAATGGATTAGAAGAATTTCCTAATCAATGTCAATTCTCGAATGAGCAAATGTCATCTCCATCTGTTTTTATTATTGTTTAGTATAAAAATGAAAAAAAATGGGTACAGCTATCAGAACATTTTACATATGCTTATATCATTCACAATTGTTTATTATACTTATTTTTTTTTTTTAATTCACCCAAGAATTTGTTTGATTCATAAATATTTTTTTCAATTTTAAAGTATATGAAATATTTGCATTACCTGAGAAGCAAGATATTGAGATTACTGATCTAAATGACGTTTTAATTTCAAGTAATTCAAGTAGTCATAGCTTGAGATCTAAACTTAGACAGAAAATAGTCAATTTGGCAGATATGTGTAAGATTTTTTTGCTTTTTTATTCTATTGAAATTATTCACTGGTAGAAATATTTCTCCGACTTTTCTCTAACTTTTTTCCAACTTTTCTCCGCCATTTTTCCACCTCTTTACGAAAATGACCCATGGTTGGAGAAATGGCGGACAAATTTGTCCAACCTTTCTCCAACCAAAAATTTACTCTAACTTTTCATCGACTTTTCTCCAACTTTTTTCCGCCATTTCGCCAAACTGAAATTTACCCCAACTTTTTTCCAACTTTTCTTTAACTAAAAATTTACTCCAACTTTTTTCCAATTTTTCTTTAACCATGGGTTATTTTTGTAAAAAGGTGGAGAAAGTTGGAAAAAAGGCGGAGATAGTTGGAAAAAGTTGGAGAAATATTTCTACCAGGGTTAACTAAAAAATTGATTATTTGTTGACATTATCATATTATGTGATGTTTTTTCAGCTAAAAATATAGTTGATAATGTTACAAAATCTCATGGATTGAAGCATGCTGATGGTAGTACAAGTGCTGATGTTATACCAGTACCATCAGATAAACCAATTGATCTCAATGATGACGAAGAGCCTTTACCAAAAAAACCAAAATTGAAAACAAAAATATTTGGTGACGTGGTTTTAGCGAAAGTTAGTTGTTAATAAAGAATTTAAATTGTATTTTTGTTCTCCACTTTACTAAATATCTAATTTTTTTATTTTATCAAGCAATTGAAAGAACTTCTCATTAATCACTAATATGGAGATGAAATATTTGAATTATACAATGATTTAGGATATTTAACAAAAAAATGTAGAAAAGTTATTGTCAATATTGTAGCAAGTGAACTTTTAAAACATAAAAAAATATCCCAGAGAAATCTTGGAATAAAGAAAAAGTTCAGTGTTAATTATTGAAGTATTCGCAAAGATTGATTTATTAAACTTTGGTTATGTGAGTTCAATGAAAAAATTTTTCAAACTTATTAATAAATCAATTTTAACTTTTTTATTTTATGAATATTCATTTTACAAATTTAACAGAAGCAATTTCATGATCCTGAAACGAGATGTGGTTCTATTTCAAGATAAATTTCATCAACAATGTTTGACTAAAAAATTTTCTGATAATAATTCTCAAATACAAAACGTATATACAGAAGGTTTGCAACCCTTTGAGTTGTTGAAAGCAGGTATACACAAAATTGGTGCTTTTTATTTTTCCATTTTAAATTTACCTTTACATATGCTTTCAAATTAGACAATATTCGTTTACTTGCCCTCACTTATGATTTTGATATTAAAAGTTTTGGTATAAATCCAGTTACAAAAATAATAGTTAATGATCCAAAAATTTTAGAAACAGATAGTATATTCATAAAAGGACTTAATTCTTTCGTCAAAGGTAGTTTAATATCTGTAAGTTTTGATAATTTGGAAGGAGCAAAAATAATAGGTATGAATGAATCTTTCGTAGCCACGTATTCTTGTAGAATATGTAAAATAACTATAAAAGAAGCTTAAAAAGTGTTTCATTAAATGAAAGTCTGTTGTGAACTGAATCATTTCATTATGTCATCAGTTACACTGAGAGAAATTTTAACTAAAAATTACAAACGTATAAGAAAAAATTACAAAGCGAATAGTAAAAACTGCGTTCCTCCGATTATTTGTAAGAATTATTCGTATATTGATAAATAATTTTTACAATAAAGTTATGTAAAAAATTTGGCCATTGACTATATACAACACTAAGCCATAAAAATTACATAATTTTATTGTAATTTTTCTTTAAAAAAAATGACTAAATTCACGAAACTCGCAAGTAAATTCTAGCAGATTGAGAATTTACGCACTACTGGTTTTAGAATTTACTATATTTTATTATAAATTTTATTTAAAAGTTGGACATTTTTTGTGCTAAGTTCGGCAGTTTGTGCTAGATTCACGGAGAACGGCAATCAATTCCCGGCAACATTTTTTCTTTTCTGTTTACACGCTCAAAACTCGAAAACTAATTGATAAATAGAAAAAATTCATTCTTGATAAATTGTTTAGAAATAAATTACCAACAATAAACCTCGCTTAACCCCATACCTAGCTTCAACAGATAAGGCTGTAGAAATGCTTGAAATTACATGACAATTCAATCATTTGTTCAATCAGTCGGCCATCTTTGTATTATTTCGCCCCACAACCAGAATTTTTACAAAGCGATATAGTAAAAAATATTTAAGTCTATGCTAACTTTTATATGTGTACATGATAAATTTTATTATATATATTAGAATATTTATTAAATTGTTCAGTATCTTTTATTCGAACTTACAATATTTTTTATCGTTTCCACAAAACATGTATGTGCTTTATTTTAATTAACTCATAACTCATTATCTAAGAGATTAATCAAAAAAAGTAATTCTTTATAAATTGTTGAGAATTAAATTCTCAATAATTAACTCCTCTCAACCCCATGTCTATCTGCAATAGATAACGATGTACAGAGACTTGAAGTAACATAACAATTTTTTGACATTGTGTGACATTTTACATAATTTTATTGTAGAATATCATCTCTCGTGGCCAATCCCAGAAATAAAACAAAAATTACAAAGCAGTATAGTAGTTTCTATTCAACATGGGTTTTAATTTTTAGTTAAAATTTCTCTCAGTGTAGAATATTGTAATAATGATACATTTAATTTTTATGGTATAAAAAAAAAAAATCTTTGGGTAGAGTTGAAATATTATGGATTCGTTGATAGTTGAGATATAAAACATGTACTTGAATATCTGATCAAGATAGTTGTTGTCGATCTTTTAAATTTAAATAATAAAATATCAACTTTTGATTATGGCTTGCCTAATAGATCTAACCATCCATGTCCAATAGATTTGAATGAAAACGCAAATTTAGTAGGTCAGCGTGGTGCTCTAATTTTTTGTTTGATAACTTATTCACCACTTCTTATAACTGATGAAATAATGAAATTAAATCAAGAGGGTACGAAAAAATGCAATTATTTTATTGTTAATACAAATTATAAATATTGTTTTTGCATTTGTACATCTAATAGTTTTCCAACTTTTGGAAAAATCCTTATGATTTTTTCACATAATTTAAAGTTTTATATCATTTGTCAAAGTTGGAAGACAGAAGGTATTTCACCATCATGCTCAGGATATAATATAGAAAATACTTTTAAATTATGTATACATAAAGTTATAATAATAATAATAATAATAATAATAATAATAATAATAATAATAATAATAATAATAATAATAATAATAATAATAATAATAATAATAATAATAATAATAATAATAATAATAATAATAATAATAATAATAATAATAATAATAATAATAATAATAATAATAATAATAATAATAATAATAATAATAATAATAATATAATAATAATAATAATAATATACACATAACACATAATAATAATAATAATAATAATAATAATAATAATAATAATAATAATAATAATAATAATAATAATAATAATAATAATAATAATAATAATAATAATAATAATAATAATAATAATAATCCCAGGTGTGGTCTCGTCCGACAACTCGGAAATCGATATTTGCCCGCACTGTCTACGTTTCGAAATAAGGACGAAAGGGCAAACTCTATCCTCTTTCCACTCGACCTCCTTCCCACCGACCTACCTAAAGTCTTTTATCGACCTGAACTGTCGTCAGTCGTAAACTGAGAATAGAACGATTTGTTTTTTTATTCAGTTTTTAAAGAAATATCAATAAATAAAAGAATATACTTATGAGAGATATTGAGATTTTCTTTTCTGTTTCCTGAGTTTGATTTAAATATGACAAAGTAAAAGTTACTTGGCATACACAGTCAACTAGAAAAAAAGAACTAGTCGACGATAACTATTTTCGAAAGGGAAAAATCAACAGAAACAAAAAAAAAGTACAAACCGATCATTCGTCATATTTGTTAAGTATACTGTATGTTAAGTATACAGTGAGATTGAAGTTTAAAAAAATTATTATCACGAGGGCACATAATTATAATGAGGAACTTTTATGACCTTCTGACTGTGTACAAAATAATAGCCTATTTTATGTAATAAACTGTCTTACTGAAAAAATTATTCTAAAAAAAGTTTATCGTCTGGTAGGATAAATAAAAATTGAACGAACTCATCTAAAAATATTTGTTGAAAAGTATTTTAATTTGGATTAATTCTCGCTCGTCAACGGCACCAAATGTAATTTCCGGTAAAGATAATTTAATTTTCGTTTTATTCTCACAGTTATAGAGAGGATCCTTAGAAAATAGTGTATATAAGGTATTGATGTATATGAATACATTTGAAAATCAAAAGAAAAAAAAGTCAACTAGAAAAAAACACGATAGGAACAATCACACATGAGGAGCCATGATAACTGGGCAATATTAAATAGCGGGAAAATTTAAACTTGCACAAAAGAAACTCAATTACAAAATGATGGAGCATTATAAATGCAAGTGTTAATAAAAATATTATTAAAAATGTTTTTATTAACGATTTAAAATTAAGATTGATAATGAATATTGATATTAATTGGATATAAATGGAAAACTTAATATCAGTGCAAATCAGTGATACATACTAACAAAAAAAAATTTTTGTGCGCAATATTGAAATGAATAAGTATCAGATGATAATTTTTTTTATTAATATATAATTGGATTATATTGAAATATATTGCATAAATTTGATAAATAATGAAAAAAATAAATGGTTTACGCAAAAAAAATAATCACAAAAAATTCAAACTTTTCGTTTTTTGGGGTTGGTATGACAAAATCTACAATGTAAAAAGCATAGGATTTTATTTATGACACGCCTCCAAAATCTAGCTATGAATGTACCTTAAGACAACAAAAATAGGTTCAGGTTTATTCACGATAGGTAGTATTCAAATAGACATAATACAATACAGTATAGTCTCTGTATAGTGACATTTTCTATAGTGACATCGAGCGTGAGCGTAGGAGAATTTTCTCCCTTACTCCAGAATGTCCGTACCTGTGTTGGTGTATATCGGCGTGTCAGTTCGTTATGTGTGTGACGTATGTATGTTCTTTTGCATTCTATCACTATATTCGTCGCGCTCACTCAATTCGCCTTGATGCGGAACTGGGAGACGCTCCTCATAATAAATTCCAAGAATTTGTCACTATAGAGAGATTATACTGAAGAAATAAATTGACAATACATTTTTTTTTTCTTTTAATTAGAAAAATTTTTCAAATATCTTTTTACGTCTTGAGTTATAAATAATGCTTTTAATTAAAAAAATAAAGTCTTGACAGAAAAAAATTAAGTTTTAATTCGAGGTAATGTTGTTCATAAAGAAAGAATTTTATTATTTTGATTCGAGACTATTATTGCATGTAAGAATCGAATTGTTTATCAAATTGAGAGACTTAATTCATGAACCAAGGCGTATAAGTATTCACATCGCAACAAAAAGTAAAACAAATTTAGACAATTTTGTTTTAAATTAAACCAGATCTGTTACAAGGCAAGACATAATATTTTCTAATATTAAGACAATTTTTTTTTTCAATCAAGCCAAACCTCTTATGAAGCAAGAGGCAATATTGTCTAAAATTTAGACACTTTTGTTTTTTTTCAAGACAAATATATTCATTAAATAAGAAAAAAAAATAATAATTCAATTCCTTCTATTGTTTAAAATAAAGGATACTAGTGGTTTAAAATAAATCTATGTTTACAGTATTTGATGATTCTAATACTCGAATTGAGCTTAAAGAATATATAAATATATAATCGAAAAATTATTCTTTTTCAAGAAGACATATTTTTTTCTTCAAATTGTTTTTTATCTCTTTCAGATGTTTTTTTTTTTCTAGACAAAAAGTTATATTTTGCAGAATTTTTGTTAAGAGTGTATTATTTAAATAATTTTTGAGTATGTCAAGAAAAAGTGTCTTTCCTGAGGTTTTCCTCTGCCTACAGGTTATCTATTTTGTTTTCAATTTTGAAAATCAGATATTCTTCTAATAGAATTTTATAAAATAAGAATTGATTTATTTTATTGACAGTTAATCCCTCGAAAATCATTCTTTGTTTATTCAATTTATTTTATTAGCAACAAAAAAATAAACTTTGTCTCACTCAACCTTTTTTTTTTTTTTTTGTTGCTAACGAAATAAATAGAAAAATAATAGAAAAAGGCAAACAGAAATATATCAATATAAGAGTAAGTGAGTTTGTTGTATAAATGATGTTTGTCGTTTTTATAATAGCATTGTTGGCGCTTTGATTTCAACTCTCGTGATTACCATGTAAACTGTGCTTTTAAATTTCCCAGGTCTTACACGAGCTTATTTACACAGCCGTTTCACCAATCCTGACGCGAGACTTGACTTGTGCATATATTCAATTTAAAAAAAAAATATAGAAATTAGATGTAAAAAATTTTTAAATAAATATAAAATAGAAATTATCCGACTTTGACTAAAGTGTCAGGCTTTTGCAAGGACTGTGGATTGGATCTCAAGAGGATTTATTCATATAAAAAATTTTTACTATCACTTTCATAATACTCCAGTGGTTGACATGAACAAATTTTTTAAACATTGTATACACTTATATATATTTATATATAGGTATAATTATATAAAAAGTCGACGAAAAAATTTTTTTCTGTCTACAACTATATATAACGATATACAATTATATATAATTATATATACTTATATTGTATATAGTTATACATGAATATATATATTTATATTTAATTATATACAACTATATATAATATGATATAATCATGTATATTTATATATATACTTTGTAACCGATTTTCTGACCTGCACGGCGAGAACTATCGGCCAAGGTTCACAACGAGGATTTCTCACCATCCTCCTCAAAATCACCGGGGGGAGCCATGTTGGTTATCTCGGAAGCCAACAACCGTGGGAGTCACGAGAACTAATTCGGGAGCCTAACTCAGTCTTAGAAATGGTAGAGGGGCGCGGTCCACCTGATTGGATTATGAAATACGTAACCAAACCTGAGGGAACTATCGTGAACCAAGCATGGTGTATTACATACGCCTATATTACATTGCGACTATACTATAGTAAAATACCTACGTCACAAGTATCGTAAGTGTGGGAGCAAATAGTCTACATGTGAGATATGTTTTTTGTATAGGGAACCATACAGCGATCCATCCGTGACCAGGTCTTACACATACGTTGCCATTGCAATAATAATATATCTCAATATTATTATTATTGTTATTATTTACAGCGATCCATTCGTGAACTCACACATACACATTTATGTGCGATGAATATAATAATTATTATTATTATAATAAGAGAGCCATATAGCGTGATCATTAGTATTAGTCTGTCATTGGAAATACGGACAGAGTTTCACCAGGACTTAACTTCTGATACCCAGAGAGCCTTTACGAGATATCCAAACGATGTCAAGAGAACTAGTAGTGAACCAAGATAGCCAGTCAAGAGAAGGTAGTGATCAGTTCGAGAGCCAGACAAGTTGTGTCGTCTAACGACGACGTTCAGTGCTCAGCTGCTGTGAGCTTTAACCCCACTCAGTAGCACGTTAACAAATAAATAATCCATATCTATTTGGATGATAATTTATTCCGAGAACCCACGAAATAATGAATTTCGTTACAACTTATATACAAGCCAACGATATGGCACTGCGGTTAAGGTTCGAGCTTTGTGACAGGGAGGTCACGGTTTCGAACCTGACCACCGACGCCATGTATCGAGTGGTAGGCGCAAGCCGGCTGTACTGCCCAGGTTTTTTCATGGTTTCCCTGGGCTATAATAGAAATCGGGTACAGTTTGAACGCATTACAAAAGTCGACATACATGACTGTCGCAAATGAGTTGTAAGGAGTTGACGGTTGGAAATACAGAAAGCAAGACGTGAGGCACACCGTGTTAAAAGCTTCTTCATGAAAAAAGAAGTGTAGCACGTTAAATACGACTCATTTACTCATTTTTTATATACTTAACTCATACTTTATATACAACTCTTTTAGATATGATATAATTATGCACAGCTATATACAATGATATACCTATATTTATAAACTGTAAATTTTTTTTCATTTACTTTGTATGTAGCATTTTGTACATTCAGGAAGGGTATCAAGATGTTTATAGTCCAAAAATTTGATTTCATGTAACAATCCATCATCAGACACTCTTTATAAATTTTTTACCATACGAGACTAAGCGCCCGCTTGCGCGGTCGTTTTTATTCAACTTAAATGTCGATGTCATATGTTTGGAAATAGTTACGTTTTTTTGTATGTTTTTTTATATGTATACATATAATAATTAGATATGCATTTACATACTTTGAGTTTGTTATTGTATTAGTACCCTTTTTCATTTAACTGTACATTAGGGTGGCCGTTATTTTTTTTTTTTCGAAAAATTCTGCTCATAGCAGTCATAGGGGTTTTTTTTTTCTTTATTCCGTGAAAAAAAAATATAGGCAAAATTTTAAAGCTTTACCTCAACTCTAACCCGTGCCGCTGGAATATTGATTTTTGCATTTAAAATAACATTGCATTCTTGTGATATTCAATTTTTTTTTTCTGAAAAACCCAAGAATAAGTAAGTCCTTCCTTTCCTCAGCTCCTGCTTGTCCTTGAGATTTTCATTTATTTAATAAATAAAATACATGTGATTGATCATTTCAAAAACAAAAATGTCAAAAGAAAAGCGGTAACTACGGAAAAGCTGTGGCCAAGGAATTAATAATGCTACAAACATACTTTTCTTGGCTTTATTAATTCCTTAGCTACTGCTTGTCTTTTGACATTTGTATTTTTTAAAAATAAAATAACATGTATTTTATTTATTTAATATATGAAAATCTCAAGGACAAGCCTCCTGCTAGAGAAAAAATGAAGCTAAGGAATTAATGTAGCCAAAATAATTATGTTTGTAGCAACATTAATTTCTTAGGAACATGTTTTTCTCAGCTACTGCTATTCTTTTGACATTTTTGTTGTTTAAATAATGAATCACATGTATTTTATTTATTAAATAAATAAAAATACCAAGGACAAACAGTAGCTAAGGAAAAGATGGAGCTAGGGAATTATTGTAGCCAAAAAATTATGTTTTCAGCAACATCAATTTCTTAGGAACATCTTTTTCTTAGCTACTGCTTTTCCTTGCACATTTATATTTCTTAAAATTGAAATTACATGTATTTTATTCATTCAATAATACGGAAAAATTTTTTCGGTAGAATGTTTTACGGAATATCACTTTTACCATACTTAGGAGTAGTTTATTTTAAATTAATAGAAAAAATGTGATTACTATTCGTATAAACCATTTTTAATGGAAAAAAACCGTCATTTTTGAGTGGAATCAGAAAAAACCACTGGATACCGTCTATGGGTTAGCGCAAAATATACGATCCAGCAGTTTAAGAATTCCTAGTTTAAAGTGCATTAATTCTTAAATTCAACACCGCAAATTTCATATTTTTCCGATTTTTTTTACGACCTCCAGAAAAAAAAAATTGAATATCACAAGAATGCAATGTTATTTCAAAAAATCATTATTCCAGCGGCACGGGTTAAGGTTGCTTACAAGGGACATAGTCGTACTATTATTTAGGCTTGGAGGACTCGTATACCACTACGTTTATTTTGTGGCCCCTCTTTAAAAATTTTGTTACGCTTTTGCCTTAAAAATCGTAGTGTGTGTGTAAACAGATAGGCACCTACACTATTCCAGCAAGCAAAATGGAAATCGTGAGACACTGTGTTTTTTTATATACTACCACTACTACAGTGCATCATTGTGTATGTCACGTTGGTGTATAACATCCCGCCCGGCAAGTGAAAAGTAAACAAAGAGAAGAGAGCAGTGTTGCCGGATCGCAATTCTCTCATGTCCTCTCGTTGCGAGAAAGACGAAAATTTTAAAATTTAACATTAAATATCTTTAAAAATCAACGTCAGAAAAAATTCAAATTTTTTTATCGTATTCGTCTTGTCGAGCACTACAATTTGATAGTAATTTGAAAATTTTTTAGTGAAAAACGAACTCGTTAAAAATAAAAATGTACGGTATATCAACTTATAGTCCTATCCTCGCGTATAAAAAGTTGTCAGCTTTGACAATAATTATCTCCAAAAAACGACGTCAGGAAAAATTGAAAAAATTGAGAGTATAGATATTTATTTCATTTGAAAAATGAGCCAAAAAAAAAAAAAAATTGAGTGACGATTTAATTATTTATAAGCAACCTTAAAGTTGAGATGAAGCTTTAAAATTTTGCCTATATTTTTTTTTCACGGAATAGAGAAAAAAAAACCCCTAGGAGCAGAATTTTTCTAAAAAAAAAAAAATAACGGCCACCCTACTGTACATATATGTATATAAAAATAAATAAACAAAAAGAAATATAATGAATATTCCGATATTCAGTGCGAATATTTTATATCAATTTTATCAATATTAATTCTAAGTGAGTGACAGTTCTTTATCTTTCACTTAAATCATTAATATCTATAAAGTTTTATTTCAATAGATAATTTCAATAATTGTAATGTTGATCAATATGTGATGTTCAAGGAAAATCAAAAAATGACGTGTAGATCGTGCCCTTCGGGCACTCAACTTTGACTTTCTATTATTCGTTTTTAAAAAAAAACTATTATGAGGATCCCAGCTTTTTTTGTTCCAAATTGTATTATTGATGCTGATGGTGTTATTCAATGATTATCGAATCAATTAATACAATTTGACCATTATTTTTGCTCCATTTTACTCAATGTATATGTGTAAATATTTATCACTTTCTTATTCATGTTTTCCGACAAATTATAACCTATCTTATATTTTTATCAACTGATGGCATTACTGATAGGTATACCGAACGTTGCTTTAAGTTCACTAAATTATTTATCAAATGTATTTTATTTAATAATATTTTCAATTAAGTTTTGACCATTTTAATGTTGTATATGCTGTTGTTGATGTATTAATAGTTGGAACAACATGTTAACACCGAATACAATGACACTTGACATTGATTTAATTGACATCCCCGTGTAGGAATCGCCAAGCATGGAAACATGGCCATACACTGGCCGATAAACGGCAGCCCATGATTGGTAGCCAAGCAAGGGCCATTAATGGGATATACTTGGCAAACGATCGGTCCATTATTGTGTTGCCAAGATTGGCAGTCTTGTCTTGGCCAACGTCTGGCCATTAATTGGCTGGCCATTCAATGGCTGCCATTCATCGGCCAATTCATGGTAAATGCATTGCTGGCCATTTAATGGCTGCCGTTCATTGGCCGATCCTTGGCAAATTCATGGCTGGCCATTTAATGGGTACCATTCATCGGCCAATTCATGGCAAATTCAAGGCTGGCCATTTAATGGCTACTGTTCATCGGCCAATTCATGGCAAATTCATGGCTGGCCATTTAATGGCTACCGTTCATCGGCCAATTCATGGCAAATTCATGGCTGGCCATTAATGGCTATCGTTCATCGGCCAATTCATGGCAAATTCATGGCTGGCCATTTAATGGCTACCGTTCATCGGCCAATTCATGGCTGGCCATTAATGACTACCGTTCATCGGCCAATTCATGGCTGGCCATTAATGGCTACTGTTCATCGGCCAATTCATGGCAAATTCATGGCTGGCCATTTAATGGCTGCCATTCATCGGCCAATTCATGGCAAATTCATGGCTGGCCATTAATGGCTACCGTTCATCGGCCAATTCATGGCTGGCCATTAATGACTACCGTTCATCGGCCAATTCATGGCAAATTCATGGCTGGCCATTAATGGCTACCGTTCATCGGCCAATTCATGGCAAATTCATGGCTGGCCATTAATGGCTACCAACCATCAGCTAATTTTTGACAAAAAAAAAAACAAGACAATAGAAAAAAAAAAATCAACAATGGAGCATTAAAATTAAATGAATAAATAAATATATTTGTATTTGAATAATCATCTTCAAAAAAGTCTACCAAGTCTACGAGTGAACTTAATTACTACAAGAGAACAAAAAACTTCCGAAATATATATATCGCGCTCGTGGCTCAGTTAGTTAAAGCATAGGTTTAGTGTAGGTTTAGGTTTTCGGTCGAGAGTTCGCGCCCGGCGAGAGGCAGGAAAAAAAAAACATTTATTATAAAAAAAAACAGAGTTGGACTCGATAATCTATATATGCAATTGAAAAAAAAAATATTTTTTTTATTTTTATTTATAAAAAAATTGATTTCGCAAGTAATGGGCCAATCTTGGCAAATGTTAATGGGCGAATCTTGGCAAATTTTAATGGGCCAATCTTGGCAAATTTTAATGGGCCAATCTTGGCAAATGTTAATGGGCCAATAATGGCAGCCAATATTAGAATGGTGTAACGCGCCAGGCCCGGCGTATGAGTGGCCCATTAATGGCAGCCCATTAATGGCAAAATTTCGCCATGCATCGGCCGTTGCATGGCCGTGTTGTAGTCTCCTACACGGGTCTCGTTAATGTTTTAATAACATACTCCAATGGCACTCTTATTAAAAATATTTCATAAATAAATAAAATATACTTGTAAATTTTTGAAAATTGAAAAAAACACGAATTATTATTATTATATGAGGCACGTTAAAAATAATAATAATAACTCGTGTTTTTTTCAATTTTCAAAAATTAATATCTCCGTTGGTTACCAATGAATTTGGTAGGGATTTTAAAATTAATATAATAAAATTAAAAGTATTAAACAAAAAATTAAGTAATTATGAGCTGTCTGAATTATCGGATTTTCACCTGGCTTACCTGTGGATAGTTACCAATCAGGACGATAGGGAGTAGGTGCAACGTGTTTCGGAACTGAAGAACTACCACTGAACAAATATTTGACCATTTAGGTTGTGTCTAGTTTTTTTAGCCATCAGCTTACCGTCTATTGACATTATTGCATTTGTGACAATGAGGCGAAGTATTTTTTTATTATTTTGTTTACAGTGTACTCAATAGTGTTCATAACTATTGAATTACATATTAAATTAACTTAGCCACTATTTTAAATATATCGATTTATTGAATGTATCAAACGTATAACGTGTATGTGTGTGTGTGTGCGTGTGTGAGAACTAATGAAAATGGATGTGTCGACAGCGTCAGCCGATAGAATGACGAATAAACGTTGCCACGTGAAGTTAGCTGAAAGTGTCTTGTCCTTTTTTATGAAGAATAACATGTGGTTGTATACATATCGTTTCCGATAAGAATAACAACAGAAATTTTACAAATCATATTTAATCGAATTAACAAGAGTTCAGTTTCTTCTTGAATGGAAACAATATAATCGACTGTCACTTTCATTTTTATATGTTTAAAAGAATTATTATTTTTTGTACTTAAACATTTCATAATAAAACACTACTCATTATTGTGGTCAAAAGAACGAGCCTTCATATTTATATGCGTTAGTCAGCTAAACTGTAATGTACTGATATTCAAAAATAAGTCAATTGAATGTGAGAAAAAAAAAAAAAATTGACAAAAAATCTTGAAGTATAAAAATTACTCAAGTTAAAACATAATCTACTTTCCTAACTATTTCTATGGCTTTATCTTGTCATATACTCAAGATAGATTCAAACTTAGGTATCTTTAAGAGTCCCAGGTAGGAAACTTCCGTCGGCCCGACCGTCGGCCGACTGAATGTCTCGACTTCTTAAGTCGGAGAAAAGTCGGGATTTCCATCGGGCTGACGTCGGATATTCTGTTAAATTCCCTTTAAGTGAAAAATTTAGAATAACGATTGCATTTTTCTAAAGAAACTAAATTGTTGATAGATAGACTATTTATGTTTGTACTTTGTTTCTAATCATTCTAATCATGAATATTTTTCAATAGATTAAGTATAATTTTTTGTTTTACTCGAATAAACTTTACGATGACAGCTTGAGGTTATAGTCGAGATTTAAAGCCACATTTATGAGAAAATGGTTCTCATCCAATTACTGTAAATCGAAAATACTAAGCCTGCTGTTTTACCGGCAGGCTAGCGACGAGTAATTTTAAATATGCAACTGTAACAATCATGTTCATGTTTGGATCGGTTTGGATTCAAAACAACAAGTTTAATAAATCAAAAAATCGTCTTGAATATTGTGTTAGAATATAATTACCGATTGTTTTAACATCTGTATATTGTATTAATGACTCAGGTATATTACTAACCATACTGCTTTTCCTTGAACATTTTTATTCATTTAAGAAATAAAATACATGTAATTTTATTTTAAAAAAATAGAAATGTCCAAAGAAAAGCAGTAGCTGAGGAAAAGATGTAGCTAAGGAATTGGGGTTGCCAAAAAATTATGTTTTAAGGAAATAATGTTGCTTAAAATATAGATTTTTGGCAACCTTAATTCCTTAGCTACATCTTTTCCTTAGCTACTACTTTTCCTCGGACATTTTCATTTATTAAATAAATAATATTCATGTAATTTTATTTTTAAATAATAAAAAATTTCAAGGAAAAGCAGTAGCTAAGGAGTTAAGGTTGCCAAACAATTAATTTTTAAGGGAATAATGTTGCTTAAAATATGATTTTTGGCAACCTCAATTCCTTAGCTACATAATCCTTCGGCAACCTTAATTCCTCACCTACATCTTTTCCTTAGCTACTGCTTTTCCTTGGACATTTTTATTTTTTTCAAATAAAATTACATGTATTTTATTTATTAAATGAATAAAAATGTTCGAGGAAAAGCAGTATGGTTAGCTACCTTATTCCCTACATGATCATGATAATAATCATAATAGTAATATACCTGAGTCAACAATACAATATACAGATGTTAAAACAATCGGTAATTATATTCTAACACAATATTCAAGACGATTTTTTGATTTATTAAACTTGTTGTTTTTAATCCAAACTGATCCAAACATGAACATGATTGTTAAAGTTGCATATTTGAAATTACTCGTCGCTAGCCGGCCGGTAAAACAGCAGGCTTAGTATTTTTGATATACCAAAATTGGATGAGAACCTTTTTCTCATAAATGTGGCTTAAAATTCCGACTATAACCTCAAGCTGTCATTTTAAAGTTAATTCGAGTAAAACAAAAAATTATACTTAATCTTTTGAAAAATATTCATGATTAGAATGATTAGAAACAAAGTACAAACATAAATAGTCTATCTATCAACAATTTAGTTTCTTTAGAAAAATGCAATCGCTATTCTAAATTTTTCACTTAAAGGGAATTTAACAGAATATCCGACGTCGGCCTGATGGAAATCCCGACTTTTCTCCGACTTAATAAGTCGGGTGCGACACATATTTTTTTACCTGGAGTTATCCAAATATGTTGACTAAAAGTACGATTATCGTATGAAAAGTATAAATTCTTTACATCCAATTTTAAGGCTTAAAGAAAAAAAAAAAGTGCGTATGTTCAGGGACTTACGCCTTTCTTCCATTCTCAAAATCATTTTTAATAAAAGATGAAGATTTGTAATTATTTTTATGTTTTTCTTATTGATAATAAATTATGTATAATTATCAGTAAACAATCAATAATTTAAAAAATCCTGCCATTAAATGAATTTCAAATAAAATTGAAAGTATGCCCTTCATCTTTTATCAAAAATTATTTTGATAACGGGAAAAAAGGCGTAAATCCTTGGACATACGCTCTTTATCCTTTATCAAAGGTTGTTACGCCCATTCTCGCTTTTTTTTAAGTATTAAAATTAGATGAAAAACCCGAAAATTTATAAATTTGCACTTACGCCCTTTTTCCTTTAAAATTGACGTTTTTGGCACTTACGCCCTTCATTCTTTAATGCGACGATATAATTGATACTATCGATATTATTACTAATATTATATTGATATTATTGTTAATCATAATATTATTGGAGTTATTATTATTTATAATAATATTATTCATATATAACCATAGTATAAATAAAATAATAATTTCAAAAATATCATCGATAATAATAATATCAATATAATATTAGTAATAATAACAATAATATTATCGATTTATAATAATATCAGTGATATTAATAATATGAATAATAATATTGACAATAACATTCATATATAAATATTGATAATTATTAGTATTGATATTCAAAATATTATTATTATAGATATTATTATTGATATTAATACTATTGTGAATAATTGGTAATATTATCAAAATTATTGTTGTTATAATTATCATTTATATATATTTATAATAATTTTATTGTTATTATAATAATGATTCTTTAAACCCGCGAGATAACTATTGCTTGATACGTTCAAATGAATTTTTTTTAAAAATCAATTATTTAAGTATTAAACTCAGTTGAACTGTTTAATAATATTTAAATAAATAAACAAACAAAAAGTCGCACACGCATACACACATAGAAGCTGACGCTCACTGACGCTCCGAGTTTATACGCTATATATAGTGCATGTATAATGCTTGCCGGTATAGCAGAGAGTATAGTAGAAAGTATACGGGAGAGTAAACGCGAGAATAAACGCCAGAGTAAACGCCAGAATATACGCCAGAGTATACGCGAGCGCGTAACGCTAGCAGGGCCTCGAATTTTTTTGCTACCCTCCGTAAAGAAGTTTCACTTCAAAAAACATAATTTCATATAAAAAAAAAAAAAAAATTGTCCTTTTTAAATGTTTGGACCAACACATGTCATGTGATAATAAATTATATAACATAAATTATATAACATTGTTTCTTGTATTAAAACGTATTAAATGAATCTTGAATTTCCCAAAAATTAAATTACTGTTTTAATAATATGTAGCCACTGTAATGTCCTCCGGTAAGCCCCGAACTTTTTTTAATTTTAAATAAATTATATTTTATAAAATTATATATTCAGAGTACAATCGGATACCCCTAGCTCCATCTTATGCATTATAAGGGTAACAGTTGAGGGAGCAAACGCATCCCCGAGCACTCCCGAATATTCCCGACCTACCCTACGGGCAGCTTGTGCCACTGACTCAATATATCGATCAGTTCGCTGGGATCTCTGATCCAGTGACTACCAGCTCTTCCAGCTGTAACCACTTTTAATATTTGCTATAAAAGGTCTTAGAATAATTTTAAGAACCGCCAGGCGAAAAACCGTAAGTTATACTTATTCAATATTTTAATGATTTATTTTACCTAAATATTTTTAATTATATTTACGTAATACTTGGTTACGTCAATTATGAATTTAAACTTATTAAAATCATCTTGGATTTAACTTGTAATAAATTCTGACCGCATGGTCTAAGTTGTCTTGTTCTTTTTATTTAAATTCAATTGCAAGCTTTGTGTTAAGTTATTTAATCAAATAAATATTGAATAAGGTAAATTATAGTGGGCTGATTTAAGCAATAATTTGCCTACTAAAAATAATTAATTATTTCAAATATCAAAATCAACGACCTCATGGTCATAAATTTGGTCTTAACTACAACCTGTAAACTTTACAGGTAAAGTATAGAAAAGCGTTTATTTAATTGTTAAATTAAACATAAGTAAAAGTGATCTTCGTTATAATTTTTATTGTAAATTCAGTGTTACACAAGTGCGTCGATTATGTCAAGGTCCATGTTGGTCCAAATTTAACTATCTTTCACTCAACACCAATACTATTGGTAAAGTTGTGGTATTTTAATAATAAATTTACCATTTTATTTAACATTATGTTATTTGTGTTTGACTCAAGTTTTATAAATTATTTGTGTTTAATTTGTGTACTATTTTCGCGTATTTTTCAGGTTCCTTTTTACCTCTGCCTACATTACGCAAATTTATCTTTCTGCCCTCCTATTGTTTTCTTAAGTGAGCAGGATAAACAGGGTTACATTAATAACATATCTAGCAGGATTATTTTAAAAGGCAATATTGGGTTGTCTAATAAGTAATCCGGCTACGATATTCCACTACAAAAAAAGACTGCTGCACGGAGAAAAATTTTCACCAAATTTTACTATGCTGCCACATTACCAAAGAACTATCTTTTGATTATTAAAATATTTAATATCATTTTAACGAAAAAAAACAATAGTAGTCTTGAAAAATTAAAATGTAGCATAGCAATTTCTCATGTTTTATTTTTTGCTATTTTCCGATGAAAAAATTACAACGCATAAAGAAATTTTTACAGAAACCAAATTTAAAATTTAAAATAATCCAGCCTCAAAATTACAATGTAGCATAGCAAAAAATATATTTTTTTTTTTTGCTTTGTATATTTATAAAACTTACTCTGTTGTTGTGGAAAAAATTAAAATGATCCTCTGAAAATTTACAATGTAGCATAGTAATTTTAATAACTTTCTTGGAATTCCTGTAGGTGTCACTAACAAATACAAAGCAACATATTTAAAATTACGATGGGGCATAGCAAAATTGATGACGGACTCAGAAATGTCAACTGCCCCCAATTTTTTGTCAACTGCGCAGGCGTGACTTTGCTTATTTTCCGATTGTTGATGTAAAACAAATAAATTTTTATTTTCACGTGCGTTATCGTGGCGCAACGGATGCCGTGTAGGGTTTGTAATCGAAAGGTTCGAAGAGTTCAAATCCTGAGCCTGGCCGATTTTTTAAGTCTACGTATTTATTGTAAAAAAAAAAAAACAAAGAAAAACATTTATTTATAATATTTTTTTTAAGCGTTTATAAACAAAGCAAATTTTGCGTTTGACCATTTTAAAAATTACTATGTTACACCGTGAAAGGTCGCATGGCCAGTATAGATGGCGTTCTTCAATGAAAATTGCTATGTTCCATCTCGATTTTTAATATGATGCTCTTATGGTACCAGCTTACTGTAACACAACGCAAAAATTGCTATGCTATTCTATTAAAAAAAAATGTAAATTTTTTTCCGTGTAGATATACAGTCATATATAATTGTATAAAATTATATAAAGTTGTATATAATTATGTACAACTATATATATTTATATATGGAAATTAGAAATTTTCATTTATATATAATTATATATATGTATAACGCCACAAAACAACCTATATATATTTATATATAATCATATATAAATACTAGCCAACCCGGCAAACGTTGTTTTACCATGTACATATTGTATTCAAAATATATATACTTTACATTCAATCAAGTAAAAAACTAAATTAATGATTGATACCGTTGTAAACGAAATTTATTATAAAGAATTTGAATCTCGATAGCATGCTATATAAAAATTATTTGTTCAAATATTTTATTATAGTGGTGAGAAAAAGTGACTCTAATTCACTGTAAAAAAAAATAATTAGTTTCACTATGTTACTATAGTACTGAGGGACGTTTTCGGAAATATGGTTTAACATATTATTTTTTATAATTTTTTTTACGATGTGCATTTTAAATTTTACGATAGTAACATGTAAAAACTACTCTGCTGAGGTAAAACCAGTTTTTATTATGGTTTTAGTAGAGTTTACTTGTTCAATAGATAGTCTTCACTATACCAATGATACGAACAACCATAGATTTTTTTTACTTAAAAAATTTTTGTTTAAACATATTCCGGAAAAATGAACCGTACTATGGAAACCTTTAAAATGTGCTATGCGATTCGTAGTTGTTACTATATACAAAATGGTAAAAGTTATTAGGTCTGTAGTTAGTTTCACTATGTTAGCATGAAAGAAGAAGGGAATAAAAGGGAATAAATATCTATAGACATTTTCGATTCTTCTACTGTTTTATACCTGAATGGCTATTTCGGTAAACCATCGGAGTTCAAATCCAGAAACCCGGGTTCGAATCCCGAGTTCGGTCAAAAATAGCCAAGTTGAAAAACATGTATAAACATAATAATAATTATTATAAATAATTTGAAGTTATTTTTTAAATAAACAAATAATTCTGTTTTTTTTATCGAAAATACAAATAGAATATAATGAAATGTACTATTGAACATCGTAAATCTCACCATGCAACATAGTAGATTTAACGAACGCTAGACTTGACTATGCAACATAGTACTTCTTAACAAGATACATCGTATCTTTTCCAATTGAAACATTGTAAACTATACTAGGATAAAAAAATTTCACTATGTACATAGTACATGTTATTATTTTTTCGAAAACGTCCCCGAGTACCAGAAAAAATAGTAAAAATAATTCTTTTTTTATAGTGAAACTAATTATTTTTTTTTACAGTGTTGAAAAACTGCTTTCTTTTGATTTTTTGTTTAATAATTTCCTTCAGTTTTATCTAAAATAGAATATTTTGATATTGTAAGACTAAAAACTCCTATTGAGATTTAAAATGTTTATAATAAATTTTGGTTATAACAATATCGATCATTCAAACAATTTTAATAAAAAATTCAGAAAAAAAATAAAAGTTCCATGAAAATGTTTTTTTCGGTTCAATTATTTATCAAAAAATTTCAATTTTACTGAATATTCTTGTTCAAATTAACGATATAGTTATAAACGAAATTTTTCATAAAATAATTAAAGCCCAATCGCAATATTTACTTTCAATTCATAATAATATTCTATGTAAATTTCTCATAATTTCGGCCGCAGATGCGCTACGAATGAGAGGAGTAAGAGAATACTCGTCCCCTTCCCCAATCGACCGGAGATATTTTTATCGATATTTTCAATCGCGATTTGCCCTTTGACATACGCTAAAAACCCACGACAACTCAATTAAAGCTCATTTTTTGGCCTATAACTATTATTAGAACTATTCTCTCCTAGACTCTTTAGTTTTCGCGATATTCCCAAAAAAACACCCATTGTTAACCCTTTGTGATTTTTTTTCAACCTTCTAAAAATTTTCCCGACCATTCAGTTTTCTATAACTTCTGACAACGACTCGATTTTTTCGATTTTGACACAAGTCCTCAAAACAACCGATGCATGAAGAATTTATCTATGTAATAGAGGTTTCGAGGACTTTTCTTTTTAAATTTCAATTATCTCTTTAATATAACCCAATGACTGTTTTGACGGTGGCAATAGTCCTTATATCTATTGATTAATACTTATATTGAATAACAATCCATAAAATGTATCAGGGCCATATGATAAGAATTCTTTATTATCGTTTTAACTTATTGATGTCCCCAAAACCTCCGATAGATTTTTTTTTAAAACTATGTAATGTAGATTTCGAGGACTTTCCTTTTAGAAATTCACTTATCTTTTTAATATAACTCAATGACTGTTTTGACGGTGGCAATAGTCCTTATATCTATTATAAGATTGTCTCAGTTTTCCATGTTAATAAAATACAGAACGACCGTCTTTACAGTTTTTCGTCGGAGAATATTTCCTTATATTCTGATTTTATGTGATAGTCGTTATAATTCGATTTGTCCAATAAACTATTTAAACTATCACAAATTACAGTGTAGAAGGATGCTCTTATTTTCAGTTTGAAAGATTGATTTTATAATTTCCGGTATAGGCTGCAAGTCCTCAACAACACTGTTCTACGACTAAAAAAATTTCGTAGTATGGTGATTTTGAGGACGTTTTAAAATTACGTCGTTAATTCCGTTTTGATTTAAGTATGGTTTGAGATTATCAGAAAGGTTCTATGAAATTTCCAAACCTGCACGTTTCGTGGGCACCAGGAAAGTTTGAGTACAACTCGTAAATAAAGAAAACGGTCTTTCTCTAAGTACCTATTGTCTAACAAATTGTTTTAGTTATTGCTATGGAAACGAACTCAGTTTCGGTTTTTCCGAAGGTATCCAAGAATTTCTAATGCTACTAAATTTAGTCGGTATCTCGTTGTTTAGGCTACTGGTTCAAGGTGATCAATCATTTCTGAGATTCCGGAAAACTGAATAAGATTGTCTAAATTTTCCATGTTAATAAAATACAAAACGACCCTCGTTCCAGGCAACGCGTTTTTCGTCGGAGAATTTCCTTACATTCCGGATTTATGTGATAGTCATTATGATCCGATTCGTCCAATTAATTATTAAATATCAAATTGTTGATATTGAAAACTGAAATATGCATTTTTTCATTCGGGAAACATGTTCGTGAAATATTTACAGTTGGAATAGAAATTGAAGATTTTCCCTTGCACTGAGAAAAAAAATTGCTTTTATTGAAAAAAAATTTTCTTCATATTAGCAAATTTTTTCTTGAAACTTTTTTGTCTTAAGTTGAAAAAAAAAATAATTAATTCGACAAAAAATGTTTTGTTTTGAAAAAATATTTTTTTTCAATTTGAGACAAATTATTTTTTTTTTTTTTAAATATAGAATTAATTTAAGAAAACTTGTGATAAACTTAAAGATATTTTGTCTTTTGATTTGAGGAAAAATTTGCAAAAAAAAAATGACATATACCTTAATTTAAAAGACAAGTCATTCGATTTAAGGCAACAAGCGTTCAAGTTGAGAGAAAATTTGCTAAAATAAAATAATATATACTATAATATAATATATAGTCTTCACTATGCACTATACACACAAAAAAAATTCTAAAACTAATACAAAAACTTCTTTAAAATGGAACTTTTGTTCTTGCGAAAAAAGTTCTTGGATTATGGAAAAATTGCTTTACATTAAATAAAAAACTTCTTAATTCCAGAACGAAAAATTTCTTGAATTATAAAAATGTTGTCTTGAATTATAACAAATACGTCTTAGATTTAAAAAAAAATTATTAAATAATAACGAACAATTCTTGAATCATGACAAAATATACTAAATTTTAGAAGTAAAGATCTTGGTTTATGACCAAATAAGTCTTGAATTATAACAAATAATTCTTAAACTAAAAAAAAAAATTCTCAAATAATAACAAAAAATTCTTGAAACATGACAAAGTGTTCTAGTTTTTAGAAGTAAGCTTCTTGGTTCAAGACGTATTTGTTATAGTCCAAGAAAAATATTGAACAAATCAAGAAAAAAAATTATTTTATTATTTGAATGACTTTTGCTATTTATACTTCGTCAATAATTTATGTTCATATGTGCATCTATTTTTTTATTATTTTTTTTTTCTTTTAAATCATGCTCAAATATGACTACGTGCAATAAAACTCATATTTTCTTGATTTTCTTTTTAACCTCCTAAAACATACTAATCAAAATTTTAAAAATTTTTATATTTGAATAAATAAATAATTGTTATAAATATTAATTAAACAAAAAATGAATTGTTGTATGACAATAAACTTTGAATTATTTATTCATTCATTAATTATGTTTTTTATAAAAACAGAAGCTTTTACACAAAGTAACCAGTTTTTTTTTGTCAAAAAAAAAAAATCATATTAAATTACAACACTTGTGATGGTACTGGTGATGGTACTGAATTTTAATAGTTAATTTTCAACAGATATGTACAGTATGAAGTAGATACTTCAACAAGGCGATTATCAAAAGATTTATCAAATGATTATAATGATATTGTTAATAATTTTATAACAAAAAAAACAGAAACATCTGTACCTGGTAGTGGTATTGAATTTTAACATTATATCCACCACACTGGATACAATGTGATTTACGTTATCTTGATATGACAGTACTTGGTAAATTTGCGGTTATAATGGCTAATCCACCATGGGATATACATATGGTACAATGTCTGATGATGAAATGCAACAGTTGGGTATACCAGCATTACAAGATGAAGGTTTATTATTTCTTTGGGTAATTGGACGTGCTATGGAACTTGGTCGTGGATGTTCACAGCTATGGGGTTATGATAGAGTTGATAAAATAATATCCCTAGTGAAAAAAAATCTGACAGATCCTTACAGATTCTCGCAGATTTAGACCGGTTTTTGGAACAACTGTCACATTCTGCCAGATTCTTACATGTTTAGACCGGTTTTTGGAACAACTGCCAGATTCGACCAAATTTTTTTTACCAGGGATAGGTTAAAACAAATCAATTACAAAGAATAATAAGAACTGGTAGAACAGGCTTGATCATGGTAAAGAACATTGTCTTGTTGGTATGAAAGGTAATCCAAGAGTCAATATAACTTCATATTAAAAATATATTATTGAAAATATATATATATTTTTTATATGGGGTAGTCTGAAATAGACAAACTTTAAACACTTCGTTTATTTTAAATAACGATGATCTGGACGTATGATATGTTGTTATTTTTAATTGTAAACCATCAAAAGACTTTACAAAAAGATATGATATCAAACAAAAAACAAAAATAAATTTTTGTACAAAAAGGAGAGTCAAGTATTCGAAATTATTATTATTTTTTTTTTTTAAACCTACAAAAAAAGAGAATATCAAAAAAGTCATTACAAAAGTACTAATTTCTTTAAAAATCATTGACCCATATGAATGGTCTTAACTTTTGACAAAATTTTATACTTGACCCCACCCGGTTCTTCCTAAATAAAATTTCAAGTTTTTCACACAAATGTAGACTCAATAAAAAGTGAAAAAAAGAAGCACTTCATCTGTATCAAATTGATTAATACGAATATGAAACATATGTATGTAATACTGAACTATCATACTTAGCCAACCACTCGTAAAAATATTTCTCCATGATTAATCTAAATTTTTTTAAAATTAACCCATACGGAGAATGTGTGGAAAAATTTTTTCAAATTTTTCTGAAATCGTTGGTGACCGGCAAAAAATGACGTCAGTAAAATAGTTCGAAAAGTAAAATGTCGGGGCGCTTTTAATGTATAATGCATATTATATAATGTATGGTATATGAAACTAAAAATGTACATATGTATGAATCCGTCGTCAATATTATAAACCATAATAAAAGTGTGTAGGCTTGAAATTTTATTTGGGAAGAACCGGGTGGGGTCAAGTACAACACTTTGTCAAAAGTTAAGACCATTCATATGGGTCAATGATTTTTAAAGAAATTAGTACTTTTGTACTTATCTTTTATGATATTTTCTTTTTTTGTAGGTTTAAAAAAATAATAATAATACTAATTTCGAATACTTGACTCTCTTTTTTATACAAAATTTATTTTTATTTTTTATTGGATTATCAATACTCCGACCATGATACTTCATTTGGAATTATTATAATTATTATCCAAATTTCAAGCAAGGCGGAAATTATTTGCTCGCGATAACTGAAATAATTACTATCGATTTTAGTTTTAATTATGTAGACAGTACTTGCTACACATTAACACAGTAGCTGACGGACTAACTACTCTTCCTAAGCAAATCAATCAGAATGATTCACTCTGTCTTTCTATCTTTTTCTTTCTTCCATCTTGTGAGTATAACACACGTCATTATCATAGCGTCCTGCTCAAAAAATAATTTTTGCAGTAATCTGCCTTCAAGCATTTACACTTGTAGGTGTTTCGCAATTGATTTTTTACGTATCTTAAGTGGTGATACTAGTTACTGCTAGTGAAGTCACGAAAGTATTTCAATCTAAGTTATTCAAAGTGCTGAGCACCGTCAAAGGTTTTAAGGTTATCGTTCGTAACAATTACTAGCTCTCTATTATTTTACAGTACTTCCACCTGGCTGCGAGTATAAACTTAAGTACAAAAAAATTCATCTTTTCAATATAGTCTAAATTTAATTCCACCTCATTTTGCAAAAGGTAATTTATTTTTAAATTAAGGGATTTCTCGCCGAATTGAAAATGCAGATAGACCCTTGAAATTTTTTAAGTAGATTTATGAAATAATACTACAGATGCTTAAATTTTTATTAATAGTCCTGTAGCTAATTACTTAGTAATTAATTCTTAAAGTAGGCTTCTTTTTCGAGATTATACATAGGTTCTTATGGAGAGTCCGGTTCAGTTTTCAGAAACCCGGTTAGCTATTCAGTATTCAATGAAAAACGCAGATAGCTTGACCAAAAACTGAAGATAGTTGAAAGAAAAAATAAAAAAAATTTTTATATAATTCTTAATAGAGAAATGATATTTCGTTTAATCTTACAGTTTAGACACACACATACACGTTTATGCAGGGCACATGGTCATATAAATTCTCAAAGCGATGTCTCAAATTTTGATTGTCTTGTGTTAAACGTTGCTAAAAATCCACTCATAAAAATATTGAATTGATGTGGAATTCATTAAGAGTCACATTGAAACTGTAAAACGTCATTATTTTTTCAATAAATATTAAGTAAAAATATTGAAAAATATTTGAGTACGGTTTATTCATGGTTGGCAACCATGAGTCATCCTTTATAAAAAAGATGAGACTTATCCCTTCCATTTACTCTCCAAAATAAGCGCTGGTAATGCCTTACGTTAATAATAAGTTATTATGAATTCAATAACTGGGTCTAGAAAATTGATGCCTAGCCTAGTTCTTGAACGATATTCACACCATGCTTAAGGCGGTATGTAAATCCCAAAGTAGGATGACTCTTTGGGTGCAACGGGGCGCTCTGATAACCATAATTTAAAAAAATAATAAGCGCCCTCTAATGTCTAAAATTTTTATACTTTACTGCCGAGTCTTTAAATGGATGAGTGTGGGCGGCTCGTATTTACAAACACTAATCTACTTTAGCAGATTTTCAATGCTTCAACTCGGTACTTTTTGACCCTAAATTTTCGTCTTAAATAATTAATAACTTTCAAAATCCGTGGTAGAAATCAATGATTTTTTTTTTATTATCTTCGTAATTTAAAGAAGTATAAGCTGTAGTAAAATGAAGGTTTTCTGTGAGAGCGTTTTTTCAATAAAAGAGAAAACATGCCGATGCTTCCTATACATGTGTAAAAAGTGTTAATTGTTGTCAACTTTGACCCTAATTATCTCACTTAAATCGTGGTAGAAAATTACAAAAAAAATTTGATAAAATAGATCTTTATTTCACTTAAAAAATAAGCCTTTTTTGATCAAAATCTGTGAGTGGGAATTTTTTTTCAATATTTTGACATGCCGCCTTAACCTCAAAGTAATACACATATCTGAAGTTTTTTTCTGTTTCTTAACTTTTTTTTTCGTTCTCTAAACACTGCACTTTTCAGCGTTGGAGAAAATTTATTGTCAAGAGAGACTCACTCAATAACTTCCTATAGATTGACTTTTATCTTTTTTACGCATTTAAATTTTTTGTTATTAACTTTAATTTTCATAGTATTAAGGGACTTTGAACGAAAAAACTACAAACAAGAAATGTGGCCTAGTGGGCACCTCAATGCTATAGTAAAAATTTATAAAATTTTATGCGGCACCCTTCACTTTTTGTTGCGTAGACGGTCCTGTTTTCCACAATACATATACGGTTGTGTGTATCAATATGCACACAAACGTATTTTGTTACCTCCACTCCCTCAGTCTTTAACTTTTTTTTTTAAACAATGATTGCTCATAACTTTCTAGCAGAGAACTTGAATTTTTTTTTTTTTTTTCTATAATTTTTCTAAGATTTCGAAGTTTTATGAAGGTAGTTTTTTATTAAAGTGGTAAGACAAAAACACCGTGAAAATTCGAGATATGTTGTTTTTTTTTTTAACATTTTTTGTTTTTTACGTTAGCGTACACGTTAAAAGTTATTGACTTTAAACAATAATAACTATTTTACTAGCAGGGACAGACTTCTGAAATTTTGGCATAAGATAGATAACTATTTCATAAACCTACTCTAAACATTCAAAAAAAGTTAAAGATAATCCAGTGTTGTTCGAACTCCCTTAAAAAAAAAAAAAAAAAAATGAAACAGTACAATGAATTCTCAATTTTTATAAAAGTAGTTAGCTGTAAAAGTTTAGAAACTGGGCCCGTGACTTTAAATCAGTTTAAAGATAAGTTATTCATTCTCTCAATATCAAAAACAAAACCACTCACCTTCATTTTGATTATTTCCGATCAATATTTCAGTATCTTCAAAATCAGTTTCACGTAATAAATCAAGTGGATGTTTTGGCAAAAAATCACCATCAATTGTTGGTGCTGATGGAAAACCAAGTATACCTGAATAACTATTCCATTGTTGTACTGATATTGTTTTAGCGTCAACTGATCTCATACACGCCATAACTCTCGATGGATTATCATTTAATAATGTTGAATTACATCCACAGTCATCAACAAGTATTTTAGCAACATCATTAGCTTTTTCACCAGTCATATAACTCCATGGTGCATTCAATGTACCACTTTGTAATATACCTCGTTTTACTAAACCTCTCGTTACGGGTGAAATTAGATGCAATGATACTGAACCTCCACCAGCTGATTCACCAAATATTGTTATTGCGTTTGGATCACCTCCAAATGATGCTGCGTTATCTTTTAGCCATTTCAATGCCATAACTTGATCCCATAAACCCATATTACCTGGTGCTTCTTCACTATTACCAAAATATTTATTCAAATATAAAAATCCAAATGCTCCAACACGATATTGCATTGATGCTATGATAACATTACTTGTTGCTGCCATAAAATCAGCATCATAAACATCAAGTGTTGCCGTACCAGTCATATAACCACCACCGTATATCCATACAAGTAGTGGCATACCTTTAACTTCAGTTGATCCACCACCAGGGGATTCTTTGTGTCGTAAACGAGATTTTTGTGGTGCCCATATATTTAAATATAAACAATCCTCAGATACATTTGTATTTGGATTCCACATTTCTTCACCTTCAAAACCAGGAAAATATTCATATCGTTCTTGAATACAACTATTTGGTAATGTTGTTGCATTTAATATACCATCCCATGGCTCAATTGCCAACGGTTTACGAAATCTCAATGGACCGATTGGTGGTTTTGCAAATGGTATCCCTAGATATACATGTACTTCATGATCAAGTACTGTTCGTGACAATCCACGCACTGAACCTGTTGTTGTTTCACGAATTAAAGGATCATTTTTAGTCTCAACTGATATTCCAAGTATGCCGATACTGACTAACAAACACAATATTAATTTAATCATTTTTACTTGTTTTTTTTTTTTTTTTTTTTGGCAACAATAGATTTATATTATTAAAAATTTGTACGCGACAATGATTAAGAAGTTTTTATTTTGTCTTTTTTTTTACATATGATAACTAAATATAATTGCTTACCACTCACTTTCACTGTCTGTAATATACTCCACTATTTTGATAATAATAATAAATTTCGAAAAGTCTAGTTTTTTCATTTGACGATAATTATTTACTTTTCATTGTTAATATTTATGTTGATAAACTAGTGATAAATAAATAATATTAATAATTTTTATTTTGTGATTTACATGAAATTCATTGTCGCGGTCAAGAATAACTAACAAATTGTGGCCGGCATGCCGCGATGCATGGGGTCGACTGATAAAGAAGGAGTGTATCTGCGTGGTATCGAATTTGCTGTTGATGTCGTTGTATGTGTCAACGATATTTAACTGTAGTGAGAGCATAGCGTCGGCGCATAAATAATTATATAACTATACTTGATTTTTCGGCATGCACGGCGATTTGCAAGAATTATTTGCGATCCAAACAACCAACAAATTTATTTTTTAATTTTCGGAAATAACTTTTTAATCAGAACTCTATTAAATACTGAAAAGAATTATTAATATAATTAATATATATCTCTATCATTGTTTATAATAATTTTTTTTTTAGATTGATTTGTGTGTTCATATTTTATCATATTATATTTATGTAATTTTCAGTATTGTTTTTTTCAAAATAGAATACTACATATCGATTCAATACGTTGTTCTCAAATAACAAAGAAACATGATTCAAATACAGTAGATCATTTGTCTTAAATTTACGTTATTTTTTTTTGAAAGCCAATCCTCATTTTTAAACTTTACAAATAACAAATTAATCACATAATTTAAAAAAAAACGAAATGTTTTTAAACTAGGAAGAAAACTTTTTTTATTCAAACTCAAATTTTGTGTTATTTTCACGTGATTTTAATGAGTTTTCAACTGTCTTAAAATCGGTAAATGATATAATTGAGACATTTAAATTTTCTTTTTAATTTTAAAACGTATAAAACAAAATATGTGTTGAATAGAATAAATATATTTTCTTTACTTCCTTTATATAGTAAATGAATATTGTTCACGTCATCTTTATATATAAAATATATGTTTAGGGTTTATTTCAAACTCTAGTGCACAAAATTGTATCTATGTTAATAAACAATAATCTTGTCTTTTCACTTGGGAAATCATAGAACCAATTCATATAATTAACTTTATAAGTTCAATGGAAAAATTAGATATGCGCTGATATAGGTGAAGTTATTTTTTTTAAAAATACCACGTGTGACTTGTAGTTTTAAATTGTAAATTTGATTTTTTGTAGTGTTAACTTCTATCATGTTTGTACAAAATTAAAAAATTTCGAAAAATACTCTAAAAATATTTATGAAAATAATTTAAAGATTTAAAAACACATAATAAATATATTGATGATCAAATGCGTTTCAACATAAAATAATTGTTGTATTCCAAATGTTTCGAATAAACTAAAAACGCAACAGCATTAACATTTTGTTGATAATTGTTTTGTTAATAGAAAAGCAGAACAAGATATAAAATATGCCATATTTTTAGAAACGGTTCATGACTTACAATCGCTAAATCGACTTTATCATGTAACTTTTTCGTCTTTTCGTTTTTCCTATTCCTAGTTGAAATGAAAATCACCTAATGAAAATATTTAGCATATCAAATATTTTCATCTTATGTAATGCATCAGTCTATCACTGATAATATGTTGACAAAAGATAAAAAATCAAAAATACTTGCGCAACATTTTTAAATTCAATTCTATTGAAAAAAAAAAAAAGATATATTATCAAAAATAAATTATGTATAGAGTTGTGGTTTATTTTATTTTTCTCGCTTAGAAAATATAAGTCAATTAATATCTTGACATTCAATTTTTCCCACGAGTTTATCTGAGAGAAGATGAAATGATGTAATCATAGCTTTTTTGTTTCTTTGTTCCCCTTACATTTATAATATTGTACAAATGAGGTATGAGATATGGATGCGTTGTAGTCAAACGAATTCAATTGTCAGCGGAAAAGGCTTGTTATTCCCTCAAGCAAAACCAGCCAATCGTTCATCGCTCGGTCCACGTTCATTGTCTACACTTGACAGATTGGCACCCGTTCACGATAATAATAATATTAGTTTCTATTATTTATTTTTATAAATCTTATAAATAATTTTATTTGACTTATCTGAATAAATAAGAAAACTTCATACCATATGGTATTATACCCACGTAGAAAAATTATATCTGAAATATATCTCAATTATATCTCAATTATATCTCAATTTCGACAGATATGGAGGAGATATAAAAAAGATATGGAATATATCTAAATAATATATATTATATATTATTTTTATATTCCTGGTAGAAAAAATTATTCATCTATATATGTAAAGTCCGAAAATATAAATAACGAAATTATGAACTAACGAAAAAATATGGAATATATATATATTTTATAGATTTTTTTTTAGATTTTATAATAACCGATTTTATATGTTTTTCTATTTGGATATATACATATATATAATCTATATAAAAAAGATATGCAATATATATATAGCATAGATCGATCTGAAGAATATAAAAAGGAGATATAAAATATATATACTTGAAATATATTTAAATTCAATATTTTTTTAAACAATAAATTTAACATTTTTTTGAACAATAAATTCAACATTTGTTTAAACATTAAATTCAACATTTTTTTAAACAATAAATTTAACATTTTTTTAAATAATAAATTCAACATTTATTTAAACATTAAAAATATGTTGAATTTAATGTTCAAACAAATGTCTAAATTTTTGTTTAAATAAATGTTGAATTTATTGTTTAAAAAATATTGTTTATATATATTTCATATATATACCGTTACGAATTAAGCATGACTATTCTATATAGCTTTCGATCTTTGCCTTATATATATATCCAAATGAAAAAACATATAAAATCGTTTATAAAAATCAAAAAAAAATATAAAATATATATATATATTCCATATTTTTCATTACTAGATATATTCTTTATCATAATTTTCTGCCGAAATATAATAATTATATAGATTATTTAGAACTATTCATATCTTTCATATCTCAAAATGGAAAAGAGATATAATTATATTCAGATATAATACGTGAAATATAAAAATTCAGTTGCTGCTTATTTGTTTATTTATTTTATATTTATCTATTTATTGAAGTGAAACTTCTTTAAAATGAACATTTAAAATAAAACAAAGGAGGGATACAACGATCCTAACGCTATAAACGAAGCAAATTTTAAATTTTTATTTTTTACGTCCATCTTCTATTCTTAGGTTTTTATTCCATTATTTATTTATTGATTCCTTTGACTACGATGATAATTTATTTTCGTGTTATTTCTGATAGACATACTGATTCAAATACATGCAGTAATAAGCAATACTTATTTAGAAAATATATATGCGTGCATCATTAAAGATTACTTGCAACTGGAAGAACAACTGACGATGTTAGATTAATAACAAATATATAGATCTTTTAGAATCTTTGAAAGAAATTATAGGAAAATAAAGTTAATGATTAGATTTATAGTCAATCCTTAAAAAAATAGAAATCACTAAAATGTTGGCTAAAAATAATGATCGAATAACCATGTAAATCAAGTAGACTGAGACGAAAAGAGGTCAAAAAAAATATTAAAAAAATATGCGAATAAATGCATTAATGTTGCTGCTAAAATAGGTGGTGTTATTAATAAAAAGCGGTTTACAAACAGTTTGAACAAAGTCTGGTATAAAAAAAATCGTTTAGCTAAAGAATATGGTCTTGATAACGATCTTTAACAAGTTTAGATACACCATGTGATTTACTACAACAAGCATTTAATAATTCCCATCGTTTTTGTATGGAAAATGATACACGACGAGTTGATTTACATATTGTCATATCAGATATTATAAATAGTAGTAATGAATCTAATATCTAATAATTAAATTGTAAATAATTGTAAAATAATCTAATTAATTTACTTCCATATTTTATAAGACTTGCTTAAGAAATATTTCTACATCTTGAATGTAGATCATTAAAAAAAAATATCTGATTCACGGAAATCAGCAAATTGGTATCTACTAGCAAAAACAAAAATACGTAAAATTTAAAAGAAAAAAAGCTGAAAATTATCAATTATTCAAATTTATATTATCACAACCACCAGAACCAATAACACAAGCTACTTTACACCCAACAGCTAATAAAATTAAGCTATATGCACATCATTTACCAAAAGCACCGTTATCAAATTTGATTGATAGATTTGTTGTATTATGTACTGTTGATAATTCATTAAATTCTATGTATAAAATTGATGTTTTTTTTATTTCTTACTGGAGAGATATACAACATGTGTCACTTCCATTACGTGCATGTTATGGAGTTGGTATCAATCAATAGAAAAATATGATTTCCATGTATATTTTCGAATTTGCTCGTCAATATAGTAAAAATAAAGCAATTTAATTTTTATTGCTAGCACAACAATTCAATTGGCCATCAATCCTACTAAAAACAATTATTGACTTGGTACATCTTGAAACTGTATTTGATGTTATGGATTTATACCTTTATTTGAGTTATTGATTTATTGATACAAATCTCGAGAGCGATCAAAGAGGAATAACAAAGAGGGATCATCTCTAGAGATAATATTTTACGATGAGTTGCAGCATCTAGGTTTGATGGTACAGCATGTTAATTGACGTGATGATTATAATTTAATATAAAAATTTTGTCAAGAAAGTTAATTTGTTATTGATACAACATTATCAGATGTACTTTCAGCTGCTTGATGTATCTAATGTCAGTTTATCTGTTAGTGATGTGAACAATATATTTTAAAATACTTCCGAAACTGATTCACGTATACTCTCTTCATCTTTTTGTTTTTCCTATAATCATTTAACCACGTATTTCTTGTACTCTTAGAAAATTTTAACATCTATTATATATATTTTTGAGTTTTTAAATCACACGTTTTCTTACACTAACACACTGTAAAAATTTTTAGTTGAAATTAAGACAAAAATTTCTGCAAAATAGAAATTTTTGTCTAGGAAAAAAAAACGTTTGGAAGAAATAAAAAGCGGTTTGATTGAAGAAAAAAATATGTCTTCTTGAAAACAAAAAAAATCCTCGACTATATATTTTTTAGGTTCAATTCGAGTATTAGAAACCTCAAATACAGTGAAAATAAATTTATTTCAAACGACTGATATCCTTCATTTGAAACAATTGCAGGAATTGAATTAATTTTTTTTTTTCTTATTTAATTAATATATTTGTCTTGAAAAGAAACAAAGGTGTCTAAATTTTAGGCAATGTTGTCTTGCTTTATAACATACTTGGTTTTATTAAAAACAATATTGTCTAAATTTTAGACAATGTCGTCTTGCTTTATAACAGATTTAGTTTGTAGTATAACAAAATTGTCTAAATTTTAGACAATATTACGTCTTGCCTTATAACAGATTTTGTTTCCCTGAAAACGAAATTGTCTAAATTTTAGACAATACTACGTCTTGCTTTATAACAAATTTGATTTTTATTAAAACGAAATCGTCTAAATTTTAGACACTATTGCGTCTTGCTTTATAACATGTTTGGTTTCATTGTCAACAAAATTGTCTAAATTTTAGACAATATTGCGTCTTGCTTCATACCATAATAGACTTCGTTTTCAACAAAAGTGTCTCAATTTTAGACAATATTACGTCTTGCTTTATAACAAATTTGATTTTTATTAAAACGAAATTGTCTAAATTTTAGACAATGTCGTCTTGATTCATAAATGATTTGGTTTAATTCAAAACAAAATTGTGTAAATTTTAGACACTTTTTGTCTTGATGTAAATACTTGTACGCCTTGATTTATGAATAAAGTCCCTTAATTTTATATACAATTTGTCTTCTTACATGCAATAATATTCTTTGAATAAAAATAATAACATTCTTTTTTCATGGACACATATTGCCTCGAATCAATACTTAATTTTTTTTTTTCAAGACTTCATTTTCTAAATTAAAAGCAATAATAGAATAACTCAAGACGTAAGAAGATATTTTAAAAGTTTAATAATAAAAAAAAAAAAAAAATTATTTTTTTTATTGTTAATTACTCTCTTTATCCTAATTGTTTATTTTTATCGTCATTGTTTATCCTAACTACCTATCCGAAAACCTAAATCTATTTGTTTGTTTTAACCGAGAACCGAACCTACTATCTTCTAATTTCTAAACGCATATCTTAGCCCGCGCAACCATCGCAAGATTATAATTTCAATGTGATTTTTGTAAACTTAAAGTACACGTTGGCTAACATAGAATAAATTTGCAAAGTCTTGTAATAAAAAAAATATTTAATTATATTTTATTGAACAAATTTTGAATCCATAAATGTTAGGTGTCCCAATTTGAATTTATAAATTCGTTTAATCAAATATTATTTCCAGACTAAATTTTTTTTATTATTTAAAATTTAACCATAAATTATTTGTCATTGTTGAGTTAAATTATTTGTTAATGTCAAATTTGTTTTATTGAAAGAACTATTCATTTATGATCAATTATAAATATTTAGACATGGGTAATTCTTTCAATTAAACAAATTTTACTGTAATATCATAAATATACAATGAAACAAATGAATGAACAATGAAACCAAACATGTTATAAAGCAAGACGCAATAGTGTCTAAAATTTAGACGATTTCGTTTTAATAAAAATCAAATTTGTTATAAAGCAAGACGTAGTATTGTCTAAAATTTAGACAATTTCGTTTTCAGGGAAACGAAATCTGTTATAAGGCAAGACGTAATATTGTCTAAAATTTAGACAATTTTGTTATACTACAAACTAAATCTGTTATAAAGCAAGACGACATTGTCTAATATTTAGACAATACTGTTTTTAATAAAACCAAGTATGTTATAAAGCAAGACGACATTGCCTAAAATTTAGACACTTTTGTTTCTTTTCAAGACAAATATATTTATTAAATAAGAAAAAAAAAAATTAATTCAATTCCTGCAATTGTTTCAAATGAAGGATATCAGTCGTTTGAAATAAATTTATTTTCACTGTATTTGAGGTTTCTAATACTCGAATTGAACCTAAAAAATATATAGTCGAGGATTTTTTTTGTTTTCAAGAAGACATATTTTTTTCTTCAATCAAACCGCTTTTTATTTCTTTCAAACGTTTTTTTTTCCTAAACAAAAATTTCTATTTTGCAGGAATTTTTTTTTACAGTGCACCAGAACCTAATATTCTCGAAAGTAAAATTTCATTATAATTATCAATTAATTCTGATCTACTAACAGACAAATAAAATTATTGGAGTTATATGTAATTTATTTTTTCTTGAGTTTCATCATTCAATTGATTAGTTCATGTTTGAATTAGCGATTTTATAATTATGTTCTATTCTACATAATGACACAATTGTCAAAATATAAAACAATCAATAAAAAAAAAATAAAATCCATCAAATATAGTTAGATTCTGTATACCAATACAATGCCAAAATATATATTATTATTCAAATATAAATAAGTTTATTATTGATTTTGCTTATTATTATAAGACTCCATTTTATTTTTTTTAAACGAAGTTTTTTTCGGAAGTATAAAATAGATCATAGAGTTATAAGAAAAATAAGAATTTTCTGGAGGCATGAATAAAAGTGAGTTGCGCCAGCGACACAGATATTGATCGGTTTGAGGTCACGCAACAGGCAGCTTGTTAATTTCCCCTGACAACTCCCATGAGGAGCTCATAACTGAAGACCAATGAATATAGACTCGACCCCGAAAATAATAAGTTGTGACAACAGCAGCAGTAGAAGCTCTAAATAATATCCGAAAAAAACCTATAGACATAATCAATATTGGTTTGATTCAATTTCGAAGAATGAAGTACTTTTTTTTCATCTGTCATCATCACTCATCACTTCAATAATAGACGCAATGTCACTTTTTAATTCAGAGATTATCAGTAAAAAATAAAATAAAATTGCTTATTGGGCCCCGCTTTGAAGAAATACCCTGATAGTTAGCAGAGTGGAGCAGCCATATCGAAATTTCGTCCCATAGAAAAAAATGATTATTAAATATTATTATTGTAGTGGATGACAGCTAGAATATTATCAGAAAATCTAAAAAATCACATAGAAAATTTAGTCACTTTTGACGTTGATTCTGTTTCTAGCTTTTGTGGATATTCCCGGGATAGAATTTCAAAGTCTTTATGAGTACTCAAAATAAAGGTGAGTCTTAAAGTGTTGAAACTCAAAGTGAAGTCCTAAAAAAAAAAAGACTCCGAAAAACTCGCGTCCACCATTCAGCATGACGACTGTTATATAAAAAAAAGACTCATAAAGGCTCTGCAACACTCTGAAAAACTGTTAAATACTCTAAATCCGAAAAAAAAATCATGAAGGGTCACAAAGACCCAAAAAATATCAACACGGGTTACAGAGTGAAATAGCGGAGATAAAAATTTTTTTATAAAACAAAAACAACCATTTAAATTAATTTTAGAAGTTTTCTTTTTTGTTGAAATGTCATCAGAGTCTGGAGCAATCTGACATCATTATAAAAAATCACAACAAAAAAAAAAAAACAAAGTTTTTTTCTAAAAAAAACAGTCAAGTGTTCGAAATTGTCACTATAATTGTAAGTATATTAATTTAGATATGACACTAAAATATCAAGAAAGAAACATATATTTTTGACGCATGTAATTAAGTCTGAACTATTGAAAAAAAAAAAAATTTAAATTTGACCCTACCTGATGTAAAATATATATGTCTTAAATACTGAAATCTCATTTGGGAAAAACCAGGTGGGGTCAAGTTTAAATTAGATAAATAAAGATGATCCCGTCGACTCTGCATCATCTGTGTGTGTGCGTCGTGCAGGCGAGTATCACTCACATTGCGTCCTTGTTGCACAATATACTATTCTCGCACTTGACACGAGGCACTACCGTGCCTTTCGATAAGATATAAAGTGTAGATTTCTTCCGCTATGTTCAGATAATTTTGTATAACAGTAGTGTTACAAAGATAGTTCTAGAGCAATCGAAACGACTAGTGAAATTCCCATATTTGAGGTGCTTCAAAACATGGTTAAAGTTGCCTGACAAAGCAAGTCCAAAAATTGAGTGGGTAGAGTCGCTGATGAGCGAACTCTGATTAATATATAAGAATACAGTGGCACTTGAAGATTTAAGTTAGACTTTTAGCTAGTGAAAAGTTGTGAAACAAAATCGCCACCTATCGTACGAAATCGGCATTGTCAAAAATTCATAATTTTCCATCAAATCTAAGAAAAAAATTCTATTATTGAATTGGGTTGTAAGCTTCCTAAAAAAAAAAAAATTCAGCACTTTATTATAAAAAGTCTCAATGTGAAGTTGGATACCCTAAATCTAAGTTTAAAATTCTCAATATTAAAGATATTTTGAACAGACAAAAAAAAATACTCAAAAGAAAAATATTTTTTTCTTTGAAGGTTGATTTTCTTACGTTAAGAAAAATAAAACTTTATATTCATTCATTCAACATCATAAAAAAAATTTTTTTGTACAATATTTATGGTCGTAAAGCAAAAATTGAAATTCTTTAGTACATATGCATGTTCTCAGAAAAAAGTATTAACCAATTGGGTCTTGTATTGTCAAACCTGGGCTGATAGGAAAAAAAACTTTATGCAAGGAAAAAACTCCTAAATCCAAGGAAAAATTTTTTAAGAAGAAACAATTTTTTTTCTAATTATAGAAAAACAAAAAAATATTGTTTGTATATTCTAGTTCATTAAAATTAAAAAATGGCACACTTTTTCTTTTTTGATTCTAGATGAAGAAAAAATCAATTATAAAAAAATTAATTTCTATCATGTAAATTATTTGGAAGATCCAGTAGAATAATTTTATTCTGGAGCATAAAAAATGAAAGATTATAGATAGTACACTACTACCAGATTGATGCAAGGAAAAACTTGCATATTAGGTGCAAATTTCTAAATCCAAGGAAAAAATTGGTAAAAACCAAATTTTTTCTAATGTCAAAAAAAAATAAAGCAAGTTATTTATGTTATTATTTACAACTAAAAAAGGCACAAAGTAGTCATAGTAGCAGGGTGAATCAGCCCAGGTAGCATGACTTTCCGTCGGTAATAATGATTGTTTTGTTACCTATTTGAAAATTCGCAACACTGTTACTTTCTGTTAGAGAAAATACAACAGACAATTCAATATTTATTTAAACGATAAATTGAACGTTTATTTAAACAATGAATTTAGTATTAATTTAAACGATTAATGGAACCTTTATTCTAACAATATTATATTAATATTAAATTCATTGTTTAAATAAAACGTTCAATTTATTGTTTAAAGAAATGTTGAATTTATTGTTCAAATTTTTGTTGAAATTTTCGTTTAAATAAATGTTGAATTTATCGTTTAAATAAATATTGAATTTACTGTTTAAATTTTTGTTTAAATAAATATTAAAATTTTCGTTTAAATAAATGTTGAAATCATCGTTTAAATAAATATCGAATTGTATTTTCTCTGGGACATTTTGCAGGTCATTTTGCAGGACTTTCCCCGGGACTTTTTGCGGAACTTTATCGGGACCTTTTTCCAAGACATTTATTTATCTGGGTATACAATTATTAATTTAAAATTTGATTTTTAACAATTGGATGAAAATAAATAATAAAATCATTTATAATGGCCGAGTGATGATCAAAAATATTATTTTTTACACATTGAATTTTAATAGAATAGGTTCACGCACTCCCGTCTTTTCTCTTTTTTTTTTTCCAAACGTCAAGAGGCAGAGAGACGCGCTGCAAGCGCATCATGTGGACTCGTAGTATAAAACCGTGAATACTTCAAATTCCTACCGTTAGTGATGTATATTTTCCAACTGATCGAGTTATTCCTTGAATTTAGAAAATTTCAACCAGTGCAGAGTTTTATTTTTTTTTGTTCTATTATTTTCTAAGTGCGACCCAATCCCTGTTTTTTTGTTTTGAAAAAACTATGTCCTACACGAATAGCCCGATATCCGTTTTTCAAAAAGTCAATATTTCTATCAATAACTTTCTTTTCTACGTTTATTAAGCGGGAACCTAGTGTGTTATTTATGAACTTCAATAAAATCAAGCATCGCACTATACATATTTCGGAGTTTTACAATCGACCGTAAAAATTTTCATACCAATGAATTTTTTCCTGGAATCTAGGAAAATTCTTTTAATAACCAATTTTTTCGCCAACTTTTTTTGGATCGTTTCATTACAAATTATATTTTCATTTTCTTCGTTTTAAAAAAATTGTATTCCACTCATTTATTATCATCATTCTCAAAAAATAATAAACATTCATAATTTTTTTTTTTTTTTCAATTCTAATTGAGTAGCGATTATTGTGTAATCTCTGAATTTCAATAAGATTTGATATGAAAACATACATTTTTTTCATTCTTTTACTTGAAAATGGAAATTTTTCTTCTCAAAAATTTTTCCCTTGAATTTAGGAAAATTGTAATATTACTAATTTTTATCTTTTAAAGTTCTAGTATTTTTTCGCTACAAATCATTAGTTATCATTGAAGCTTTGAGAAAAATCTGTCTGTTTTCTATACTTCAATCATTTAGTAATAAAAAAATTTAATATTCATACCAATAATTTTTCGTTCATATGCATTTCATAATCAGTCAGGATCTAATCTCTGAAATTAAGTATTACGTCGTAAATTCTTTTTATTCCCACGATTGAAAATGTAATCTTTTTTACTAAAAAACTTTTTCCTTGAATTTAGAAAATTTTTCTTTTTACTCAATTATTCCTTTTGTAGTTCAGCAAGATCCAAATCTGAATTACATTTTATTTCACTTTTGATCAAAATTAAAATTATTTGTCTACAATTTTTCATCGCTTATCCAAAAAAAGTAAATACTTCCAAAAATAATTCCTTTTCTACCATCAATAAGCGAGTGCATATTGTTTTATTTCTGAATTTTAATAAAATCAAGCTTCGCACTATAAGTATTTTTAAGTTTTGCAATCAAGCGTGAAAATTTTACTACTAAAATATTTTTTCCTTGAATCTAGGAAAATTTTTTTGGTACCCAATCTTTTTATCAATTATTTTTTGGAATCGTTTCATTACAAATTATATTTTCATATCCTTTGTTTCAAAAAAAATGAATTTCACTGATATATCATCATCATTCTCCTAAAAATAATAAACATTCATAAAATTTTTTTTTTTTTCAATTTCAATTGAGTACTGATTATTGTGTAATCTCTTAATTTCAATAAGATTCAATATGGAAACATACATTTTTTTCCATTCTTTTACTTAAAAATGAAAATTTTTCTTCTCAAAAATTTTTCTCTTGAATTTTAGAAAAATTGTAATATTACTAATTTTTGTCTTCCATAGTTCTAGTATTATTTCACTGAGAATCATTGTTTATTATTCAAGCTTCAAGAAAAATCTGTCTTTATGAAATACTTTATTCATTCACTATCAAAAAAATTTAATATTTATACTAATAATTTTTTTTTCACGTTATTCAAGTGAGTTTTCAGTGTATTATTCTTGGATTTCAATAATATTAAGTATTACATTATATATCTTTTTTACTTTTACAATCCAAAATCAAAATTTTTAATTTAAAAATTTTTTTTCTTGAATTTAGGGAAAATTTTCAGGTTCTGAATTTATACTCACTAAACTGTATTGTTTATAATTTGCGCCACATTTTTTGTTTCTTTTTTTTTAGATTATGTACTTTCTATAATAGTTTTTTTTTCTCATCTTTAAATACTTATGTTCTGCAAAGAATCACATTTATTCTGAAAGTAGTGAGAGGTCAAGTTAGTTAATTTTCACTTCTTTCCAAGAAGTTTTTCTTTATTTCAGTGATTTGTATATTCATTTGGATAAGAAATCATGTTTAGAAAAAATTTATTCAATTTAAGTGATGCTGTTTTTTCAATTGAGCGGAGTTTTTAAATTTTATCGAAATTTCTCTTAAACGAAGTATTTTACTTAATTTCAGGGAAAATTTCATTGATCAAGGAAAAAATTTTTAACAGTGTAGTGACTCTGGATAAAGCTTACTTCTCAGGTGGATGTCTCTCATCAATACATACCTCCTTGATGCATGGATTTGATGACATACACTTTGACCTCTTCTAATATTTTTGTAAATATTCTCGAGACCAACGATCCAAAAAGTCTCCTGAAACTTTCTCAATAATTTTCATCTATCTAATCGTTTATCAGAAATATAGAATATTGATGGCTCTGGTATCGAATTCAAAGGTTCACCAATGATAAAATGACCTGGTGTCAGTGCTGTCAGTGGACACAATGGTCTCGAATTTAACCAACATTCAACTTGAGTCAAGAATGTTTTAAATTGCTCGTAAGTGATGATATGGTCGCCAATTATTCTTTTGATGTGATGCTTAGCAGATTTAACAGAGGCCTCTCATTTGCCACCAAAGTGTGGAGAACCAGGTGGTATAAAGCTCCAGGTTGTACCATCTTTGGCTATTAAGTTGAATAATTCTCTTGCTCCCTTTGAAGATGCAGTGAACATTTTCTTAAGCTCAGCATCTGCACCAAAAAAGTTGGTGCCGCAGTCACTCCTCACATGAGCCTCGTTAGCTTATTATCTCTTGAACGCTGCCAAAATTCCCTCGGTTGTGTAATCTGTCAAGACAAACAGCTGACTTCAATCCAAGACTTAATTGTACCTCCTCGACTGATTTTACCAATAATACAACCACTGAAAGTTCTAATCTTGGTATTGATACTTTAATCTCGTTAGAACCACGTGATCCAGATCTTATTGGTGGATCCAACTTTAACTTAGAAGTAATTATATTACTCTTGGCAACACCAAGAGAATTAATGGCTACTAAATAAACTACTGCACCAATTACTGAATTTGATGCATCTCCAAATCCATAAATTTGTATAATTGATGTGGTTGCCTCAAGGTTTAACCATCTCGGGATGGATATTGATGTTAACTGTGTTAGCTGGTCGTTAAACTTTTTCAATTAATCCACTAAGCTCTCAAGTAGTGGTTCATTCCACTCAAGTTCATTTTTCCACAGGTGTTGTATAAGTAACTTGCCTCTCATGATGACTGGAGCAATTAAATCGAGTGGATCAAATAATTGAGCTACTCTGGCCAATACTACTCTCTGACTGCTTTTGTTTCCCAGTATAGGCTGTATGTATATTGATAGTAGCATTGAGGTTCCAACTTAGCCCAAGTGTTCTAAATAATAGATCACCCTCAATGATGCATGTTCTTTAAACTCTTCAGGAATGTCTCTTAATAGTTGATATCCATTTTCTCTACTCAAATCCTGCCGACTGGAATATGTCTCTGGTTTGTTTGACTTTTTCAACTCCCTCTTGTATACTTTCAGCTCTAAGATAGATGTCATCCATGTATAGGCCAGTGGATATAACATCCTTGATGAGAAGATATTTGTCTCTTTCTTCTAGCTCCAACTGCCTTAATGCCGCCAAGGCAAAGAATGGTTTCACAAATTCTGTAACCTCCCTTTTAAATCTTACGACAAAACGACCCGTTAAATCTCTCGTATAACTCGACAAAAAATGTTGCATACAAACATCTAGCTCAAGTGTTGATGGATCAGATGCTGAAAATGATCCTCTTGCATCCAAAGTTGTTAAACAAGTTGATGAAGTTCTTCATCTCGTCTACACGAAACATTTTGATGGTAGCTCTTGTTGGTAGATGTTAGTGAACGACTATTTGAATCTACTCAAAAGTTGCCAGATAACAACCACCCAGGGAAAAATCGTCAGATCAAATCAGATCAAATTAAATCTAATTTGATCTATTTTGATCTAGCTTAGTTAGGATTTGATCTGTCTCAGATAAGGCTTGATCTAATCAGATCAAATTTGATCTGATTCGATCTGGGTACTGATCAAACTTGATCTGGTTTCAGATCAAATCTTATCCGACCAGATCTAACTAGATCAAATCTTATCTGACCAGATCAAACTTGATCTGACTAGATCTAGTTTGATAAAACTTGATCTGCACTTAGATCCAACTAGATCATAGGCGAATGAATGTTTAAGAAGACAAATTTTTCTTACGTTTTATAATCACTGCAGTAGTTAAGTAGGTAAGGCTCTGGAATTCCACACCAGAAGCATTGAGTTTAAGTCCGAGTGATGTCAATTATTTATCGTAAAAATATAGAATTCTTGATTGTAGTCCATTCAAACTATAAGAAGTAAAACCATATTCTTCAATCGAGCATTGACTAATTTGAAATTATTTTTATTAAATTAATGAATTTTTATCCAGATCAAGCCAGATCAAGTCAGATCTGAATTTGTCCAAAAATCTTTATCTGGCTTGATCCGGAATATGCCAGATCAAATCTGATCTGATTTGATCTGATGATCTTTCCCCGGGCAATTTAATTCAGTGTTTTAGGCTGATGGTTAATTTTAACTACCTCTAATAACACCACCTTTTAGTATGCTGCTGTATATATTCACACCTAAAACGGCGTCAATCCTCGCAGGTTTGAAAAATTAAGCCAACTCAAGATTCTCAAATTTCCTCTACTAGTGATGACGAACTAGAATGGATGGCAATAAGCCTGTCAACTTTAGTAAAACAAATGCAACAAATTCTTGTATTAACTCAGGTGTAATTCTCGAGCATAAGGTAAATTTTATGGAACCTTTAGTTGATTGTGTTGATCCTTGACCTATTCCTACTACGGCAAAATGTGATAATGTTCTTTTAAGGACAAGTCTAGTCGCCACTTGCTCAGTGACCAACGAAACCTCTGACCATTGATCAAGTAATGCTCTTACGGGTACAATTCTACATCAATGATCAAGAGTATTATTTTTATTTTAATCAAGAACACTTCCAATTAGATGCGAATTTTCATTAACTAAAATCATTCGATTAATATTTTGTTTCATTACATTGCTATCAGTCATTGAAATATCATGAGTAACACTACTAATATCATTATTCTAATTTACTGTTATCTGAAAAATTATCAAACATAGTAGCTGGATCAATTTATTTTCACTAATTATTTTTTTAGGTTACTCTACAATTACGTCTCAACTTTGTTGGTTTGTTATCACCAATATATATATTTTCACCACGAAAATATAATTTAACAGCAACAGTACTTCTTGGATTATGTATTTCCATTGTTGTTGTTGGTTCATCTTCATATTCACGTTATAATACTGCTTTTAATCGGTACATTTAATTTTATTTACCATTTACTAACCCTAACGGTACGACCCAACCCGTTTTGTCAGTTGGAATCGGGTTATTTTAGGGTTAAGTTTTTCTAAGGTTTGTTCGTGGTTGGATAACTGTTACCTGACGGTTGTAATGTGCGCAAAGACAACCGTCTCTAACCGCGTTGTATAATGGTTATTCTAAGGTTATATGAACCGAAGACCAGTTTGCTGTAACCGTTATTTAACCGTTCAATAACTTCGGTTGGATTTCGGTTACTTCGAGGTTGCCACAACGATATGACCCAATCAGTCTCGTGGATTGGAATCAGGTTATTCTGAGGTTTGAAGTTTTTATAGGGTTTGTTTGTGGTTGGATTACATCTACTAATCCGACATATCCCTGGTAGAAATATTTCTCCGCCATGACTCCGGCATGACTTCGATTTTAGCCCATTTCCGGAGAAATTACTCCGGCATAAGGTTGTTGGCGGAAAAATTACTCCGGCATGAGATTGATGGATGGGGGGGGGGATTACTCCGACACGAGTTCGATGATGGGGAAATCACTCCGGCATGAGATTGAAACTAGAAGTCTTTTTTTCATTGGTTGAATATTTTCATGATATGACAATCTATTCTTTTGTGTTCTGTTGATTCATGGAGAACCACATACAACCTCGCACATACAAATACTTAATTACAAAAAAAAATTGTCAAGTTTCATACTTCCATCACACATTTATAATCCAATACATATTTGATCACCGCTTGTTACATAATTGTTAGGCGTTTCTTTCCACGGCGAATGCCTGCCAGAAATACCACCTCCACTGCTCGCCGTCATTACTCTTATTGACTCCTAATGCGCCACTGTAACACGTACACATATATATATATAAGAGTAGTGACGGTGAGCAGTACGGTGAGCAGTAGTCCGCCGTCAAAGAAAGCCCCTATCAATCGATGGAAGCAACGTAGACTGTTTTTATACATTATCTTGTAAAAAGAAAAAAGTTAGAGTGTTGTGCCCTAGTGTATAAGGCAATGGAAAATCATATAAATAAACAAATAAAATAATAAAAAAAGCAATATTGTGCCCGAGGCTTATACTAAAACAGTGAGAATAAATAAATTTCGCTTGGATAAATTTGTGGTTGAGGAAATAATGGCAGCAGCCGACTCATCAACCAACGACAGCCTTTATCCAATTGCAGCTTTGATAGATGAATCATAAAATGAAAATTTACTAGTAAGTATAATAATTATTATTTTTGAAAATAGTACCAAAGTTTTTTATGTTTGAAAAAAAAAAACAGCTTGATCTTAGTCAGCAAGTATTTGTAACAGTGAGGTTACAACTACGGCGGTTTTTTTTGATTAATTTCATCATATCAGTTGATCGACAATTGTTTGAAACGATTGTTTAAAATGTAAATATGATAAAGAATTTATTTTATTTCAATAAATAAATATACTTTTATTTTATAGCTGCGATTTAATTCGATCGAAAAACTTTCAACGATTGCCTTGGCACTTGGTTCTGAACGTACTCGTAGTGAGTTGATGCCTTTTTTGACGTGGACAATGTATGATGGAGATGAAATTTAATTGGCACTCGCTGAACAACTTGTAACATTCACACCACTCGTAGGTGGACTTGATCATGTTTATTGTTTATTGGTAAGTGTTTGAAAAAAAACGATAATTATTTAAATTGACATTCAACAATTTAACATTATTGATTAGACTATATAACTTGATTAATTAATAAAAAATAAATACAAGCAAACTTTAGGTTTGTTTTTCACATGTTTAAATGAAAAAACTAACATACTCACTTTAACGTTAATTTAATTTTTAATGTTTTTTCATAAAATCAATCATCTACTTAAAAAAATATTATTTAGACGTCAAAAAAAAAAGAAAAAAAAATAAAATAAAATATTACATTCAAGTAAATAAGTCAGACAATAATAAACTTATCGATGTATTTATTTACATCAATTGTAATTGAAAATAATGAATTTCAGCCACCACTTGAAGCATTGGCAGCTGTTGAAGAAACAGTTGTACGTGACAAAGCAGTTGAATTGTCGCGTAATATTGCAAGTCAACACAGTCCAGTATATCTTGAAGATCATTTTGTTCCATTGGTATACAACGTTTGGCATCTGGTGATTAATTTACGTCAAGAACATCAGCATGTGGTTTAATAAGTTTATGTTATCCACATGTAAGTGGTTCTAGTGATGAGGAATCACCAGTTAGAAGCGGACGGAAAGAAGAAGGTCCTTTGAGAAATCAATCTATGGGAGATTCTGAAATAGATTATGGAGATTCTAAATATATACATCCATAATTATAGAATTTTTCTATCGCTCTATTTTTTTCTCTTCTTTTTATGTATTTTTCATTTGTATCGTCGATATACAATTTTGTATGTTGTAATCATATTTATATGACTGAAATGATAAATTATTATTATAACCGTGTTATTTATGCATATTTTCAGATTATTTTCAATATAAACGAATTTATACAGTCATTTTTTTACTGTGATATATAATCAGATAATTAACCGCTAACAAACCGCTAACCAACCACAAATAAACTGAGTTGAATTAACCGCTAACGAACCACTAACAAACTCTAAATAAACTATGAGTAAACCATAAATGCTGACCCGAAAAGTTCGTTTCTGGTTAGTTTTTGGTTAGTTATTTTAATCTAAAATATTTGGGTTTGAACAAGGTTTATCAACGGTCAATTAACGGTTACTTCTACTTTGTTTATATTTAGGTTTAAAAATGGTTTGTTTGTGGTTTTTTTTGCACACATTCCAACCTTGAGACGACCGTTTAATAACGGTTCATAAAGGGTTGGGTCGTACGGTTAGGGAATGCACCAGGTAGTGGTTTTAATATTCTAATAAATTTTGATGTTTGTTGATAATCCGTATGTAAAAATAATATATAATCAACTGGCATCTTTAATAGTAATTTTTGTCCACTCATTGATGCAATTTTTCTCAACACAATAACCAGAAGTAACAGCATTTTCAGTATCAGTATACCATCCCATGCGAAAATGGCGACACCGATCCGACACCAATCCGACAGTCGGTTTGTGCACTGATCTCATACAAAAACGACACAAAACCGACACACAACTATAAGAATTTCAAAGTCACAAAAATAAACAGTAAGAAGCATTTAAAAAATGAAATATTATGTCTAAAAATTTCTAAATAGTATTCTTATAATTTGAGACACGTTAGAATTTTTTTTTAATAATTTTTTTTTTGAAAAAACTCAATTTTGTTTATGTATTAAAAGTGAGGTTAGCTGTCAGAATCATCTGTACATGACTGTGAGATTTTACAATTCTCACACAATTCCGACACAATTCCGTCACAAGTCCGACCGACGTACGACAGTATATCCTTATTTTGTATTTAATATAAAAAAAGAGCATTTTATTAATAAAAATTTTTGTTCAATATTAATAATTATAACATTTTAATAATTTTAGGTATATTAGATTTTTTTTTTTTTTAATAAATTTTGACAAAAAAATGATTGGAATCATCTGTGAGAATTTGCAATTTTCACACAATTCCGACACAATTTCGACAGACGTACGACAGTATATTTTTATATTTTGTATTTAATATAAAAAAAAGCATTTAAAAATTTTTGTTCAATATTAAAGTTAGAATATTTTAATAATTTTAGGCATATTAGATTTTTTTTTTTTTGAATAAATTTTGTGAAAAAAAATAATTGGAAACATGGGAAACCAAATACATGGTTTCATTACAAGTTACATTCGAGTTACAAAAATACCAAGTACATGGGAAACTGATTAAATGTATTCTCTGGTAAAAATACTTCTCCAACTTTTTCCAACTTTCTCCGCCTTTTTTCCAACTTTTTACGAAAATGACCCATGGTTGGAGAAAAGTTGGAATACATTTCAGGTTGGAGAAATGGCGGAAAAAAGTTGGAGAAAAGTCGAAAAAGTTGGAGTAAATTTTTGGTTGGAGAAAGGTTGGAGAAATTTGTCCGCCATTTCTCCAACCATGGGTCATTTTCGTAAAAAGGTGGTGAAATGGCTGAGAAAAGTTGAAAAAAAGTTGGAGAAAAGTCGAAGAAATATTTCTACCAGGGTTAGTTTTAAAAAAAAGCATTTTAAAAAACCGTTCTTAACCTCATAAAAAATCCAAAAAATGATAATTTTCTAATAAAATAATTTAAAAAAAATCTAATATGCCTATAATTATTGAAAGATTTTAATTTGATTATTTAACAAAAATTTTTGCAAATCGCAAATTCTCACAGACGATTCCAATTATTTTTTTTGTCAAAATTTATTCAAAAAAAAAAAATCTAATATGCCTAAAATTATTAAAATATTATAACTTTAATATTGAACAAAAATTTTTATTAATAAAATGCTTTTTTTTTTATATTAAATACAAAATAAAAATATACTGTCGTACGTCTGTCGGATTTGTGTCGGAATTGTGTCGGATTTACAATTCTCACAGCCGTGTGTCGGAATTGTGTCGGAATCGTGTGAGAATTGTAAAATCTCACAGTCGTGTACAGCTGATTCTGACAGCTAACCTCACTTTTAATACATAAACAAAATTGAGTTTTTTCAAAAAAAAAAATTATTTAAAAAAAATTCTAATGTGTCTTAAATTATAAGAATACTATTTAGAAATTTTTAGACATAATATTTTATTTTTTAAATGCTTCTTACTATTTATTTTTGTGACTTAGAAATTCTTATAGTCGTGTGTCGGTTTTGTGTCGTTTTTGTATGAGATCAGTGCACAAACCGACTATCGACATTTTCGCTAGGGATGACTTAAATAATTCTCTAAATTAAATGATTCTTATAAACTACTTTGCATCACATCTGTTGATGCCATAACAACACATGGATAAATAACATTAAAATCATCAATACCTTCCAAATTTGATATGTGTTTCAATCCAAATGGATTATTAATTGTACTTTGACGACGTATTTTATTATTTTTCCATTAGCATATGTTTGATAAATAGTCACATATTTTTTAGCAAAAGATGATGCATAATATATTGGTATTTCATGTAACTCTGCATGTGTTTAAATAGTCCGTTTTTTTGAGAAACCCTCACATTGAACTGAAAATGTTTTCAGCATAAACTTGAAGTACAACCAGGGAAAATTAAAAATAATGACGATTTCACCAATTTCATAGAGTAAATAATTGAAATAACGATACACGTTTTTCTTTAATCAGATTTTTTGTTATAAGATGTTTTTTTGACCAATTAACTGTTAAAGATGGTCCTTTTTTTTGAGGTTAAACATAGGCTCTTATGGAAAATGATGTTCAGATTTTCATAATACCCCATCGAAATACTTGAAAAAATAATGCCATATTTACCAAAAACTAAAGGATAAAACTAGAAAAAAAAAGGAAAAAAAGGACATGCGTCGGTCATAATAATAATAATAAATACCCATAGCTAACGAGAGTTACTAGAACGTTCTAAATTAATGAGATAAATAAACAAAATTTCTGAGTTTATTTAAGCATAAATTTTGCAATAATTAATAGGTGTGTACATCTGTATCGTTAGTTGTTAGTTGTTAATATTGAAAATTTAAATTATTAATAAAAAACAATGATATTGACTTGAATTCATTATAAACAAGACAAACAAGAAAGTGTTAGGTTAGATGTCAATGCTCTTTTTTTTCATTAAAAGTTAAAAGTTAATTAGAAATAAAAATAGGTAAAATGCCAATTACATATGCTGTGAACCGTTGTAATCACAATAATATGAATGGCCAATGTCCTAAAAATTTGTTTTCTTCATTTCCAAAAAATGATGAGAGGTAAGTTCCAGAAGATATACCTACAACTATTAATTCTAAATTCATTTTTTGTGTCTTCTAAATTAATGTTAATAAATTTACTTATTTATTTTTAATTCAAAAAATTTTTGCTCTAGAATTTTTGAACGGGTAATAATTTCCGGCAACCCACGATTAACTGACAAATCATTCAGTAACATTAAAAAATATCAAAACATGTGCTGTTGTCATTTTGAAGAGGATTTTGATAGTGACAAGAGAGATAAAAAGAAATTAAAACCCACAGCTGTACCGGCTTAGGGTTAGTTTTACACATTGATTATTTACACCTTGATTATTTACACATATTTACACATATTATTATTTTACACATTTAATTTTACACATTTATTTTACACATAATAATTTTACACTTAAATATTTTACACATAATACACTCTATTAACGTAATAATTTTACAAATAATTTTTTTACTCAGTGAAATAAATATATTTACACATAAAGAAATTATCCATTCTAATTTTTACACATAAATTTTTACACATTAAAATTGTCCACATAATATTTTTACACATTAAATTATACACAACATAATAATACACATAATAAATTTACACATAAATATTTTACGCATTTTTTTAAATACACATCAAGTTTTACACAAAAATATTTAACACGGAAATAGTTTTACACATTTAGATAAATATATTTACACAAAAAAAAATATATATATTTAATTATACACATTTAATTATTGCACGTTCAAATTTTACACATACTTATTTTACACATAAAGTTTTACACAATAATATAGTACACATTATTTAATTACTCGGTTAAAATTACACATTTAATTTTAAACGTAATACTTTTACACGAAATAATTTAAAATAAATAAATAAAAAAAATATATTTACACATATAATTTATATACAGATAAATTTTACACATAATAATTTACACTAAATAGTTTTACACATATTTATTTACACGTAATTATTTTACACATAATAATTTAAACATATTATATTTACACGGAAAAGTTTTACACGTAATACTTTTACACGGAATAGTTTTACACGGTGTAAATTAATTTAAGGTGAGTATTTCTACATTACCGATAAAACTAGGGATAATTTTGTTAAAAAAATAGGGAAACTCGTTAGATGGCGCTACATTTGAATTTTTATTAAAATTTTTCAAAAACAAACTAATTAATAAAAAAAGAGTTATTGATAATAAATTTAAAAAGTAATTAATATTTTCTGGCTGTTGTGAAACAAACTGAAAAAAACATGTAATTATTATAAAGTAAGTATTTTCAAGTAAGTATAATTTAAATAATAATAATTTGTAGTCGGTTTTTTTATTTTTATTTTACAGCTTATAAAAAATTCAAGTAACTCAAATTAAAAATGATTTTTAATACAATAATATATTATCATAATCAATAATACAATGTATTGAACGACAAACATAATTCAGTTAGATAATAATTTTAAAAAATACAATTTTTTTTTTTTTTCAGCCTATGTCAATATTCACATACTTTGCTACATAATATTTTCTTTTTTTTTAAAAGAAACATTTGTAATATTTTTTTAAATTTATTTGTAATCTATAAGAACACTCATTGAATGATCTAGCCTCATGATACAAAAAAAATAATTTTACAAATAATACTTTATCATTATTTTTTTTTCATAATGTTTTATCAAGCAATTGTATTATTATTAAGTTTTTTCTTTTTGTACTTTGTTGAAATGACATGTAACTTTAATTACTTTTACTTGATACAAAAACTTAAAACTCAAATATAAAATATAAAATCCAAAACTTAAAATTAAAATGATATTTAAACATTTAATATTATGTGTTAACTATCGAGTGGTAAAATAATATTTGTTCTGCAACAAAATTATTATCTCATAATTAAGATGATGTTTATTACATCATGTTGAGTGCACTAAATGTATTTTTCTTCATGCTGCTTGACAAAGATTTGATTATCAGCTGTGTTATTCTATGTTTTTATTTTTTTATCTATGATTTGTTTTTTACCCAGTACAATCAATTTTTTTTTTTTGATTGTTGATGCTGAACAAATACTAATTATTTTAAAAAAATAAATTTTACAATCTACTTTCTATTATAATTTTTCTTTTTTTCTTATGAGAACATCTTTTAATAATCATTTTTTATTTCATTTGGAATCTATGAAAACACTAATTGATTAAACTAGCCCCATGATACAAAAAAATTAATTTTACAGATAATACTCAACCTTTACTATTTTTGAATAATGTTTTTCTATCAAGTAATTATATTATTATTATTGCTTGTACTTTTATCAAAAAGACATGCAGCTTCAATTATTTTTTTTGTTGATGCAAAAATATAAAATTAAAATTATATTCAAAAATATTTTTCTACAAATAGATAATTATTATCAAAATTTATATTAATTGTTGAATATCAAGTGGTTGAATATTTTTATGATAATAATGATGTTTAGATATCATGTTGAGTGTAATAAATGTGTTCTTAAAAACTCAAATTAAAAATTATTTTTGATACAATAATATTAAATTATAATCAATAGTACAAGCATAAGTAAATAAAATAATAATTTAAACATAAACTATATTTTTCTTTAGCCTATGTCATCATTGGAATTCTTAGTTACACAATATTTTTTTTTTTATAACTCTTGTTTTTAATAAATCACGAATTTTACTTAGAAAATAGAATTGAATTATTTCTGGAAAAAATTAGACGTATCGATTCCCACAATGTACAAAAAAAAATTTACAATTTATACTGTATTATTTTTTTTTTTTCTAAGATAACATTTGTATCTTTTTAATAATCATCTTATGATTTTTTTGTTGTAATGACATGTATTTTTTATTAATATTTATTTTGCTTATTTGTAATCTGTAAAATCACTTGACTTATCAAGCCCTACGATACAAAGAAAACAGATTTACAATCTACTATCTATTATTTTTATTACTATTATTATTATTGAAAGAACATTTGTATCTTTTCAATAATCTTGTTATCATTTTTGTGTTATAATGAACTGTATCTATTTATTGAAACATTTGTAATATTTTTTTTATTTTATTTGTAATCTATGAAAACACTAATTGAATAAACTAGCCCCATGATACAATAAAATAAAGTTTACAAATAATACTCAACCTTTACTATTTTCAAATAATGTTCTATCAAGTAAGACATGTAACTTTAAATATTTTTTCTCTTGATACAAAAATATAAAATCAAAATTATATTTTGATATTTTTTTCCACTAATAGATAATTATTATCACAATTTATATTACTTGCTGAATATCAAGTGGTAAAATATGTTAATGATAATAGTGATGTTTATCACATTATGTTGAGTGTACTAAATGCTCAGTGTTGAGTGTACTTAAAAACTCAACTTGAAAATTATTTTTAATACAATAATATATTATTAAAATTAATAGTACAAGATTTTTTTTTGACCCATGTCATCATTGTTCCCCTTCGTCACACGTATTAATCTTTACAATATACAAAAAAAAAAAAATTACAAATTATATTCTATTTCTATTTTTTTTTCTTTTTAAGACAACATTTGTACTTTTTTAATAATCATTTTGTGATTATTGTGTTACTAATGACATGTATTTTCTATTAAAATACTTGTAATATTTTTTTAATTTATTTGTATTCTGTGAAAACACTTAACTTATCAAGCCCCACGATACATAAAAAAAAAAAAAAAATTTACATTTTTTACTCTATTATTATTATTTTTTTTTTTAAAATAACATTTGTATTTTTTTATTTGTAAACATTTGTTATTCTCATTTTATTTTCTTTGTAGTCTATGAAATGCTTGAATGAACAAGCCCCATGATACAAAAAAATAAAGGTAAAATAATACTTTATCATTTCTTTTTTTTGAGTAATGATTTATCAAGCAATTGTATCATTATTAATTTTTTTTTTTTTTTGTACTTTATCGGAAAAACATGTAATTTTAATTACTTTTCCTTGATACAAAAACTTAGAAGTAAAGAGATCTTTAAATATTTATCGATGCACTGAAGAATCATTATATTGTCGTCCACAAAATAAATATTTACAATCACAATTTAATATGATGTGTTGAATATTAAGTGGTAAAATATAATTAGTATTGATACAAATTCGTTGTTCTATAATTATGATGGTATTTATTACAGCATGTTGAGTGTACCAAATATTTTTGTTGATTGATAATGATTTGATTATCAGCTGTGTTATTTCATGTTTTTATTTTTTGATTTATGATTTTTTTTACTCAGTGTAATCAATTTTTTTTTTTTGATTGATTGATGCTGAATAATCACTGATTACTTTAAAGTTTAATTATCTGGATCATTGGAAATGACAGATACATTATCATCATCAATGATTACATCATAAACTTGACCTTGTATTTCATCACGATTTTCAGGTGCAAATTCACCACCATCAGGTACTTGTACTACATTTTCATCACGTTGTACACCGCCTCTTGCAACATCACGACCATTACGTAAAAGTTCTTGAAATTGTTCAATAGCCATCTCATGTATTGGCTCATCATCTTGACCAGCATCTGATTCTTCAGAACTATCTGAAGATTCATGTAAAAGAAGACGTGCTCCAGCACGACCTTGTAAAAATCTGTGACCACGTTGCACACCATGAAGACCTTGTATACCACCATCACGTTGTTCATCGTCAATATTTATTGCGTTAATATTTCTTGCATCATCACCTTGTGGATCACCAACATTTATTGCAACACCATCAGCATTATTTCTTCGTGCTCTTGCACGACCACCACCATTTCTTATACCACGTGCACCTCTTGCTTGACCTCTTGCTCGACCTCTTGCTCGACCTCTTGCTTGACCTCTTGCTCGACCTGGTGGTCTTCCACGAGGTCTTCCTCGTGCAATAACAATAATTTCTTGCTCATTATTATTATCATCATCTGATGATGATGATGAATTATTATTATCATTTTGTTGTGGTTCAACAGGATCATTATTTAATCTTCTTCGTTCTCCAACTTCACGTGCATTACCAATTACTGGACCTCTCAAAACAGCTATTGCTGGTGGAATTTCTAATTGTGGCATTGGTTCAAGCTCATCTGGATTAGCCAATTCTGGTTCATCATAATCAACATCATTATCATCAACAATGACATCCATATCAATGAGTCTGTAGTTGTTTAAATATGGTGCAATAGCTACGTCCAAGAAATGATTCATTTGTGCTAAACCAGGTAAATTTAAAATTTCTTGCATGTCATGTAATGCTCGAGCTTGATTGATCCAATTTCTATTGACAACAATGCGTCCTTCAACCCATCTTATTCTTGATATTTCCATGTCTTCATGAAGAGCATCCAGAAAATTATAAATTCCAGGATGACGTCCAAAATGACGTGCAGACCATCGATTCCAAGCTTCAGCAATATTGTTAGTGATTACACTTGATCCAGCAAAAACAATGTTGGCTAGAGGTAGCCATTGGTGTCTCAAATAATGGCCAAATTGTAATAAATTTGGGAAATCAACTGCACGTTGATCCAATTCTTGTTGGATAATTTCTAAAGCTTCAAGCCAACGTGCAGGTGGTATCATTCCAAGAGACCAAGCCATAAATAATATTCTTCGTTCTGGCCCTCGGCGAAGACGAAGATGACACCATCTTCTCATTAGTGCCTATTAAAATTTAATAATTATGATAAAATATTTTATTATTTTGATGTATTATTATAATTGTTGTAATATTACTCACTTGTTTAAAATGAAAGTTACAGCCAGTGATACGACACAATGGAAATTCAGCCCTTACTGCAGCTACTATTGCAGCTTCGAAGTCTGAAATAACAAGCTGTAATCCAGCCTCTAGACCTGGTGCCAATTGTTTCATCAACAAAAAAATTTGTCTGTATAAAGCAGCAGTACGTCGTGTCATCAAAGCGTACACCACTGGATAACCCTGAGTATCAAAAAAAATAGATGAATAATTTATTTTAAAATAATTCTTTCAATAACAAAGTAACAAAATTCACCTGGTTTAAACGTCTTGTAAAAATTACAAGAACTTGTGTGAATCTTGGATGCATCACTGGTGTTATTGAAAATGTACCATCAATACTTAATTCATTTGCTTCATTTAAATTTCTCAACATAAAATTACTGATGAACACAAATGCAGTTGAATCAATTTCAGCTTGCACCATTCCTCTATATGATTCTTGAGTGACAAAATATTGCCCAAGAATATCATTTAACTCAATCAATGTTCTTGGTGGTGGTGGACGTAGACCACGACGAATTCGTCGTACAATAGCTCGTGCAACAGCAGCTCGTACTAAACGACCAGCAACATCCTGATAACTATTTTTTTATGAAAAAAAAAATATAAAAAAGATTTTAACAATCTATGTATTTATTTATTTATTTATTTATTAAATTAATTGTCAATTCTTACCGTGGAGCCAATTGACGCCAAATTTGACCAGGTGTAAGTCTTGGGTTTTGTTGTGCTAATAATGCAATTTGTGCACGAAATTGGAATGCCAAAATAATATGTGGCCTTGGTTCATCAAAATGCAGATCAATCAAAAACAATTGATTGTCATCATTCACCCATAATCTAGCTGCACAGCCATTGCGAGTACGACATGCACATCGCATTACTCCTGGCACGCGATTATCACGATAGTACGTATAACCTTCATAAACGTAAATTTCCGATTGTTCATGTACCCCTACAAATACCCTTAATAAATTGATATCCAACTCTTCCATTATTATCAAATTAAATAATTATAATCATTTAAATACATATATTATTCACAATTATTTTATATTTTAATTCAACACAAAGTTATTATTAATAACAATTATCGTCCACGGTGGTGAGACTGATTGACCATAAAAGGAAATTAATTAGGCCATTTGTTTTTTTTGATTGGATCAAATAAATCCACCAATTAAATATTCACACGTCACGAATTGACAGGAAGCTCAGGCGAAAAAGATCAAAATTATAATTTAAGTTTTATTTTTGGTAATAATTTTATTTTTAAAATTTATAATAATTTATTTTTATTATTATTATGATATTTTATTGATAATTTAAGATTAATTTATTTGTTTTTTACAATTTCAAATTTTTATTTTCTTGCCTCAAAAAATAATATATCACGTGACCAATCAACACCTGCGCAGAAGACAAAAAAAAATGTCCGCATGTGATTCCAGTGTTTAAGCACAATAACAAAAAAAAAAAAAAAATACTTGTGTTTGATTATAAAAATAATTTTAAAAATTAAAAAAACTGACAGTTTATTAATAATAAAAAAAAATAAAAAAGATTCACAAACTATATTAGTTTATTTAAATAAAACTAAATCTGTCAAAATAACAGAAAAAAAAGTAAGAATAACCTCAAAATATATTTATCAGTGATAAACTATCACTAAAGTTCATCAATAAAAATCAATTAAAATAATATTTAATTAATTTTGGTTTGTAGAAAAGAGTAGAAAAATTATGAAGACGATTTAACAATAAATTAAGCAGCTGTTGATGAAATAACAATCAATAAATTCAGAATATTAAACTGTCATGATATGGAATATCAACTGCTTGCCACACTATTCACGTTGGAGTATAGGTAGTAAAAATAAAGTATTTACATACCTCTTATATTTTCAATATTGGCTATATAATTCTTGTTATTTTATTTGTTTTGACAGGTTATATGCCAGCCAGCATCAAAAAGTAAAAAAATAGCAATGAAACTTTAAGGTGAAACAAGCTGGTTTATCGTTGCAAATACTCGTTGCAAATTTTACAATAACAGAAAACATTGAGAAAAATAATCACTCTGATGAATCAGACAAAAAACGTATATTAAAAGGGATATTACATGGTAGTAATAAAGCAATTATTGATCAACAAACAGTAAATAATATATGTGATATTGTCATTGCGGTTTAATACATAAAATTTATACAAAAAAAAGTGATAGAAATGATGATAAACTGTATGAAAAACATCATGAATTTTCACATTTAAATGACAATGAGTTAAAAAGTGTTTGTGTCATTGAAAAATGTGCATCATCACAATGTTTTGTATCAAATTTATTTATAAAAAATACAAATAACATTAATGATGAAGCAAAAAAATCATTAGCAACATTAACAGATGAAAATTTGGATTATGTTATTGATATTTTAAATAAATTAATTGATTTTAAAAATAATCCAATTGATGATAAAGTATTGGCAATATATAAATTAACAATATTTGAAAAATTTACATCAAATTTAATTGAATTAAATATTGAAAATGTTAATGATAAACTTGAAAAATTAACAAATTCATTTGACGAAAAAAAATAAACAAAAAATAAAATATGCTCAAGAGCTTTTTATTCAGCTGAAAAATAATACAAATGATTTTTCAAGTGTTAAAATAATTGGTGATTTACTTGATGATGTATTTGATAAAATATTAATTGATTTATTTCAACGTTTACATGATGATAAAATTGATATTATTGAATATTTTTTAAATGTATATCATGAAAATAATGTCAACTGTAGTCTTGAAGGTATATTACATTTGAAAAATAAATTATTAAATAGAAGAGATGAATTAAAAATCATGTACAGTGATCTTGATAACATACGTGGATTTGCTGAAGATTGTATATCAAGTAAAATTCATAGATTAATTTATCACTTGATTAAACTAAGTGAATCAAGTGATTTAAATATTTCACTTGAAGCAGCACAGTGTCTTGGTATACTTGGACCAGTTGATTTAACAACAATGATTTTACATTCTGAAGAAGGACATGTACAAAAAATTGTGATACATTATCTTCATTGACATTAAAAATTATTAAAATATCATATTATTTGGTTGATAATTGTCAAGAATATCGTGAAAAAAGTGCCATCGTTCTTTATGATATTTATCATTCATTTTGGGGAAATGAATTGTGTCAAATGCATCCAAAAAATTTTCCCAAATATGGTGATGTTAAAGAAATAAAATTATTATTGAGCTATACTCATCCATTTATACCATTAAAAATTGATAAAAAAAAATCAAAAAAACCTACAATACTTGTTGATACATTTTAAAATAGTATTTAATGAAAATAATGAATATTGGAAAGGAGAAAATGATGAATCATATTCCACATGGATTAAAAATTTAACATGTCAAATATTAAATTGTTTTAAAGATTTATTTTCTGATTCATTAATTGATTTTTGTAAGATAAGTCATGAAATTTGTGAAACAATAATACCAAGAATAATATTTATAATAATTGAAATAATTGAAATTTAATGAAAAATTTAATATATAATAAAAATATAAATATTCGTTTAAAGGCACAATGTTTAAAAATATATAGTGATTGGGTTGCTGAAACAAAATTTGAAACTCATGAAGAAATTATTAATAAATATTATAAAAAATCAATGGATATTATTAAAAATATGGAAATTAAAAATTCAAATGATTGGGAAAATTTATATGATACATATGCATCATTAGCAATATTTTCCGATACACATTATCAACAAATATCTGAATTTATGAAAACTCCAATGTTTTAAAGTCTTCAAAAAACAGCATTATTTGCAAGAGATGGATCTGATAATCCACGAGTTAATATAAATTAAAGATAAAGATATTAGACGTGTATTATATACAAATCAAAATCAAAAAACAAATGACATTGCAGAATTTAAAAAAATACAACAAGAACAATTAATGTATTTACAATTATCAATTGAATATTATTTAATAACACTTGTTAAATGTGATAAACATAATCATTTGATATTTAGATTAATATCATTATTTATTAAAAATCATGAAAATAAAGATTTAAATAATTTAATTGATCAATATATTGATAATATAAGTACACATAAATTTATATCACTATTACTACAGCTATCACCACACATAAGTTTAGAATCAAATAATTTTACAATTAAAATTAATTCATTATTAAAACGTTGTGCATTAGAACATCCACATCATGTATTACCAGTACTTTTATGTCTTGGTAATCGTGATAAAGATAAACTATATCAAGATCCATCAATAGCTAAAAAATCACAAGTACCAGATAAATGTGTACGTGGTACTTTGACACTTATAAATGATCTTAAGAAAACAAATATAAATTTAATGATTAATGAATACAATGAAATAATGAATGCTTGAGTTGAACTTGCATATTATCAATTTGATCAGAAAAAAAGTCAAACACGTATACCATTAACATTTAAAATACATAAAATACGTAGCTATGAAAATAGTATGGTATCATCAATGACACTTGATGTTAAATCAAATGGTAATTATAATAATATAATTTGTGTTGATAAATATATTGATTCATTTGAATCACTTGGTGGTGTAAATGCACCTAAAAAAATTATATGTATTGGTAGTGATGGTTTACGTCGTTATCAAGTTGTTAAAGTTGATTCTGATATTAAAACAGATGCTGTTATGCAACAAGCATTTAATGTTATTAATACATTATTTAAAAATAGTAAAAATACAAATTTACTTGATGATGTATTTGATAAAATATTAATTGATTTATTTCAACGTTTACATGATGATAAAATTGATATTATTGAATATTTTTTAAATGTATATCATGAAAATAATGTCAACTGTAGTCTTGAAGGTATATTACATTTGAAAAATAAATTATTAAATAGAAGAGATGAATTAAAATTTATGTACAGTGATCTTGATAACATACGTGGATTTGCTGAAGATTGTATATCAAGTAGAATTCATAGATTACTTTATCACTTGATTAAATTAACTGAATCAAGTGATTTAAATATTTCACTTGAAGCAGCACAGTGTCTTGGTATACTTGGAAAGTTGAAAATGACGAATCATATTCCACATGGATTAAAAATTCAATATGTCAAATATTTGTGGAACAATAATACCAAGAATAATATTTATAATAATTGAGCTAAATAATAATTTAACAATTGACATATGTACATCATTAAATATATTTTTTGAAGAATTTTATAATAGTACATGTACAGCTGAACAAACAATGTTATTATCAACATGTCAATTAACAAAAAATAATCATTTTAGTCATGAATCAGTTAAGTGTATGCTTAATATTGTAAATTATTTACGAATTCAATCTGGTAATAATGATCAATCATTATTAAATTATTTACATATATCAAAAGCAGCACAATATTGTTCAGCTTATTTTACATCAGTATTATATGCTGAATTATCATCTGAAATATTAAAAAAACAAATTAAATATATACCAGATGATGATGATTGTAAATCAATAATTGATTATTTATGTGAAAAAAAAAACAAAAGAAGGTAAATTATTACAAGATATATTACGTGAGGGATTTATTAAAATTGGTGATCCAGATTCAATACACGGTTGTGGTTCATCATATCTCAAAGAACAATCATCAAGAATACAACATTATAAACATTTTAAAGAATGGGAAAAAGTTTTAATAACACAAGATGTTGATTTAAGCTGTGGACAAACATACTCACGTGGTATGGCAAATACACTACAAAATTTAGGTCTTGATTATTTGTCAAATAAATTTATATCAACTGTTAAAAAAGACAATGATAATATTGATGATTATATTTATAATACAGCATGGAGATTAAGTGATTGGAGTATATTTAAACAAAATGAATATAATAATAAAAATAAAGTAAATAAAAATAAATAAATAAAAATATTAAAAATAATGATTATTATCATTATCAATCATTAAAATTTTAAAATGAGAAAGATTTATTTGGTCTTGATGATGCTGTTACAAATGCAAGAATAAGTGTTAATAATTCATTGAAAAATACAAGTTTAAAATGTAGTTAAACAGTTGATCCAATATTATTAAAACTAAAAATGTTACAAAAAATTCAAAAATTTAGTAAATCACCAATTGATGAATAGAAAACAATTGTCAATTATTTTCGTTTACAAGATCTTGGTAATATCAATGATTTGAAAATAAACATAAAAATATTGTGAACCGATATTTATCAGCGACAAAATAAAATCATCATCGCATGGAAATCAGCCCAATTTTAACGACGCTCCGTCATTGAATTTAATGGCGTATAAATACGTATGACTGAGGCGTGGTCGATTGAATCAAAAAATATTTTGTTTAATAAAAATAAAAATTTGCAAAATGAATGCAACAAAGTGTCAAAATTCTTGTTTTTCAAACGATGAAACAATCAAAATTCAACAAAGTAAATTTATTTGGAAAATACCTGAGTTCAGGACTATTAATCATGAATTATTGTCACCAAGTTTTCAAAGAGTTGAACAATTATGGAGGTTAAAAATAAACCCAAACTCTGAAGAGCATCCTGGACAAGGAAACGTCCAAATCAGAGTTACTTTACACTTAGAAAAGAAAATACTCAATGATGATAATACAAATGAAGAAGATACAAGTGTTTGTTACTCAATGGCTATTTATGACAGAGAAAATCGAGAAGCTCATTCAATGAGTGGTGTAAGGAAATTTGAAAAAAATAAAAGAACTGGATTTGGTTTCAACCTTCTTTCAAGAGCACACTTTTTAGCACAGTCAGCATTGTTGCTTCCTCAAGAATGTTTGACTCTTTGTTGTATTGTAACATCACCACCACCAATTAAACTGATTATACAACAAAATTCTGATTTTTTACGTAATCTTGCTGATATATTTACTCAACAGCAATATGGTGACATAAAAATAATTATTGATAAAAAAGAAATTTTGGCATACAAAGGGATTTTATCAATACATAGTCCTGTTTTTAACAGGATGTTTTCAAATACTGAATTTATTGAAAATAAAAAAAACGTTGTTGAAATAAGTGACACCACATATGGAGGTTTTAAAAATTTTCTTTTGTACATGTACTCCAATAAATTGCCAGAAGATACTCAAGAACTAGACCAAATTTTATATCTGAGTCACAAATATGATGTACCAAACCTTCAAGCACTCTGTGAAGAAAAATACATGAAGGAATTGAATATTAATAATGCAGCAGAAGCAATTATTGTTGCTGATAAACTTGTATTAAACAACTTGAAATTTCGTATATTTGATTATTTAAAAGTTCCTGAAAATTGGAGAAAATTTATTGATGAGCCTGGCTTTGACATATTGAGTGGAAACTGTGTCTTGATGAAAGAATTGATCAAGTATTCAACGACATAGAAGAGAACACATTTAGTACACTCAACATGATATAATAAACATTTTAACCACATTATATTTCAAATATTTAATATTAAAGTGTTGATAATACAAAAATAAAAAAATACAGTTCGGTACAATACAATGATCATAAAATGATTATTAAACAAATACAAATGTTCTTTTTAAAAAAAAAAAAATTATGGAAAGATTGTAAAATTTATTTTTTAAAAATAATCAGTGATTATTCAGCATCAATTAATCGAAAAAAAAAAAAAAAAAAACTGAATGTACTGAGTAAAAAAAAAATCAGATAAAAAAAAAAAGAAAAAAAAAAAACATGAAATGACACAGTTGATAATCAAATCATTGTCAATCAACATTAAAAAAATACAATTAGTTCACTCAACATTATGTAATAAACATCATCTTAATTACAAGATAAAAATTTTGTTTCAATACGAATATTATTTCACCACTTGGTATTTAACACATGATATTAAATTGTGATTAAAACTATTTATTTTGTGAACATGATTCTTCAGTGGATCGATAAGCAGATCATTTTAATTTAAGTTTTGTATTTTATATTTTATCTTTGAATTTTAAGTTTGTGTATCAAGGAAAAGTAATTAAAATTACATGTTTTTCCGATAAAGTACAAAAAAAAAAAAAAATTAATAATGATACAATTGCTTGATAAATCATTACTTAAAAAAAAGAAATGATAAAGTATTATTTTACCTTTATTTTTTTTGTATCATGGGGCTTGTTCATTCAAGCATTTCATAGACTACAAAGAAAATAAAATAAGAATAACAAATGTTTACAAATAAAAAAATACAAATGTTATTTTAAAAAAAAAAAATAATAATGATAGAGTAAAAAATGTAAATTTTTTTTTTTTTTTTATGTATCGTGGAGCTTAATAAGTTGAGTGTTTTCACAGAATACAAATAAATTAAAAAAATATTACAAGTATTTTAATAGAAAATACATGTCATTAGTAACACAATAATCACAAAATGATTTATTAAAAAAGTACAAATGTTGTCTTAAAAAGAAAAAAAAATAGAAATAGAATATAATTTGTAATTTTTTTTTTTTTGTATATTGTAAAGATTAATACGTCAAATTTTTTAAAAAATTGCATGAAAAATAGAATAAATATGACAAATATTTTGAAAATAATTCAATTATTCTATTTTTTAAGTAGAATTCGTGATTTATTAAAAGCAAGAGTTAAAAAAAAAGAAAAAATCGTGTGATGAAGAGGAACAATGATGACATGGGTCAAAAAAAAATCTTGCACTATTAATTTTAATAATATATTGTTGTATTAAAAATAATTTTTAATTTGAGTTTTTAAGAAAAACACATTTAGTACACCCAACATAATGTAACAAGCATCACTATTATCATTAACAGATTTTACCATGTGATACTCAGCAAGTAATATAAATTGTGATAAAAATTATATATTAGTGGAAAAAAATAGTTAAATATAATTTTGATTTTATATTTTTGCATCAAGAGAAAAAACATTTAAAGTTACATGTTTTACTTGATAAAAAAACATTATTCCAAAATAGTAAAGGTTGAGTATTATTTGTAAACTTTATTTTATTGTATCATGGGGCTAGTTCATTCATTTAGTGTTTTCATAGATTACAAACGAAATAAAAAAAGTCTATTAAAGAATACAGATGTTCTTAAAAGAAAAAAAAAAAAATTATAATAGGAAGTAGATTGTAAAATTTATTTTTTTTAAATAATTAGTATTTGTTCAGCATCAATCAATCCAAAAAAAAAAAAAAAAATTGACTGTACTGGGTAAAAAACAAATCATAGATAAAAACATAGAATAACACAGCTCATAATCAAATCTTTGTCAATCAACATGAAGAAAAACACAATTAGTGCACTCAACATGATGTAATAAACATCATTTCAATTATGAGATGATAATTTTGTTGCAAAACAAATATTATTTTACCACTCGATAGTTAACACATAATATTAAATGTTGAAATATCATTTTAATTTTATGTTTTTGAATCAAGTAAAAGTAATTGAAGTTACATGTGTTTCCGATAAATTACAAAAAAAAAAAAACTTAATAATAATACAATTGCTTGATAAAACATTACTCAAAAAAAGTAATGATAAAGTATTATTTGTTAAATTAATTTTTTTGTATCATAAGGCTAGTTTGATAAATTAGTGTTTTCATAGATTACAGATAAATTTGAAAAAATATTACAAATGTTTCTTCTACCAAAAGTAGATAGTAAAATTTATTTTTTTTGTATCGTGGGGCTTGATAAGTCAAGTGTATTCATAGATTACACATAAAATAAAATGAGGACGTCATATATATTATCATAAATAATTCAATTGTTCTATTTTTGAAGTAGAATATGTGATTTGTTATTAACAAAAAAGTTTAAAAAAAAAAAGAAAATATTATGTAGCAAAGTATGTGAATATTGACATGGGCTAGAAAAAAAAAAAAAATTGTATTTTTTAAAATTATTATTAAACTGAATTATGTTTGTCGTTCAATACATTGTACTATTGTATTAAAAATAATTTTTCATTTGGGTTACTTGAATTTTTTATAAGCTGTAAAATAAAAATAAAAAAAACCAACTACAAATTATTATTATTATTTAAATTATACTTACTTGAAAATACTCACTTTATAATAATTACATGTTTTTTTCAGTTTGTTTCACAACAGCCAAAAAATATTAATTATTTTTTTAAATATATTATCAATAACTCTTTTTTTATTAATTAGTTTGTTTTTGAAAAATTTTAATAAAAATTCAAATGTAGCGCCATCTAACGAATTTCCCTATTTTTTTAACAAAATTATCCCTAGTTTTATCGGTAATGTAGAAATGCTCACCTTAAATTAATTTACACCGTGTAAAACTATTCCGTGTAAAAGTATTACGTGTAAAACTTTTCCGTGTAAATATAATATGTTTAAATTATTATGTGTAAAGTAATTACGTGTAAATAAATATGTGTAAAACTATTTAGTGTAAATTATTATGTGTAAAATTTATCTGTATATAAATTATATGTGTAAATATATTTTTTTTATTTATTTATTTTAAATTATTTCGTGTAAAAGTATTACGTTTAAAATTAAATGTGTAATTTTAACCGAGTAATTAAATAATGTGTACTATATTATTGTGTAAAACTTTATGTGTAAAATAATTATGTGTAAAATTTGAACGTGCAATAATTAAATGTGTATAATTAAATATATATATTTTTTTTTGTGTAAATATATTTATCTAAATGTGTAAAACTATTTCCGTGTTAAATATTTTTGTGTAAAACTTGATGTGTATTTAAAAAAATGCGTAAAATATTTATGTGTAAATTTATTATGTGTATTATTATGTTGTGTATAATTTAATGTGTAAAAATATTATGTGGACAATTTTAATGTGTAAAAATTTATGTGTAAAAATTAGAATGGATAATTTATTCATGTGTAAATATATTTATTTCTCTGTGTAAAAAAATTATTTGTAAAATTATTACGTGTAAATTATTATGTGTAAAACTATTTAGTGTAAATTATTATGTGTAAAATTATTATGTGTAAAATTAAATGTGTAAAATATTTATGTGTAAAACTATTTTGTGTACAAAAAGATTGTGTAAAATAAAAATGTGTATATATTTACTGTGTACAAATAATGTGTAAATAATCATTGTGTACACTTTCAATGTGTAAAACTAACCCTAAGCCGCTGTACCCACATTAAATTTACGAGTAAAGCCTCTTCATGATGCATTGATGGACAAGCTGAGTGATATTAATAAAAATATCGTGATATTAAATAACACCAAAAGTTCACAAAATTTGAAGAATGGCTTGTACTTTTTTGTGTATTAATTTGATTATGTTTCTTCTAGCACTAACAACTTCAATTATTTTCTAGTTATTGAACATGAGTCTGTGGACCAGTTGAATGAAGAAACATGTAACTTGAAAAAATTGTCACCTAGTAAATTTTCCTCTGAAACAACACAAATATATGACGAATGTATTAGTCAAGTTACAATGCCAGCTGCCAACTCCTGGTACCATGTTTGAGTCATCTGGTGCTGATAATAATTATATTGTACGTCTCGTTCTCGATGATTTGATAATTGGTAGTAGCGTTTGTCTGCTACACTCCACAATGTTTAGCTTATGTTTTTTAAAATTTTCCCCCGCTCCGTTGGTAACTTACCCATTACCTACATTGCGGCTTCCGGTTATGATATTGTCATATTGTTTTGTTGTGCAAAACACTTCACATCGTGCTTAGCGAAAAAATTATTAATAAACAAAATTGGCATTAATTTTAAAGAAATTAAACAATGCCCAAAGAAAGAAAACGTAAGAGATCACATTCAAGATCTCGTGAGCGTCATAGAGAAAGGGATGATACTGATTTGAGATTAAAAAATATGGAAAAACAAATTGACAACCTAACCTCTGTTATAACTAAGGCGTTGTTGAACAAGCAACAAGAAAAATCAAGTATCACACCACCGAAAAATGACACTCAAAAAACACTAGGTAAGTCGTACTTAAATATATCTCAATAAGAGATTAACAAACTTAATTAACAAAGACACCATACGTGTATTCTTTGTCGCGAAAAGCGTACTTAACAAATGACACCACACGTGTATTTTGTAGCAATGAGCGTAGTATTCATACATATATCAAAATATATACATTACATATATATAAAAAACATTTAACACAAATATATATTTGTAATTTTAGAGGGTGATGTTGATCCAGAGGTCTCAACCAACAAGGAAGAGCCTTTACAAGTAGTAGTGCCTGAGGACAACAATGAAATTATCCAACAAGATGTTGAAGAAATATTAAACACCTCATTGATCCAGAAATACTGGAAATATTAGGTGATGATCCAACACTAAATAAAGAATCATTAATTGAATTTAATGATTCTCTCAAAAAGAGGTGGATAGTGTGGATGAGAGATGGTTTTCCAGACGAAAAGAAAAAAGACGTTATTAAAAAATATCCTAAAAAAGGAGAGTTTTATACAGAGGCACCAAAAATCAATCAGCAGATTGAAAAGAGAATGACTGACATTGCCAAGAAACGTGACAAACATTTTGAAGAGACTCAAAGTTGTGTTGGATCAGCACTATCAGCTTTAGGTGCTGGTATATCTCTATTAATGGACAATCCAGAAGATGGTGTTGACCAGCAAACTCTACTCACATAAATGTGTGATGCTGGTAAGCTCATGACAGACGTGTTTCATCAACACTCAGTCGCCAGAAAATCTTTCATTACACCTTTATTAAATAAAGAAATGAAAAGCACTCTGGATGCAACAAAATCAGATGAATGGTTATATGGTAAAGATTTTGTGGAACAAGTAAAAGAAGCTAAGTCAGTCGACAAAGCTTGTGCTGTATTAAAAAATGATGATAAACCATCATCATCATCATCAAGACCAACTGTATCAAAAAACCAGGGAAACTTGAAATACCCATCTGTCAAACAAAGACAGATGGGGAACCAGTACAAACATCAACCAATAAAATTCAAATCCAAACCAAGGCAATACATCCCTCGAGCATCAACACAGGTGACGAGTCAAACAACCAAGAAGTAATAATGGTAAACTATTCAGCTGGTCGATTAAAAAATTTTATAGATAAGTGGGCAAAAATTACACGAGATAAATATATCCTCCAGTGTTTAACAGGTTATAAAATTCCGTTCAAAACGATACCTTGTCAACAAGTTAGTCCAACTGAACCATCTTGGACAAGAGAAGAATTTATAAAAATGGAGAAAGAAATTAATAGCTTATTAAATAAAAAAGCCATTGTTGAATGTATGGACACTGATGGACAGTTTATCTCGTCGTATTTTTTAGTACCTAAACTAGATGGTTCCAGCAGATTTATCATTAATTTAAAGAAACTTAATAAATTCGTTGATACAAAACACTTTAAAATGGAAGACATTCGGTCAGCCAAAAGCTTATTAATGAAACATGGTTACATGTGTACTGTGGACTTGAAGGATGCATACTTTTTGATTCCGGTCGATAAGGAACACCAAAAATTTCTTAAATTCAAATTTAAAAACAAACTGTATCAATTCACGTGCTTACCATTTGAGTTGTCCACAAGTCGATATGTATACACAAAAATCATGAAGCCAGTTATCAATAATCTGAGAAGTGAAGGCATCTTAATGATCATATACATTGATGATATTTTAATAATAAATAAAAATTACAAATCATGTGAACAAGATGTCTTTAAAACTATAAATCTGCTGGAACATTTGGGTATGTTAATTAATTATAAGAAAAGTTCTTTGATTCCCAACAATAAATGTAAATATTTGGGTTTTATTTTAAATTCAATTGATTATTCACTAGAATTAACTAAACAAAAAAGATCACTAATAACCAAAATGACGACCTAGTTTAAAGAGGGTCATCAATACAAAATCAGAGACTTTGCTATATTGTTGGGAGTATTAACTGCAGCATCTCCTGCAGTTGCATACAGCCGAACATTTTGTAAAAGACTCGAAAGACAAAAGTTCTTAGCTCTGATAGTTAGTTTCCCCCCATTTTCATTCATCTTGAGAACCATCAATAAAATAATAATCGACAAAGCTGAGGGTGTGTTGGTAGTGCCACTTTGGACAACTCAACCATGGTACCCTCTGTTTCAGTCACTCTTAAAACAAACACCATTAATTATTCAACCAAAAAAAATTATTTATTATCACCTTGCAGGACCAAGACACACCCACTGGCACCCCGACTATCTCTGATAGTAAGGAACTTATCAGGACAACTTTTCTAAATCAAGGTTTTGATGAATCAACAACTGACACCATGATAAGTTCAATAGCACCCACTACATTAAAACAATACTGCAGCTCTTTAAAATTTTGGAATGATTATACTATAAAAAATAAAATAAATGTCTTTTCATCGACAGTACCAGAAATTATAAAATTTTTGGATGAACGTTTCAAAGATGGTGCAAGCTATGGCACCTTAAATTCAACTAGGTCAGCAATCTCATTAATATCAAATAATAATGTTGGAAAAAACCAGCTAATCTCAAGATTCTTGAAAGGGGTGTATAATAAAAGACCAAGTAAACCAAAGTACTCAACTACGTGGGATACAACACCAGTATTAAAATATCTTGAAACAATTCACCCTTTGAAAGACCACAACCACAAGGTGGTAGCTGAAAAAGGTGCAACTCTATTAGCATTAACAACTGCTCATAGACTGCAAACTCTATCCTTAATCAGAGTTAAAAATATAATAATATCAAAAGAATCAGGCATACGTATAAAAATACCTGATAAAATCAAAACATCGAAACCAGGTTCATATCAACCAGAAATTGTGCTACCATTTTTTAAAGATAAACCACAACTATGTATAGCAACAACAGTTATAGATTATTTAGAATACACAAAACCAATAAGAAATAAAGACAATGAGAGACTACTTATCTCAACTATAAGATCACACAAAGATGTTGGTCCTCAAACAATTGGCCATTGGATTAAATCATCTTTAACAAGAGCTGGAATTGATACTGAAAAATTTTCAGCATACAGCACCAAACATGCTGCTGTATCATCAGCATATGCAGGTGGTGTTGACATAGATACTATTCGTCGCACTGCTGGTTGGTCAGAGCATTCAAGTACATTTGCAACCTTTTATAATAGACCAATCAAGCCAACGTCAAAATCATTTGCCTTATCAGTTTTAAGTAAAAAATAAATAATAAATGAGCATGTGTCTTATCAATCTTAAATAATAATAATAATAATAATAAAAAAAAAAAAAAAAAATTTTTTTGTGTCACCAAGTTTTTTACTTTATGCTCTAAAAATCTACCAATTATCAAATCATCGAGAACGAGACGTACAATATAATTGTATATATTGTTACAATATAATAATTATATGTAACGTCTCGTTCGAAGATGATCCAATCCCACCCAGAAATTCCCACCCGGGATCATCATCATCATCATCATCATCATCAATAAAAAACCTGGTCTAGGAAAAAATTTTCCTTGCTTCCTTGTTACAGAGAAATCTCTAAAAATATGACAATATCATAACCGGAAGCCGCAATGTAGGTAATGGGTAAGTTACCAACGGAGCGGGGGAAAATTTTAAAAAACATAAGCTAAACATTGTGGAGTGTAGCAGACAAACGCTACTACCAATTATCGAATCATCTTCGAACGAGACGTTACATATAATTATGATCAAACTTCAATAAAATACATGAACAAATGACAACAACTATAAATTATCAAGGTAATATTGATCTTCTTGGGAAAATTATATTTGCTTTTCATCCAAATTTTTGTCATTATTGATATAAAACGATAAGCAATTGATTTTTTTTTCGTTTTCTTTTTTTCTAGAATTAGTGGATAAAGCAGTTATAACTAACAATACAAACGTTGATGATCAATATTTTTTCATAGAAAATGCCAATGCCCAATTTAAAAAGCCAAATAAAAATTTATGGTTTACAACCACACCTACGACTTGTGCACAATCATTGAATAAGCAACTTGATAATAAAGAGCAGTTTTGTCCTAGAATGCATGACTTTGAATTAAGTAGATCAGCATCAAGTGGAAAACTTGATAACGACAAACAATTTTTTTTTCTTGGGAGGATTCGGATAGATTTAATGAGATAAAAAGGGTCCGGTTACATCGCGACAAGTAGTGATATTATCATTATTATTTTGAAATTAAAAAAGTTTTATATTAACAATAATTAATATAATTATTATTATCAGTTTGCCCACGCAAAAATTATTTTTAAATTCATTCGTAATATTTTTTTTTAAAATAATTTCAAAATAATATTATAAATTTCTAGGCAACAATTTTCTTTGTTGTTATTGTTATTTTCTTTTGTTGAAATACATTTCGGAATTTCCTCGCAACATTCATTTTCATCATCATTATTGATATTTTTTTTTTAATGAAAAAAATATTAATAATCGAAGGAGCACCCGAAGGGCGCGGTTGCCCCCGCGAAAATTATTTTCAGTTCCTTTATTATTATATTTTTTAAAAATAATTTCAAAATAATATAAATTTCCATTTCACAATATTTTTTTTTTTTTCAAATAAAAAATTTCTAACCTTTAAATAAAAAAAAAAAAAATTACTTTGGGAAAATTACTTTGGTTTATCTTTTATATTTGTCAAAAATTAATTTCGGAATAACGTTATAAAATTTTACGCGACGATCATTTTTTTTATTTTTATGTTTTTTCGTTAAAATGATTTGGAAATTTTTTTTTCAATTTTGTCGTGAATTTTATTAATTCTATTTTTTTTTTTTTCTCGGAAAATAAATAAAAAAAAATTTTTATAGAAAAAGGGGTGCCCGAAGGGCGCGACTGCCCACGGGAAAATTTATTTAGTTTTATTTTTATTTTTGTCAAAACCAATTTCAAAATAATATAAATTTGTCCATAATTTTTTTTTCATATAGAAATAAAAAATTTCTAATCTTCCCCGCAACATTTATTTTTGTTGTTAATATTATTTTTATTTTCGATTAAAAAAAAACGATCATGTGCAAATGAGCGCCCGAAGGGAAATTTCTTTGGATTAATTTTTATTTTTGTCAAAAAAAATTTCAAGGTAATATAAATTTGCCCATAATTTTTTTTTTTTTTTTTTAATAAAAAATTTTCAATCTTTCTCGCAACATTTATTTTTGTTATTTTGATTATTATTTTTTTTTTAAGTAAAAAAAATACAATTAAATGCAATGAGCGCCCGACGGGCGCAACTGCCCACGGGAAAATTTCTTTGGATTAATTTTTATTTTTGTCAAAAATAATTTCAAGATAGCATAAATTTGCCCATAATTTTTTTTTTCTATTTAAATAAAAAATTTCTAATATTCTTCGTAACATTTATTTTTGTAGTTATTATTATCATTTTTATTTTCAAATAAATGTTGCGAGGAAGATTAGAAATTTTTTATTCTTAAATAAAAAAAGAAAAAATATGGACAAATTTATGTTATCTTGAAATTATTTTTGACAAAAATAAAAATTAAACCAAAGATATTCCCCCGTGGGCAGTCGCGCCCTTCGGGCGCTCATTTGCACATGGTCATTTTTCTTTACTTAAAAATCAAAATAATAATAATAACAACAAAAACGAATGTTGCGAGGGAGATTAGAAATTTTTTATTCAAAAGAAAAAAAAAAGTTATGGGCAAATTTATTTTACCTTGAAATTACTTTTGACAACATCAAAAATTAATCCAAAGATATTTCCCCGTGAGCACTCATTTGCAAATGATCGTTTTTCTTCTTTTAAAACAAAAAAAAAAATGATAATAACAACAAAAATAAATGTTGCGAGGAAAATTAGAAATTTTTTATTCTTCAATAAAAAAAAAAAAAATTATGAGCAATTTTATGTTATCTTGAATCTATTGTAACATGACATTTTGAGTCAGCTACCTTCTCGGACTGTTGCTATGGGAATTTATACTTTTAAAACAATATTTATAAATAAATATAAATGAATATTGAATATATAATTGGTTTATTCGATTTTTAGGCCAAACAGTAATACCAAAAATTAAATTATGACGAAATATAATATTAATAATAACCAGAAACGTAATTTCGTAACTCAAAATTATAAAATAAATCCTCAAGCGAAATAATAACAATAATAACTAGAAAATGAGTAAAATCGGAGTAAAACCATAAAACCTGCTGTAAATTCAACTGCAACACTGCAACGTAACGGAAACTGAACGGAAACTTAACTGAAACTTAACAGGAACTCAAACATAATCTTAAACATAGTTGTAATCGGAAATTAAAAACACAAAATCAACACCAGAAACTCAATCGACCAAATCTTCCATAGACTCAGTCTTCGAGGAAAACCTCAGGGTCGCTCAGTGTGTGGGTTATGGAGAGAGGGACGGGTAAAGTTGTGTGTGAGAATTAATTGAACAATAAATTTAATAAACAATATTTTAAGCAAAGCAGTAAATTAACCTTTATATTCAAAATCTCAATAATAAAATACAAAACATAATTAAAAACGTATCAAAAATCCAAAATAGTATATTTTTATAACCAAAAATTAGAATCGAGAATACCTCAACTTAATCAATATCTGCTTACACAAACCGCCAGTAAATCGACTCTAAATCTGTAAATAGCCTCAAAAGATAATCGTATACAAAAGCAAAACTAAAATCGTGATCGGAAAATTAATTTACGCGTTATTCTATCAAAAATCCAAATTAATTAAATCAACTTAATCGTAGTTCGTCGTCACAAACCTCCAATAATTAATTAAATCAAAGATATCCGCGAAAGTAATAATCAAAGCTAAACGAGACCAGGACTAACCTAAGTCAAACATAACCAAAACGAAACACGAGGCTACTCTCAGGGATAACCCATAGAGGCTCAGAATACCTGGTTTATTCAGAGAGAACGACCGTTCAGCTCGGAGTCCCAAAGCAGAGAGAGAGTTTGTGATACTCTAAAACAATATATCGTGAAAAGTCTTATACTACTCCCCTTCCCCTTTTTTACTATAGTGAGTTGACTTGTATACTCTCCACATCAAGCTGGAGTTTCAAATAATAATAACAATAATCGGAATACATATCTCCGGGTTTACCCGATTTTTAACGAAGAAAATAAATAAATAGTATTTTGAATAAATATTCTCTGCATCAGCTGGAGTTTTAAATACAAAATTAAATAAATAATTAAATAATATCACCGGCGGAAAGGCCAACAAATAAAATAAGATGGGTTTTTAAGGTAGGCGATAAATATCGCTACACTATTTTCGACAAAAATAAAAATTAAACCAAAGAAATTTCCCCGTGGGCAGTCGCACCCTTCGGGCGCTTATTTGCACATAATCATTTTTTTTTATTTAAAAAATAATAATAATAACAACAAAAATAAATGTTGCGAAGAAGGTTAGAAATTTTTTATTTTTAAATAAAAAAAAAAATTTATGGGCAAATTTATGTTATCTTGAAATTTTTTTTGACAAAAATAAAAATTAAACTCAAGAAATTTCCCCGAGGGCCCTTTTCTTTACTTACTGCTTGTCAATTTCACCTTCTTCACTAACGATATCTAATTTTCTTTTAACTACATTTTTTTTTATTATCCGTGAATAATTCAGCAAGAGTAATAATTTTAAAAAATATAATTAAACATCTCAATTAACAATTTTTTTTATTTATTCAATTACAAATAAACTCTTTTTTTTCTTCAATTAAAAATTTAAATTTTTCGTCCGAAGGTTGAAACGAGATTAGTTGTTATTTTATCATTGAGAACTGAAGTAGCTGAACTAAATTTACGTTTAGTATCAGCAACACGAGCCAAAGAATCAGCTAAAGCATCACTGATAAGAGCTGAAAATTAAGCAGTAAAAGCTAAGCAAAGGGCTGAACAACAAACAGCAAGACATGAAGAACGACTCACTGAACTTAGTAGACAACTAGAAAAACACAGGACAACTGATGTTACTGAAGACGACAAGGACGAGGAGTCAGGTACATTTCAATTTTGAAAATAATATACTTTTTTTTTCATCTTATACACAAGTCTTTCTATTTACTAGCGCCTCTCGCCGGCCGCAAGCGGCCGCCTCAGTTGTTTCTATGCTATATGCTAAATTCTAATGACACGTCATCATGTGGTGTTATTAACAAAAAAAAAACAATGAAATTTTTAATTGGAGAAAAAATTAATTTATAAATAATATTTGACGATGCCTAATAGAATGCTTGAGCCCAGCCCGTGGATACGAAATCCATTAAGAGCCTTAAGGCTATCAAATAATTATTTGATTTGTACTAATTTTGAATAATGTCAACAATTATTTTATTTACACGTTATTGAAAGGTGGAGGACAGGTTAATTTTTTTTCGAATTTGACTCGGAATTATAAAAAAGTTGCTAAATGATCAAAATTATTTTGTATTAATTTGTGATATTAAGATCGGAATTATTCATCTGAAGAATAACGACAAAAAAAAAAAAAAAAAAGTTACTCCAAAAAATGTTTACACAATATACAGAGGCATGGTGCTTTAAATGATGAATCCTTTTTCTATTTATTTCCTATCTATTTCAAAGAAAAGAGCAATTCTGGTGGAAATATTTCTCCGGCATTACTCCGTTTTTGGTCCATTACTCTGGCATGAGATCAATGCTAGATTTTTATCTCCTTCATTGATCTTATGCCGACATAATTTTGCCGGTACTAATTTCATGCCGACGAAATTACTCCGGCATCAATCTCATGTCGGAGTAATGCAGGAGTAATATTTTTTACTGACGGCACTATGCAACAGTTAATAAATAATTGTCGTTCAACAATTTTTTTTTCATGTATCGTCGAGTAAACTATTTTTTTTTTAATATTATTAAAGTACGAATCCTGTTTTTATTGATTTAAATAAGCTCATGACTTTTTTTTCGAGAATAAACAAAAAAATTATCTATCATTATTTATTATCCGAGAAACAATTTTTTTCTATTCTTTTCCATTGAAGGACAAATTCTGTTATTATTAATACAAATTAACCCATGACTTTTCCTTTAAGCGTAAAACAAATCATTTAATAACATTTATTTTTTGAGGCACCATAGAATTGTTAATAAAAAATTACATGACACTCAAAATAATAGAATAATCCTTTTAAATAATTCCTTTTTTATCTTTGGAGAAAAAAACGTTGGCTGATAATAGCAGAAATCGTACTTCAGTGAAAAATGATATAAAAAATTGTTAATTAACGATTGCGTGTCACCTCGAACAATATTGTTAACATTTATTTACAAATATTGTTGAATAATTTTTTTTTTTCTTCTTGAAGAGAATATCGTGAGTTTATTTAAACCAATGAATGTAGGTTTCGTACTTCAATAATGATTGAATAAAAAAATCTGATTCCTCCAAAATTTTAATTAACAATACTTTGTTATTGTTAATTATGTACAAATCTTGATTTCATTCTTACAGGTTCGCGTGCCCTATCTAAAAATGAATCTATCTTTTTAGTGTTCCGTAGGACACTTATGTTTTCACTTTTCGTGTGACTTTTTGTTATTTCGCGATAAAAATAAAAGTTATGAATCGAATCGGCTTCTACAAAGCCCATTAGGTTCCATTTTTTTTCCCAGAAGCAATCATCATATTTATTTTCAATTTTTGGCCCTTATCAGTGGTAATAGTGCCATTTTTCTACAGGGCCCAATTTCAAATATTGACGGATCGGATCCGGCAATGATTCAATCGACGACGCTTCATCTGTAGACTCTACGATATTTTTTTGAAGTTTTTTGGTCGTTTTTTTTTTTTTTTTATTAAACAAAATGTAGTGTCAGAATTTGTTTTCGCAAGATATTTTTTGAACCGCCGAACCGAATTAGTTGATGTTAAATGAAATTTATGTTTTTTTTTTTTTCCAAAAGCAATCATCATATTTATTTTCAATTTTTGGGCCTTATTAGTTTTAATATCCGCATTTTTCGATAAGGCCCAATTCCAAATATTGACGGATCGATTCCGGCAATGTTTCAATCGACGACGCTTCATCTGTAGACTTTACGATATTTTTTTGAAGTTTTTCGGTCGTTTATTTTTTTTTTTAATAAACAAAATGTAGTGTCAGAATTTGTTTTTGCAAGATATTTTTTGAACCGCCGAACCGAATTAGTTGAAATTAGAATGAAATTGATTTTTTTTTTTTTCCCAAAAGCAATTATCATATTTATTTTCAATTTTTGGGCCTTATTAGATTTAATATTCCCATTTTTTGATAGAGCCCAATTTTAAATATTGACAGATCGATTCCGGCAATGTTTCAATCGATGACGCTTCACCCGTAGACTTTACGTTATTTTTTTGAAATTTTTCAGTCGTTTATTTTTTTTTTTATTAAACAACAAAAATAAACAACATTAGAAAATAAGACAAAACAAAAAAATAGTCATTTATTTTTCAATAAAATAAAAAAACAAATGAAACAACAAGAAAAAAAATAAAAAATCCTACGGAACACTTAGGGTGCACCTTGGGGGACTTTACTATATTTTTTTTTTTTTTTGTTTGGATGTAGTTTTTTCGTTATTTTTTTATTTATAACACATTAACTACTCTTTTATTTATAACAATTCAATTAAATATTGGTAAATCATTTGAAGGTTATGGGCATTAATATTTTTTGACAGATATAAAATGTTGTTATAATCACATATGTCAACACACACATACATATGTATATGCAATTAGCGCCACCTATATCAATTTATACGACATGCACGTGACCTTCTGATACCCCAATCAGATTCCAGTAAATTCAAAAATGAGGCGCTAAGTTTGAAAAATGAAGCGCCAAGTTCAAATTTGGATGCGCACGCAGAATGCGACGCCATGACATGACTGCTTTTTTTCTTAAGGATTTTTTATATTTTACTCATTTTAAAATAAAAATTTTGTTTTTTTTTAGAAATAGAAACTAGTCGTGATGCTGAAGGATCAATAACAAATCTAGTTGAAGATAGTAAAATTACATATATATCCGGTGATGGTGATGACGATGATGATAATGATTAAAGTTGTGGGTGGTGATGACATTAAAACCAGACCACTTGAAGTAAATCAAATTTTGAATAAATTTAAATGAAATTTTAATATTTTAAATGATTAATTTAAACAGTGAAATACAACTTGGTAGTCCAGCATCACTATTAACACCAGAACCAACAAATCAAGCAGTATCATGTCGAAATGTTGCTGTTGCAACACTACAAGAAGAAGTTAATGCTCTGAGAGCTGAATTAACAAATGTTCATGGACAATTGGCACAATTTCGTGGATATGTAAGAAAAAATAGTCATGTTGGACAAAATACCAGTAGCTGAACGTGTTAAATCACGTAGAACAAATGAACATCATATAACTGGTTCAGATAAACAAATTTTGGTGTATGTTCAACAATAGTTGCTGAATATTTAGTATCAGATTTTCTTGAACAATCAAATATGCAAGAATTAAATGGTTCTGAGCACTAAATTAAAATTAAAACTGCAAGATTCAATAGTAAACTAGATCATTCAAGAACAAATAATGCTGTGCTCGCATTGACATTACATGAGAGTAAAACACAACGTGATAAATTCAGTTTACTTGTTGGTAAATATGAATATTCAACGGCATTAAAACTTACATTGTTATATTGTGATAGTTCAATTAAAACATATGATGTATTAGTTGCATTATTAGAAACAGAACTAACATTATCGAATGATAAAAAAAAAATTTGTGTGTGTTAGCAGTACGCGCGAGGGAAGTGAAACTTCTTTCGCAGTTCGTCAAGATATTCGTAACGACTTTAATAATATTGACAATCAATTAATAAATGATGATATTATTGATGATATTAATAATATTGAAAATGTTTGTAGTGTAGGGGTCTTTGATTTTCGGCGATTTTTTAAGTACTCGAGTACTGGATCGATTCATATCGAGTGCAAGTATCCGATTCTTTTCAGAGCCAATTAATCGATTCACGATTCTTTTTCACCGAATATCGCCAAAAGAATCGGTCTTGTTTTTCTCCCTTACAAAGCGCATTGTTTTAGGTTTTATAAACCTAGGCCATCATTTGTATTTATTTTAAACGATTTTTTAATATAAAATAAAAAAAGAAAAAAAATTAGAAAGAAACAACAAAGTTCGTTGACACTTGATGATTGGGGATTGGCCTATGACAGTTCTCATATAAATAATGAATATTAATATTAAATAATAAATACTAATATAAATATGAATATCATTGAATATTTAATTATTTATTATTAATATTTATAATATTCTCTTTTTTAACATCATATTTTTCATTCAATTTCATTCGTTTTTTTTTCTATTAATATTGTGTATACATAAAAAATAATGTATGATTAAAAAAATTAATAAACAAATAATTATAAAAACACGATTTCTTAATCGATTCTTTATGAATCGAGTACTTTTTGTGGCGATAAATCGGCTACCCGATTCTTACAAATTCGATTCTTGAAGATCGATTCCTTTTCTAAGAATCGAAGAACCCTACTATAGTATAAATGATGATATCAATATGATATTTATAATAACAATATCGATCATATTGCGATAATATCCAAACTATAAATATTGATAATATTATCAATATTATATCGTTATTGATATTATTATTATTATTAATACCATTGATATTTATTTATTTTATTTTATTTTATTTATTAAATTTTGTTGTACCCAGCGGCGAAGATGCCATTATTGGGATACAGGTTAAATTGCATTAAGCAATTTATCATTATACATAATAATATTACAAAAATATTTACAGATAAAATATATGATGTGTTATTTACAATATAGTAAAATGATATTAACAATTATATCAGATTTAGCATATATATTTGATCATGAGAGTTAGAATTTTATATATATTAAATTGAATACTATTCAGTTATATTAAATTAAATCACAAAATAAATTACAAAATAAATTACAAAGAAAATAGTAGTATCAATAGATGCCTTGACACAATCAAGAACAAATAGGAGAAATTGACTCAAATGTCATGATTTTATTAAACAGTGATGACTTAACATACCCCATTGGTAAGATTAATCATGTTTTGTAGTAATATTGATGACACACTTGATCCAGATGCTGCATAAAACGGTGATACATTACGCAATTTAGTTGATAATATTCGTATTCTAACATCATAAAGACCAGGACAGTCAACAGCCCCAGTTAAGAGCTTTATAAAGAAGATAATTGTTAATGTATCACGGTAACTGAGATGTTGTTCATGTAGCCAGCTGGACCAACGTGTCATCATCACATCCCTTATCTAACACAAGTGCCTGCGTACGATATAATAAGTACTTAATAAACTTACGTTGCACCTTATTTATCATATGTAATTGTTTTTTTGTTCTTAATGAGTAAACAGCACTACAGTAGTCTAATTTTGACTTTACAAAAGCATTATATAATGCTTTACTTGAGGTAGGACTCTTGAAAGATCTAGCTAAACGAATTACCATACCCAATGAGGACATTGCAGATCTAACTACCTGCTCAACCTGAGAGTTGAAGAGAAATTTATCATCGAATACAATGCCTAAATCAGTTGTTTGTCTTGTTCGTGTCAATATTTCGCCATGTATAGTATAATTAAATACGAGTGGGTGACAGGACTTACTAAATGATAGTACTTTACATTTTGCTATGTTAACTTGCAGGTCATTAAATTATTATTAAATTATTATTATTAAAATTATTATCAATATTATTATTATTCATATAATTATCGGTATTATTATTATTATTTATACTATGAATATATATAAATGATAATAATAACAATAATTTCAATAATATAATCAATTATTAACAATCTTATTGATATTATAATAACAATATCTATAATAAAAATATTTGAAATATAAATACTAATAATTACTAATATTTATATTTGAATATTATTAACAGTACTATTATTATTTTTATTATTATTATTAATATATATCGATATGATTATTATCGATGATATATTATTGAAATTATTATTGTTATTATTATGCATACCATGAATTAATATATATCAATAATATTATTAATAACAATTATTTCAATAATATTATACAGAATACAAATGTCAATAATAATTTTGATAACATTATAAATTAGGAATAGGAATTAGGAATTAGGAATGACTATAGTCATAATATAAATGATATTAATTATATTAATAATAACATTTATAATAATAATATTTGAAATATAAATACTAATAATTATTAATATTTATACTTGAATATTAATGTCAGTATTTATCTTATCATTATCAATATTATATCGATATTATTATTATTATTAATATGATTCATACCATTGATATTATTACTAATATTATATTGATATTATTAATATCGATGATATTATTGAAATTATTGTTGTTATTTGTATAGGCTCGTGTGAGGCCGGGGAAAACAAAAAAAACAGGCTTGACACCGGCTTGGACTATTGAGGCCTGTGTGAGGCCGGTTGAAAACAACGGGGACAGTCTTGTGTCAAGCCTGTGTTAACGAGGCTCGTGTGAGGCCGGGGAAAACAAAAAACACAGGCTTGACACCGGCTTGAATTATTGAGGCCTGTGTGAGGCCGGTTAAAGACAACGGGGACAGTCTTGTGTCAAGCCTGTGTTAACGAGGCTCGTGTAAGGCCGGGGAAAACAAAAAACACAGGCTTGACACCGGCTTGAATTATTGAGGCCTGTGTGAGGCCGGTTAAAGACAACGGGGACAGTCTTGTGTCAAGCCTGTGTTAACGAGGCTCGTGTGAGGCCGGGGAAAACAAAAAACACAGGCTTGACACCGGCTTGAATTATTGAGGCCTGTGTGAGGCCGGTTAAAGACAACGGGGACAGTCTTGTGTCAAGCCTGTGTTAACGAGGCTCGTGTAAGGCCGGAGAAAACAATGGGCACAAGCTTGTGTCAAGCCTGTGCTCCCCAGGCTCGATACACGACCCTCGCACAAGCCTGGCACAGTTGTTCAAGCCCGAGAACTCCTACCTGGGCACAGTCTTATGATGAACATCCAAATTATTGTTATTATCATTATTATTATTGATATTACTATCATCATCGTTACATGGTAGAATTTTTAAAGATAATTGTTTCATAACAAAATGTCGTTTGACACTTGCTACATTTAATTCATATCCCAGGTAGGAGTTCTCGGGCTTGAACAACTGTGCCAGGCTTGTGCGAAGGTCGTGTATCAAGCCTTGGGAGCACAGGCTTGACACAAGCTTGTGCCCATTGTTTTCCCCAGCCTCACACGAGCCTTGTTAACACAGGCTTGACACAAGACTGACCCCGTTGTTTTCAACCGGCCTCACACGAGCCTTGTGTCAAGCCCGTTTTACCAAGCCTCACACGGAACTTGACTTGTGCATATATTCAATTTAAAAAAAAATTAATTAATTAATTAGATCTATAAATTGTAAATAGACATTTTAAATAAAAATTATTAGGTTTTGACTATTGTGCCAGGCTTTTACAAGGACTGTGTATTGACTCTCGAATAAATTCATTCATATAAAAAATTTTGACTGACTCTTTCATGAATCCCCCGTGGTCGACTTGATAGAGCATTGGAGTTCCACGTGAGAGACCTAGGATCGATCCCCCGTTACGCCGTTTATTTTCGTTCATATAATCATCGTTAATTCAAGTTGTATCGCGAAAAAAATAATAATGTCAAATTAATAAATTAATAATAATCGTTTATTTATATTTTTTTATAATTTTTTTTGCAAGCCGGTGTCAAGCCTGGGAACACAAGACTGTATCGAGCCTGGGAACACAAGCCTGTGTCAAGCCCGATACACTAGTCTGACACCAACAAATACATCGTGAACATTCCAGACTTGACACAGGCTTGTGTCTCAGGCCCGACACAGGTCCGAGAGCCGGGTGATCAGGCTTGTCTCAGGCTTGTGCCCGTCGTTACTTCCTACCTGGGATGTATCATCAGTAACTGTCAATGATTCTATCAGTTTTTTTGTCGATTTTTTAATTAATTTTTTCAATGTTGGCTTTTTAACTCGAACATAAACATTACTATTACTTGACATGATGTCTTCCACAATGAATAAAAATAATAGTGTGAACCAAAAATTATTTTAATAAAAAACAAAAAAAAAAAAAGGTAAACGTAACCTAATTTATTAAACAACGTAAGAATGTCAAGGGGCGCAACGTTGATCGCTCAATATCGAGTATTGACGTTATTGTCTCGTGTTTTCCATGTCGTTTGTGACGAAATAGTATATTTCGTTTCAAGTGCCCACTCAGAGAGTGTGCTCTCAACGAATTTGGAGGGGCAAGCACGAGCCTTGGCGAGTGTTTCCCCTCCAAATAAGTTGTGAGCGGGCTCTTATTTGGAGGGGAAACACTCGCCAAGGCTCGTGCTTGCCCCTCCAAATTCGTTGAGAGCACACTCTCTGATTGGGCACATGTAACGAACTATATTTTATGTTACTAGGGACAGTGGTAATAATGTGTGAATTTCCAAAAAGCGCACTACCCCTCTCACGCTTTGGAAATTCACACATTATTCCAACTGCTCTTGTAACATAAAATAGTGTTCGACACTCGGTGCCAAAACGGCGATCTGTGCATGGCGGATATAATCTTGTGGAACGCCGAAGGCGTAGTTTCGAGTTAGAAATCGACTTTGGGCTCGTGTTCCACGATTATATCGCAATGCGCAAAACGCCGTTTTGGAGCCTTGTATCGAAATATACTATGTTGTCAGAAACAATAAATTTAAATTAATGTTTGAGATTTTTTATTTCTATCAGGCTTCGATACAAAAGTATAAACAAAATATATTGGATTCAATCAAGAAGATTGTCAGAGTTCGCTCAATGTTATCGAAGTTAAGTTCTTTGCTCCTGATAAATTGTCTGTTTTTAGTATGAAATTATTCATGTTACTTAAAAAATGTCAAGAACAAAGAAGTTATTATTTTAAATTAACGAATAATCCTTCGGAATCAATAGAGAAAATTTGAAGTATTCGAATACCAAAACGTAACAATCAATTTGATATTCCATTCATTAAAATCACTAAATATCACCATCATCATTCGACAAAAAATTCCTGGTAAGGTTGGTATAATCAAAACATTATTCGATATATTGTTAAACAAAGTACCTATCAAATTCTATCAAATCTAGTGTAAAACCCCAAATATGTTACTGTATATTTAGCAAAAAATACTTTTTTTGGTGACATCAGTCACTCAAATACTCGATCTTTCTTAAGGTTGCGTATACAAGGTTGTATTTGTCGTTTTTCTAGATATCGTATGCTTTTCAGTAGGGCTTCATGCGGTACGAGACGAGACGAGACTCAGCAAGTTTCGGTCTCGATCTCGCAGTTTTAGGATTTTAGGTCTCGGTCTCGTCTCGCAAGTATCGCCGGGTCTCGCTTTTATACTAATATTTTTTCGTTAAGTAAAATATAAAAGACTGGAAACCAATTAAAAATTCATATAAAATAAAAACAATTAATATTATATTATTCAATAATTCAAAATAAATATTGAATTATTCTAATTAATATTTTATATCAATAAAATTGATAAATTAAATCATACAAAATTATAACATAATTTAATAATTTTTAGAATTCTTAAAATAATATTTCCGAAAAAATATAAAAAGAAAGAATGTTTGAAGTTGAAACTTTAAATTTTAAAAATCAATGAAGTAGTTGAACAAAAGTCTTTAGGAGTTTCATAAACAAATAATAGATTTTTTTCTTTTTTTCTCTTCATTGATATGTATTTTTCCCTTTCCACGAAGTAAAATACTGCTTTGTTGGAAATTTGATATTATTTATTCAATAATTTTAGTTTATCCAAGAAGTAATAGTGAAACAAAATAAAGATTATTTTATATTTCATTTTATGTTGAATTTCTGGATGAGATTGTATGTGCCTATGGTGTGATTGTAATATGAACTAGTACACGTGTGGCCCTGAATGTTTTCCTGGAATATTTGTGAGATCAGAATGGGTCATAAAATATTGGTTAGCAACGAACATTTTGGTTGATATATTTAAGATATGAGTCTTTAGTCTTGGTCTGGACATTGCATTGACATGATCGTTTATACGTAGCTTTGTCATTAAAAGAAACATATATATAATTTATATCTACATTGTTTGATTATTTAAACCTACCTAAATATATTTTGAGATCTGATTAAATTGATATTAAATTAAAGTTGAAATAATTAATTCAAATAATTAATTAAAATACAATATTTAAATATAAATATTCTAACAGGTTATGGGCCCAGGCTACGTGCCTTGGTAACACCCCAGTGTCTAACTCAAAAATAAAATAAATTAAAAATAAAAATTATTGAATCCGCAAGTGAATAAAGAAAGAGAAAATAAAAATCTAATGAAGTGGATAAAAATTGAAAATTGAAAAATGTGTTGAATTAAAAATTAAAGAATTAAAATGGAGATCATATTTGATTGATGGATAAAATAAAGATAAAGTTTTTTCTTCTAAGAAAAGGAGAACGAAATGGCATAAAGTTTTTTTCTTAAAAATTAAATTGTTGATTGAATACAAAAATAAAAATTGAAATATTTAATATATATATAATTAAATAAATTAAAATTCAATAGTAAATGATGAAAATAATAATTGAAATGAATTAATAGAAATAATAAAAATGTTGGTCACAAGATTGAGTAAATAAAAATGCTAAATAATATATAAAAATATTTCCATTAATATAAAGAAAAGTAAAAATATTTTTTTGGTAATAAAGAGTGATAAAAATAATAAACGAAGTTATGGTCAAAATGGATACAAAAACAAAAGTATGGTAAAGTTACAAATATATATAAATATAAATAGATAGTCGTGCAGTGTTTTAGTTGGGATAAAACATTATTTGGGAATTAATAAACATGAAAGTTAATAATTGAATATTGAAAATTGAGTAATAAATTTTAGTATGGGTACAGATAAATTGATAGTATATAACAACAAAATATATATAAAAATATAAAAGAAAAAGTAAAGTAAAATTATAGTTGAATAAAATTGATAAAGAATAAAAATATAATGATTAAAGTCAGTTAAAATTTAAAAATATTGAATTTAAAATTAAAAGTTCAAAAGAGAATTATTTGAAGATATTTTTATGCGATATTTAAAATTTGGTAAAAGAATAAAATTTGATAAACTAATCGGGACTTGTTGATCATGAGATACTATTTTATGTTTAATAATTTTTTTTGGTAAATGACAGAAGAAAAATTTTTTTTTGAAATTAAAAATTAGCATAGGGATAGATTGATTTTAATAATAATAAAAATTAAAATAATAATATTGATAAATAAAAAGAGTAATAAAATTTTAGATATTAGTATTGGGTATATAACAAAGTGTTTGCCAGAAAAATAACATAGTATAAACTGTCGATTAAATTTTTTTCTTTAAAATTTTATTTGGTTGTCTTTGATTTTTTTTCTTTGAAAAATAAAATAATATGTAGATTGGAATTTTATTGAATGAAGTTTTTTTTGAGAAATATTTTTTTGATATACACTTGAAATAATAAACAAAATAAATTCAAGTAAAATAAAATGAATTTAAATAGCAAAATAATGGGTTCATATTTAAAAGACTGGTGATAGTTTTATTAAACATTTTTTATTTAAAAATTAATTAGAAAAATAATTCTTTATGAATTTACATACTTAATGAAAAACTAATAATTAAAAATTTAATAGATAAAAATTTTATGGGGATAGATTTCAAATACATTAATTGAAAATAAAAACTAGAATAATATTGGTTGTTCCAAGATTTTTTGAAGGATAAATTATTTAAATAAAAATAGAGAGTATATTAGTCAATCTTAAAATTTAGTATATTTTGAAATATTAATAGTACTTGATAATATTTTTGATTAGTTATTTAAAATGAAATTAATAATTAAATTGTTCATTGTAAAATTTTTCAAGAGATATACATTTAAATTAACGATACAATATTTTGAGAATGACTAAAGTTTTTTTTGTAATAATCAATGAGATACAAAAGAATTTTATTAATAACTATTAAAGGTTAAATAAAAACAAATGATAATGATATTGATATTAAAATAAAATTGATATAAGAAGAAATAATTGAATGATTAATATTTTCAGAAGAAATGATAAAAGTATAATAAATATATAATAATTTTAATTCATAGAAAAAGAAATAAAGTCAAAAAGCAAATATAAATAAATTCTTTGAATCAATATAGAAATAATAATAAATAAAAATATGAGTGATTTCGATCAAGTATCAAATATAGGAACCGATGGTAATCTATGTAAAGTTTTTTTGGTAAACAAAATAGTTTGTTGTTTAATAAAATTAAAATTAATAAATATTATATAAATTGGTAAACCTCTCAGTCGTGTGAAATTGATAGTGGATTTAAAATAATTTTTTTTATTTAGAGTAATTAATGATGAATAAATATATTTTTGTGTTTGATTGAAGTATAGGTATGATAATAAAGTAAAATAATTTTTTTTATTTAGAGTAATTAATGATGAATAAATATATTTTGTGTTTGACACAGTAAGTAGAAAGAATTTAATGAAAATAAATTTGATGAAGAAACTATTAGAAAAATTTAATTTTTTTTTGGTATAAATAAAATTGGTAAATAGAAATAGTTGGTATAATTAAAATTGGTAAATAAAAATTGGTATATACAGAAATTGGTAAATAAAATTGGTAAAAATTTAAAAGTGGTAAATATGAATATCGAGTTGTTGGAACCAATTATTAAATGAATTGAATATAAAGGAACTGATATAGAAATTTGAAGAAGGTATATGAATTTAAAGTTGGTACATGAATTTAAGAATTGGTACATGAATTTGAAGTTGATATAAAAATGTGAAGTTGGTACATAAATATGGGTACATATTATGGTTGATTATGAATCTAAATGGTTATAAAAACTTTTGTTAATATTTTTGGAAATTCGATATCGTGTGAGATGTAATTGCTTGAGACAAGTAAAAAAAAAAATTATGCCACTAACTGATAATGTAAGATCAGTTGAATTAAAATTTGTTGGGTCTCGTGAAATAAGCCTGGCGAGCTTATGGACGCACTGACGGGTGGTCCGCAATTACATGAACCGTCACTGACGAGTGAGGTCTATTTGAAAATGAAAAGTTGAATTATTAAAAATGAAAAGTTGATTAATTAAAATGAAATGGTTTATTGAAAATGAAAAATTGTTTATTGAAAATGAAAAATTGAATATTATTTAAAAATGAAGAGTTGGTTATTAAACATGGAAATTAAAAGGTAAATTGTTTAAAGAAAAATAAAACTATAAAAGGTATGGTAAGAATAATAATGTGAATCATTTAATGAAAAGAAAAGGTAAAATAAAACTATTGACAATAATAAGATATATAGTAAAATGGTAACAATAATTATTTGAGAAATAATAAAAAGAGTTAAATGAAAATGTGAGTAATAATAAAACCATGAAAATATAAATAAAGAAATAATAAGGGTTTGACGAACAATATAATGGTAAATGGAATTGGGTATATTAATAATTTAATTTTGATAACAAAAGGAAAGACAGGTATTGAATTAATTGATGTTTAAATTCAAATACTAATGAATATTATACCCAGGTAAACAGGTGACTGAACAGAATGTTGCTGAGCTGTGCTTGGAGCAAAGGTGGCAGAAATAATATAATAATAATAATATAATTATTTGTAACAATATAATTGATAATGATTAAGATATTTTTTTGGTCTGATTTGGGTTTTTCTGGGTTTCCCCATTTCCATTGCAGCAAATGCTGGACCAGTGTATAGTTAGCCCCAGACCGTATAAACAAGATCTTGTCTTTGCAAATTTAAAAATTAAGAAAAATGAAATTAAAGAAAAAGAATTAAATATTGTGTGTATGATAAATAATTTATAATATTGTTGCTATGAGCTGATTGAAAAATGTTTATAAAGAAATATGGTTGAGTATAGAAATGTTGATATGAGTTCTATGAATGGTAACATCATGATTGAATTTTCGTTTTGAATAATTTTTGTTTAAATTATTTTATTGATGTGTAAACATCTTTAGGCGCGGGTTGGGCTGGAGTAAAAGGAAAAAACATAGAGTTTAGACGTCAGATCCGGTAACGGATCTGGGCAGGAATCCATTTTCTGTCAGTCTACATTGCGCCTTGCAGCGCTATGGTAATCGGTCGGTAACCGTTACCATCAGCGGTTCTGTAGTATAGATGAATTTAAATGCGCGTATTTATATATTTAATTTAATTTATTTATTATTATATATATATATGCGCCGTTGTATATATTAATATACAAGTATTTTATTTGTATTTATTAGTTATACTTGCATTTGTTAGGCGAAGTAAAGTTCGTATTGTACATATATATACATGCATATGCAAGTATTTTTCATTTACAAGATTAATATAACTATTATTATTGTTTATATAAAATAATACTTCCTAAATACAAAACATAATATTGAATTATTATACAATAATAATTTATTTATAATATTGACTAATTTTATGTTTTAAAAAAAGAGAAATAGACATTGATGACTGATGTGTTAGTTTGAAAGAGAAAATTATTATTGTAATTGTACAGAAGAATTTCAGAAGATATTATCATAACCGAGACAACATCTTTTTTTATTCGGTTTTTATAGAAAATTTTCTCACGATTACGGGAAAAATACGGAAAAAATTCCTACGAATGCGCAGTGGTTAAAAATGGAGTTGAAATATAGAAAAAACGGTTTATCGGTTATATATCGTATGGTTATTGAAATAACGATTAATTCTCAAATTTAATAATGGCCATCAATGAATCTCGTCAAGTAAAAAAAAAAGTCAACATAAAAAAATTCGATATCGCGAATAGTTTTCGAGTTATAATAACTTATATATTTCGATATATTAAGTTTTTTTTTTTAATATTAATAAAGGCAATCGATAAAACTCGCCAAGCTAAAAAAAAAGCCCAATAAAAATTTTTATATCTCCAATAGTTATCAAATTATCGATATTTTTTTTAAAATGTATACAATTTTTTTTTTCTCAAAAAAAAAAGTCGAAATTTTTGTTCTCGAAAAAAACTGCTAATTATTGATTGTCGCGTATTGTTAAGCACGAATCATGGAGGTGAATAAGGATTGTAAGCTTTGCTTTTTTACTGTGTTAAAGCATAGGCTGTCACTGAAGCCTCAATTTCGGAGTAAGTCAGTTCGAAAAACTACCAGCTGCAGCGCTGACATCAGCCCTTGACCAAAAAAAAAAGACAGAACAAAATATTCTTATTCACTCTAGCCTGTACAACTATGTTTAAAGACAAAAATTACACGTGATACTGTCGTTCGAGTCCGATCCCAGCGCCCTCATTTACTCCGAAATGTCGGCTTCAGTACAAAAGCAAAGCTTACACTCCTTATTCACCTCCATGGCACGAATATATATTTTTTTTTCGAAGATAATGAATATATCCAAGTTTTTTTTACTTGGTCGCTAGGTTTTTTACTTAGCTATTTTTTTTACTTAGCTATATTTTTTACTTAGCTATATATTTTTTACTTAGCTATATTTTTAACTTGGCAATATTTTTTACTTAGCTATATTTTTTACTTAGCTATATTTATAGCCAAACACACAATACCTACATAATTTTACCAGCTATATCTTTTACTTAGCTATTTTTTTTACTTAGCTATATATTTATAGCCAAACACACAATATCTACATAATTTTACCAGCTATATTTTTTACTTAGCTATATTTTTTTACTTAGCTATATTTTTTACTTAGCTTTATTTTTTCACTTAGCTCCATTATATTATCAATTATGAAAAAAATTATCATTAACATTAGAAAGATATCGATAATTCGAAAACTATTCGCGCGATCAAAAAATTGTATTCGATTTTTTTTCTCGTTGATGAGTTTAATCGACTTCCATTATTAAATAAATAAAAAAAATAATCGATATATCGAAATTTTAAAAAATATTATAACTCGGAAACTATTCGAGATATCGAAATTTTTTTAAAAACATTTTCTTCTCCCCGACGATCTCTATTGATTGTCATTATTAAATTTGAGAATAATTCGTTATTTCAATAACTATACGACATATAACCGATAAATAGCCGTTTTTTTCATATTTCAACTCCATTTTTAACCACTTTGCGCATTCGTAGGAATTTTTCGTAGAAACACGCCGAAGATGTTTACACATAATAAACCCGCGAGTCTAGATGGCTCACAAAATTTTTTTTATTGAATATAAATCTTAATACTTTAATTGTACCGGAATCTATCTCTCTACCTAGGTGAGAGATATAAATTTGACAAAGAGAATGATATAATCATTTACAAGAATGTACCAGTTACTGCACAAGTTATTTCAATAAATGAAACGCTTCGAAGATTTTTTGAAATACCAGAACTGTTTGCAAAAGCATTAAAACATTTAAATTAGCTGAATAACATCACTGAAAATATTATTTCTAATTTTGTACAAGGTTCTTTGTGGAATTGAAATGAAATTCGATAAAGAGCAAATCTAATTTTTATTGTACATATCATACGACGATTCCCGGGATAAAAATTTTAAGTACGGAAAAAGTCTCTAAGCCTAAAAAAGTATAGAAAAAGTATTTTGAAAGTATGGAAAAAGGTCTGAAAACGTACGAATTTGACGACAAAAGTATTATTTTGATTGAAGCCTTTACTTCGTTCTGGAAAAAGTCCTGATATTCAGGACAGGCTATTTTTTTTCTCAAGATATTCAAATTTGGTATGGGAAAAGTATTTAATTTCAAGACTTTTGCCTGGATACGTTGTAAACTTAAAAAAAGTCCTTGAATCCAAGACCACAGTACTATTTAACAAAAAACTTGAAAATTTTTTTTATCGGCTAAAAAAAACTAAGTTCTTTCTTTTTATTATGGACTTTAATATGGACTTCAAAAATTTTAATAAATAAAACTAAGTCCTTCACACTTAAAAAATTTTTATGTAGAGTCAAAAAAAAACTAATTTATAAATAAAGAGTTTATAAAATAATTGCTTTTTCTATAAATACAAAGCTTTTTTTAAATGTAAAGTCGATTTTATTTTAGAAAATTACAGCTCGCGTTAATTAATTAATACGTTTGTGTAATGTAATATTAATTTGAGTATGATCTGATAAATTATTTCATTAAGTTAATGAAAAATAAATAAACGAATATAAATTATATTAAAAATAAATTTTATAATAAATTAATATTAAATAAATAGTTTATAATAAATTTTTTAATTATTCTCGGCATAATTATGATAATAACAATATTGTTTAATCTTGATTTCCAAAACCTTTATTGTATGGAAAAAATTTTGAAATTCCGTACCTTTTAGAAGTAACTTCCAAAAGTCATACTTTCCCATACTTTTTTAGGACTTTTAAACAGTCCTGAAAAAGTAGTCATTTTGGCAACCATCAAGATTGGTCTTATTTCAGAACTATATAAGTCTTATTTTCCAAGACTTTTTCCGAACTTAAAATTTTTATCCCGGGTTATAAAACAATTAATCCGCTAGGATCACATAGAACTATATTGAAATGTAGTGCTGTTTATTTTAAAATAGCTTGTTTGCCAAGTTACAGTACAAATTAAGAAACATTTTTCTTTTAACGCTATTTCGATCATTAGACAAAAATACTACGAAGTATGGTAAAATTTTGACCAAATTATTAATGAATTAGAAAGATTAGATAAAGGAGGTATTCATGTTCGTATTTCTATTCTATTTGTTGAAATATTTGTAATAAAATTATAATTCAATAGTTATTAAACAAATCATAAAAAATGGTAGACAAATGAAAAAAAATTTATTAAATTTATACCATCCTATATAATTTAAATTTAAAAAATTAATTGTTCTTTAATATATATTGTACTAATAGAATTTTTCATATGCAGTATATGAAATTCTCGTATACTGCATATGAAATTTTCATATACAGTATATGAATTTTTCAGATACTAGCTTTGAGCTAAAAAATTCCGAATATATGATTTTTTCATATGTAGTATATGAAATTTTCATATACAGTATATGAAATTCTCATATACCAGCAGATTTGGTGCAACTTTCATATACTGTATATAAAAATTTCATATATTTTTCTCTCCGTGTAGTTGAAGCTAAGTAAATAATCTACCTAAGTAAAATAATGTAGATATCAATTGTTTGGCTACAATTACAGCTAAGTGAAAAATCTAGCTAAGTAAAAAATTTTGCTAGTAAAATAATGTAGATATTGATTGTTTGGCTACAATTACAGCTAAGTAAAAAATCTAGCCAAGTAAAAAATTTTGACAAAATTTTTTTTTTCCAAGTTTTTTCTTTGTAATTTTTTTTTTCAAGAAAGTAAAATAATGCAGATATTGAATGTGAGGCTACAATTACAGCTAAGTAGAAAATCTAGCTAAGTAAAAGAATGCAAATATTGATTGTGTGGCTACAATTACAACTAACCCAGGTAGAAAGTGACGACGGGCACAAGCCTGGGACAAGCCTGATTACCCGGCTTTCGGGCCTGTGTCGGGCCTGAGACACAAGCCTGTGTCAAGTCTGGAATGTTCACGATGTATTTGCTGGTGTCGGACTAGTGTATCGGGCTTGACACAGGCTTGTGTTCCCAGGCTCGACACAGTCTTGTGTTCCCAGGCTTGATACCGGCTTGCAAAAAAAATTATAAAAAAATATTAATAAACAATTATTATTAATTTATTAATTTGACGTTATTATTTTTTACGCGATACAATTTGAATTAACGATGATTGTACGAACAAAAATAAGCGATGTTCATTTTTTATGAATGAATTTATTCAAGAGTCAATACACAGTCCTTGTAAAAGCCTGCCACGATAGTCAAAACCTAATAATTGTTATTTAAAATTTCTATTTACAATTTATAGATCTAATCAAGGCTTGTGTGAGACGGGGAAAAACAACGGGGACAATCTTGTGTCAAGCCTGTGTTTACAAGGCTCGTGTGAGGCCGGGGAAAACAAAAAACACAGGCTTGACACAAGCTTGGATTATTGAGGCCTGTGTGAGGTCGGTTAAAAACAACGGGGACAGTGTTGTGTCAAGCCTGTGCTAACGATGCTCGTGTGAGGCCGGGGAAAACAATGGGCACAAGCTTGTGTCAATTGACACGACCCTCGCACATGCCTGGCACAGTTGTTCAAGCCCGAGAACTCCTACCTGGGAAGTAAAAAATCTAGCTAAGTAAAATAATGTAGATATTGATTGTTTGGCTATAGTTGAAGCTAAGGAAACAATCTAGCTAAGTAAAATAATGTAGATATCGATTGTTTGGCTAAACCTGGTAATTTTGAACTTGAAAAAACTAGACGAAACTAGTCAAAAAATAAAAATGACTACGGACGGTCATGGAAGCCAGGATGGACGATAAGCCACGTGCAACAGCCCTGGAGTGCCTGGAACTGAATTCACCGTTTCCCATTCCAAGAAACCGTATGAACACGTCCGGCTTGATAACAATAAATTGTTTAAATTTTAACAACAAAATTATACGGCAATAAGTTATTCAATTTTTCTTTTTTATTTACATTTTTTAAAATAGTATTTTCAGGAGAAAAAAAAATATATATATATAAATAAAATTTATAAATATACATATAAATATATATATAAATAAAATTTTCTTTTGGTAGTTACATTTTATTTGTTAATTGTTTGCCTTTGATATATATTAAGGCTATATATTAAAATAAGTAAATGGCAGTCTTCACTGTACATGTATCAACTAGTTCAATAAATGAATAAATAAATAAAGAAATGAATGAAACTTTGTTAATAAAGTTAAGCAATAATCTTAATTTAAGTCGCATAAGTTTGCGAAACTTATTGTTGGGTTTTTTTCATAACTACGTTCATATTTTTATAGACATTCATATGAAAACGCCTTGGGTCAATAAAAAAATGCTTCCTACCTCCACGGAAATATTTTATAAAATTTTTATAAAATTTGAGCAAACTTGCTAAGAAGTATTTATAAAATTTTTATAAAAATTTTTTGAATTTTTATCCCCCCCCCCCCCCCCCCCCCGTGAATTGATTTTTTTGAAAAATTAACTCAAATTTTGATGAAATAAAAAATAAATCTTTCGTCGGGATTTGAACCCGAGTCTCTCTGGTTGTGAAGCAATTTTTTTACCCCGAAGCCAGAATTCTTATGATATTTTATTTTTTATTTCATTAAGATTTGAGATAATTTTTCAAAAAAATCAATTCACGGGGAGAAGGGGGGGATGTGATAAAAATTCGAAAATTTTTATAAAGATTTTATAAAAACTTCTTAACAAGTTTGCCCAAATTTTATAAAAATTTTATAAAATATTTCCGTGGGGGATAGCACCATGAGTTAGCTACATTTATTTTACACAGTCATTGAATAAATACGTAACACAATCTCGAAGACTCAGTCAACCTATTAAGTATAAATAAACAATAATTAGAAATTTGAATAAGCCTGAGATTGATAAGGTTGAAATGGTATATCAAAATTAAAAGATGATGATGATGGTGGTGGTGGAGATGGTGGTAATGGTAATTCATGATGGCTTCTATCGTGCCAACCGTCAGGACCTGGAGGACCACCATGATAAAGTCCATAATTGACTCCACTTGTTGCAACTTTTTTCAAACCTTGAATACTTGAAAGCATCAGTGCAAGCTTAGCTAATATAAGTGCTTTACCACCGAGAACAGCAAGAAATTGAAAACCCATTGGTATCAATACTGAACCCATAACAAGTATTCCCATCATCAACATTGGCATCATCTGATTTTTTCTTCTATTATGACGCCTCCTTCCTGACGATAAAAAGTAAATAGATAAATTAAAAAAACTAACGTAAAAAATAAAACTATACATTTAACAAAATGGCTTTTGAATGTTATATTTTTCTTTTTGACTATTCATTAAGATAAACTTGAAATGCAATTTTAAATAATCTTGATTGTAATAAAATCCATTAGTAATTCAGGTAGCTAGCATTTTTTATAATTACGTTGAATAATAAAATTAAGTAAAAAATTATTATTTTTTTCAATTATTTAATATTTAATTACCTTCAACAAGACCATCATAATTTTCCCTTGTTAAATCATCAGTTGTATTGTTCAAATTTGTTAATTGTTCAATATTAATTTTTATGACATGTGTTTTAAATATTCTTGAAAAACGATCAAAAATTGATTCTCTCCATGTTTTACCTCTGTCTCTTCCAATTGATTCATTCCTTTAGTAAAATATAAAAATAATAAAATAAACCAGAAAATCTAAATATCAATACCAGTGTAGTATCTAATATTTAATAACAATAATTAATACAAAAAAAAGTTTTTAAATGTTTTTTTCTTATCTAAAGTAATTTGTGAGGAAATGGCATAATTGATAACTGTTGATTGCGTGACAACCAGAATATAAGAGTAAGATGGAAATAAAAAGAAATCTCGAAAGAATTAAGTATCAAAATAATAATATAGATTTAGAATAAAAACAAGTTAGTTATTAAAATATTAAGAAATAATAAAACTCACATATCAGATGAATTGTCAGTGTCCCCAACATCTGCGTCCGCGAAACGTAAAAAACTAACACCATCAATAACCGGTATACTATTTTTTGAAATAACCTTATCAATAACTGTTAAAGCTCTGTTTTGTACACATTGTTTGAGAACATTTAAAAATGAATTATTACTATTATTTGATCTTTGCACACAAATTTTTAAAAATGCATTTACAGTTGATAACCAATCATCAGTTTGTCCATTAATTGATGTGACCAGTATCAAAATCAAAAAACAAGAGCAAAATACTTGATGGCCCATCTTTAAAATATTAAGAATTCTATTGTTTTTTTTTTTTTTTTTCGATCTCTCGTTTTGTCACAATACTAGTAATAATTGTCTTTAATAAATATACTTTTGTCATTTAACGTTAGAACAGTGAGTACCAATACACAAATGTACTGTTGAACGTTTTATTGCTGGGTATTTATGTCCTATAATAAAGAGGCTAATGTGTCATGTGACAGTAGGAAACACGCATCAAATAGTTTTGAATTATCTGGGAGGAGGTAAATATTGGTCTAGATATGGGTAAGATCATCCAAGAGGATCCAAGGTAGCGGTCACAAGGCGGCGTACGCTATGTTCATCCAACCCTGACACTATGCATATAATAATTATTTATATACTTCCTAATATTTAAAATCATAGGTTATTATTATTTTCATGTGGTTTACAAGTTCATTTGAGTACATCAACAAATAAGCACTCACAGAAAAAGTATGATAAAAATTATTGAGAAAATTTACTAAAAAATTTTGTGTCGAATACTAAAGTTCTGATTAGGTAGAAACAAAAAATATTAAATAATTGTCAATATAATAATAAAGAATTTTTGATCAATTGTTATTTTCGGGTTGTACAAATTATGGTGATATATTCAAGAAAAACCACAGGATAATTTAGTGGTTCAATGATTGCAATATTACAAGTGATTTCAAGTTATTTCAAGTGATTTTACACCATTACAATCATTAATAAAATCAATAGTTCCAGTAATGAAAAAGTTTACAAATTTACTAGCAGACCTGTCCACGCATTGCTGTGGCTTTTATAATACGAGCACATTGGCGCGCTACGCGCACCTGTCTCCATATTTTTCAACTTAATATTTATTGTAATTTACGTGTTATTATCGATTTTCACGATATAGTTTTAATAGTTACTTAGTTATTCTTTATTTTACAAAAAAATAAAAGAACAAATTCTTTATACACACAGAGAAGGATATGTTAACAGTTAACATATCCTGTTTAATGTTAACATATGCCATGTTAAAATGGGTGGTGGCTGATAAGTTTACATCAAAGATATATATATATTAACATTAAACATACGTATCTTAATAGTTAATATGCGTATGTTAACTATTAAGATATCTGTAATTGACACAATTTGAAAGTTAGGCTGATAGTTGAAGACATTTACGTATGTAAATATGAAAATTGAATGTAAAATTAAGAATGAATTTACAAAAAAACTAAATTTAAATACATTTATGACAACACGAGTACATATTATATTATATTACAATTAGAATAGTATCACAATATAATGTCAAAAAAAAAAGATTACAAGAGGTAGACTGGCGCATCAAAATATTTGGCCGCGTAAAGATACGTACGTTAACTATAAACATACGTATGTTAACAGTTAAGATATCTATGTTTATTGTTGATATATATATCTTAACATTAAACTTTTGTATGTTTAATGTAAACATATTGGTATGTTAACTGTTAACTTATCCTTCTCTGAGTGTATAATCTTTTCAATTATGAAAATACATATATTACCTAATCAATTTTGGGGTATGTCGAGGATAGGTGCACGTCCTCTGAACACAGGTGATAAGTCTCTTCTAATTTTTCTTAATCTATTCCGCGCTAGCTTGTAATGAATGAAATTGAAAAAAAAAACTGTAAGTTAAAGTCAGATGCATTCCTTCAGATTTCCTTTTGCTTAGAGCCAATCTATTTTATGTGAGGTTTGGAAAAATGATTACACAATTGAGGTGTATTTCTATTGATTTTCTTCTACATACAGCTAATCTTTTTCGATTTCATTTTTAAAAACCATATATTTTTTTAACTGATTTTTGTAAAATAAGAATCGGGCTATTTTATTGACATTTAATCTTCCGAAGATCACTCTTTGTTTATTCGATTTATTTCGTTAACGACAAAAAAAAAATACGTCTCACTCACTCTTTTTTTGTTGCTAACGAAATAAATAAAAAATAATAGAAATAAACGAAAGAAAACAAAAAACTATATAAGAGTGAGTGAGAAGAAAAACGACCAATCAAATGCCTGGAAGACCGATGATGTTTGTCCTTTTTATATAAGGATGTACAATTTATTAATATTATATTTAACTATTCAATACCATGAAGTTAATATTTAGTAATATAAAAACAAAAAACTTAAGGTGATCTGAAAACTTATGAGTTTAAATTAAGTATAAACCATGGAACTGTGGATTAACTTTTAAGTATAATCGAATTTTTTTTTCAAATAATTTTTTTTTTTTTTTTGGTTAAAATTTATGGCTACCAAATGTAACTTAAAAAACAAAAAAAAAAAACAAATTCTTATTTATTCATTCGTTTCTGCCATTTTTAAAAATAAGAACGTTGGAAAAAATAAGAATTTCCTCTGAAGGGATTCTTATATTCATTTGTTTCTGATAATCACTCAAAGGAGAGAGAAAATATTTTATAAGAAATTCAACTTTAAGGTTGAATGTAAAAACGAGTTTCCTCTACTCGATTTTGCTAATTTTTCTTTTAACGAGACTGAGCGCCCGCTTGCGCGGTCGTTTTTATTTAACTTGAATGTCCATGTTTTATGTATAGGAATAGTTAAGTTTTTTAGTATGTTTTTTTCAAATACATATAATAATTAGATATGCATTTATATACTTAAAGTTTATTATTGTATCAATACGTTTTTTATTTATCTTATATCCCAGGTAGGATCCCACAAGGGTGAACGGCCGTGCCAGGCTTGTTACAAGCTTGTGTTTCCTAGCCTTGGTGGACTAGAATGTGCCTAGCTTGGCACAGAGTATTTTTCCAGTCATTGCACAAGACTTGTTAATCTATAGACTTGTACCAAGCCTGTGTCGATTGTTATTCCCAAGCCTCACACAAGGTTAAAAATTCCAAGCTCGTGTCAAGCTTGTATTTAAAGTCATTGCACAAGACTTGTTATTCCAGGCTTGTACCAAGCCTGTGACAATCGTTAATTCCAAGCTTTACACAAGGTTAAAAATTCCAAGCTCGTATCAAGCCTGTATTTACAGTCATTGCACAAGACTTGCTAGTCCAGGCTTGTACCAAGCCTGTGTCAATCGGTAATTCCAAGCCTTAAACAAGGTTGGAATTTCCAAGATTGTGTCGAGCCTGTATTTACAGTCATTGCACAAGACTTGTTAGTCCAGGCTTGTAACAAGCATGTGTCAATCGTTAATTCCAAGCCTTACACAAGGTTAAAAATTCCGAGCTCGTGTCAAGCCTGTATTTACAGTCATTGCACAAGACTTGTTAGTCCAGGCTTGTACCAAGCCTGTGTTAATCGTTAGTGCTAAGCCTCACACAAGATTAAAAATTTCAAGGTTGTGTCAAACCTGTTTTTCCAGCCACTAGACAAGCCTTGTTAATCCAGGCTCGACACAAGACTGTCCCCTTGATTTTTCCCGCCCTCACACGAGCCTCGTAATACAGCCTTGTTTCAAGCTGGAGCCCATTGTTTCACCAAGCCCGACACGAGACTTGACTTATGCATATATTTAACTCAAAAAAAAAAATTATAGTAATTAGATATATAAATTTAATATAAATTTCAAATAAAAATTATCAGGCTTTGACTATTGTGAGAGGCATTCGCGAGGACTGTGTGTTTAGTCTCAATAGAATTTATTTATATAAAAAATTTTGACGACCACTTTTATCATTACCCCGATGGTCGACATGATAGTGCATTGGACTTCCACGTGAGAGGCCCCGGATCGATCCCGCGTCACGTCACTAGTTTTTCGTTTAATTATTATCGTTTAATAGAATTGTCTGAATTAAAAAATAACAATGTCGAAATTATTAAATTAACAATAATAATAGATTAACCGTAATAATTTATTTATATTTTTTTTTAAATTGTTTTTGGAAGCTTGAGTCAATCCCGAGGCACAAGGCTGGAATACGAGTCTTGACACGAGGCTGGGACACGAGCCTTGGCTCAAGGCTTGTCATCAAGCTTGTAACATAGGCACATTTCCAATCACTTGGCAACAAGCAGCAGCACAAAGGTGACACAAGCTTTTATGTGAGCCTTGTTACTTGAGCCTGTATCGTTTACTCTTACCTGGGATATAAAAATCTCGCGTTTAGTCGTGGTGTTTGTCCGTAAACTCTTCCGAAACCGCTCAACCGATTTCCTTCGAATTTTGCATGGCCTGAGAATATAAAGTTATCTATTTTTCAACCCCCTAAATTATAAGGGTTACACCCCTAAGTTCACCCCTTTACTTTTATTACCATACTACACCCGACGGTCAGTAACATCGAATTCGCTGTTTCTCACAAGTTTATATGACTCAAACAGAAATTATTATTATTATTATTTATAACTTATAAGAAAACTGAGTGATCGAAATAAAAATGGTAAGAAAAATTTTTAGAGAGTTGAAAAAAATCAAATGGCGTTAAAAATGGGTGTTTTTCGGTAATATCGCGAAAACTAAGGGAGTTAGAGAAGAATTGTTCTTTTAATAGTTATTGGGAAAAAAATTGGCTTCAATTGAGTTGTCGGGGCCCAGGTAGGAAGAACACAGGTTCTCGGGCTTGAACAACTGTGCCAGGCTTGTGCGAGGGTCGTGTATCGAGCCTGGAGAGCACAGGCTTGACACAAGCTTGTGTCCATTTTTTTCTCCGGCCTTACACGAGCCTCGTTAACACAGGCTTGACACAAGACTGTCCCCGTTGTCTTTAACCGGCCTCACACAGGCCTTAATAATTCAAGCCGATGTCAAGCTTGTGCCCATTTTTTTCTCCGGCCTTACCTTACCTTACCTTACCTTATCAGGCTTGATACAGGCTTGTGTTTCCGGGCTTGACACAGTCTTACAAAAAAAATTATAAAAAAATACTAATAAACTATTATTATTACTTTATTATTTTCGACATTATTATTTTTTACGCGATATAATTTGAATTTACGATAATAAATTGAACGAATATAAAAGGCGTAATGTGGGATCGATCGTAGGTCTCTCAGTCGGAATTCCAGTGCAGTATCATGTCAACGACCAGGGCAGTGCCGTAACAAGGGGTGGGCAAGAGGGGCAACTGCCCAGGGCGCAGTGTAAAAGGGGGCGCACTTAGAAGCGCGTCACAAGAAAAAAAATATTCTTTTTTAAACAATTTAAAAAAAAATTATATTTTCAGGAAAGAAATTGACTACTGTCATTTATGATCATTCAGATATTACATAAACATGATTGTCTTTCTAAATTTTGAAGTTAATTGTCCTCATTATTGTCATTTGTCGTTTAGAGACAATCGTGCTAAAACAATATTAAAAATGCAAAATAAGACGTAAAATAAAAAATATACTTAATCATTTGAATTGAAATTTTTTTTTGTTTCTTCTGACAACGGCCAAGACACGATCCTCTATACTCTAAAATTCTACCTAATTCTACCTATCACTAACATGGTACTATAACCGACTTAACCACTAACGCAGGTTAACATGGACCGATTTTTATTCTGCTTGTATTGACTATATATGCCAAAGGTTATTCTTTTTTTAATTGACATAAATTGAGATGATTATGGCAAATGGCTGAGAAATTAATTCAGATTACGAATTTATTTATCTGGTCACATCCTTTTCTTAGCAACATTTGCCATAATTAATTAATAAAAAAGCTATTGCCAAATATTGCTGAGGAAAGAATGTATCACCAAATATATTATTTCCTAGTCTAAAAATTCTTTAGCTATTTTAGACAATAATTTCAATTTATGATAGGAGATATTGCCATGGTAGAAATACTACAATATGGCAGTGCGCAATCTGGTTTGGCCGCTGTGCGATCAAAGTTAACAAGTTTTTTAAATTTTTCAAAAAGTTATCATATTTATTCAACTAGATTTGGTATATTTTATAATGATTCACATACATCAATGATAAAATTAATTATTTATATTAAATAAATGAATCCAAGTATAATAAATACAACACAACCTCTATTGTTTGTGGCATCAAAAAAAACAACAACAATGAAAATATTATAATTTATTTGTTAAACTGTCTTGGTTTTTTTATTTTTTTTATTTTTTATAAACATGCTCCACATATATTTATTAGTATTTACAACAATATAAAAAATAGTTGTCAAAACAGTATGTTAGAGAGAGAGGATCTTATAATAGAGATTGCGTGTTAGAAAGAAAAGCAAAACAGCTCGATGGCGCGTTCTTGATTGGTTGAAAAAATAAGGCTGCGCAGAACGCGACGAAAAAAGCATGGACTACTGCCATACCTGTAGTACTTCTACCATGGATATTGCTAAGGAATTAATTTAGACTAGGAATTAATATATTTGGTTACATACTTTCCCTAGATACATTTGCCATAATTAATTAATCAAAAAGCTATTGGTGACTGTTGCTAAAGATTGGATGTAACCAAATAAATTATTTCATTATCTAGATCAATTTCTCTGCAATGGTTTCTATAATACAATAGAATCATTGTGCCAAATTGATTGTATCTTCAATAGACTTCGATGACATCATAGATGAATTTTCCAGCGACAACGCCAGAAGACAAAAACTGTTTTGATTTTCTAATGATCTATTCTTCATCTATAGGTATCACTTTTAAAATATTTTGTCTTCTATACTAATATCCACAACAATTTTTATTTAAAAAATAAAATAATTTCAGTATATTCTGGCGGTTTTGCTTGTTATATATATTATTGTTAAATACACCTAACAAATGAATTCTTTTTTATATATTATATCGATAAAAATAGGGCGCAAAATATAATTTTGCCCAGGGCGCAAAAATTCCTTGTTACGGCACTGGACCAGGGTATTCATGAAAGAGTCAGTAAAAATTTTTAATATGATTGAATTTATTCGAGACTTGATACACAGTCCTTGTAAAAGCCTGGCACTTTTTTTTCCGTTATTAAAATAATTTTTGATAAAAGAGGAAGGGCGTATTTCAAATTTTATTTGAAATTCATTTAGTGGCAGGATTTGTTAAATTATTGATTGTTTACTGATAATTATGAATAATTTATTATTAATAAAAAAAACATAAAAATAATTACAAATCTTCATCTTTTATCAAAAATGATTTTGATAATGAAAAAAAAGGCGTTAGTTCTTGAACATACGCCCTTTATCCTTTATCAAAGGTTTTTACGCCATTCTTCCTTTTTTTTAAGCCTTGAAATTAGATGCGAAGCCCGAAAATTTATAAATTTGCACTTACGCCTTTTTTCTTTTAGAAAAAAAAAAAAATTCCCAAAAATGACACTTACGCCCTTTTTTTATTAATGTGACGATATTAATAATAAAATTTATAATAATATTCGAAATATAAATACTAATAATTATTATTAACTAATAATATTTATATTTGAATATTATTGTCAGTATTATTATTATTATTATTATTATTATTATTATTATTATTATTATTATTATTATTATTATTCATTGTGACATGCAACTACTTCGAAAGAAGTTTCACTTCCCCCGTGCGTACTCGCAACACGCTAATTTTTTTTTTTTAATTGAATATAATCACAAGTCAAGTCTCGTATCAGGCTGGGTAAAACGAGGTTGACACAAAGCTCGTGTGAGGCCGGGGAAATAAAAAAATACAGGCTTGACACAAGCTTGGATTATTGAGGCCTGTGTGAGACCGGTTAAAAATAACGGGGACAGTCTTGTGTCAAGCCTGTGTTAACGAGGCTCGTGTGAAGCCGGGGAAAACAATGAGCACAAGCTTGTGTCAAGTCTGTGCTCCCGAGGCTTGATACACGACCCTCGTACAAGCCTGGAACGAGTTGTTCGAGCCCGAGATAAAAAAAATTTGGTATCATAAGTAGAATAAAATCTTAGCGTGTATATAATCGCGTCGTGGTTAAGTCAGTAGAGCGTCGGAATTAGAATAGGTAGAATTAGATAGCGTCAGTGTCAGGAGTTCAAGTCTCTTTTCAGGTAAAATCTGATACAAAAAAAAAAAGAAAAATTCAACTAACAAAGTTTGAACAGTAACTAAAAACAATCAAACAAATGATTGTTAACAAAATTTTTTCTTTCTCTTATATTTATTTATGTAAAAGAATTTTTTTTCTTGATTCGTTCAATATTTTTCTTGGATTATAACGAATATGTCTTAAACCAAGAAGCTTACTTCTAAAGTCAAGAACCTTATATATAAACCAAGAACCTTACTTCTAAAAATTAGAACATTTTCTCATGATTCAAGAAATTTTTGTTATTATTTAAGAATTTTTTTTTTTAATTCAAGACGATTTTGTTATAATTCAAGACAATAATTTTATAATTCAAAAAATTTTTCGTTCTCTAATTAAGAAGTTTTTTATTTACTATAAGAAAATTTTTCCATAATCCAAGAACTTTTTTTACAAGAACAAAAGTTCTGCATTTTAGAAGTTTTTTTTTTCAGTGTAGTTTTTCGTTCAATAGAATTGTTTTAATAAAGAAATAACAATGTTATAAATAATAACGTCTTAAATTATAATTTTATAAATAATAAATTAGCAATAATAATTTATTTATATTCTTCTTAATTGTTTTTGAAGGCTTGTGTTAAGCCCGAGACACAAGCTTTGGCACGAGGCTGGGACACGAGCCTTGGCACAAGGCTCGTCATCATGCTTGTAACATAGGCACATTTCCAAACACTTAAGCTCCGACCCATGCTTTCAAAAAATAAAGAAGTGCCCTCTATGTCTAAAATCTGTGTCCGTTACTATCGCATCTGTAGTACTATGTGTGTACCCGGCCTCTACCAAGACACACAAATACGACTTTAGCAATAAAGTTAATTAATCAATCGCGATTGAATAACTTCTGAAAACAATGGACGAAATTGATGATTTTTTTTTTTTTAATTTTCACTCAGAAAAATTTACATTTTTTTTAAATACAATACCATAGCAATTTTTGCGTTGTGTTACAGTAAGCTGGTACCATAAGAGCATCATATTGAGATAAACCATAGTAATTTTCTTTGAAAAATGCTACCTACTGGCCGTGCGACCTTCCGCGGTGTGACATAGTAATTCTTGCGATGGGCAAACGCAAAATTTATTTTGTTTATAAACACTCGTAAAAAAATATTATAAAAAAAAGTTTTTTACGGAGGCTACCCAGGTAGGAATCGCCCAGCCGTAACGATTGTAACAGGCTTGGCACAAGCTTGATTTCCAAACCTTGTGTCCCAAGTTTGTGTCGAGCCTGTTACGATGGTCTGACTCTAGGCTCACACAAAGCCTTGGAAATCAGTCTTGTGTCAAGATTGGATTTTAAGTTTGACACAAGCTTGGATTACAAGTTTGTGTCAAGATTGGATTTTCAGTTTGACACAAGCTTGGATTACAAGTTTGTGTCAACATTGGATTTTAAGTTTGACACAAGCTTGGTATACCAAGCGTAAACATGACATTTATTTTGATTCATCAGGCATTATAATTGTGTCAAGCCTGTACTTTTTTGTTTTACCCGGCTTCACACGAGCCTTGTGTCAAGCTCGTTTTATCAAGCTTGACACGAGACTTGACTTGTGCATATATTCAATTAAAAAAAAAAAAAATTATAATATTTAAATCTACATATAGAGTGTAAATAGAAATTTCAAATAGCAATTATTAGGTTTTGAGTATCGTGCCAATCAGTTGCAAGGACTGTGTATTAAGTCTCGAATATATCTTTAATTCATATCAAAATTTTTTGTGAGTCTGTTATGAATACCCCGGTGGTTGACGTGATAGAGCATCGGAATTCCACGTGAGAGACCTAGGATCGATCCCCCAGTACGCCGTTTATTTTCGCTCAAATTATTATCGTTAATTCAACTTGGATCGTGTAAATAATAATAATGTCAAAAATAATAAATTAATAATAATAGTTATTTATATTTATTTATAATTTTTTTTGCAAGACTGTCTCAAGCTTGGATTCAAAGCTTGTGTCAAGCTTGGATTCGAAGCTTGACACAAGCAAATACATGGTTATCATTCCAGGCTCTTACCAAGCTTGACACACGCTTGGAATCCAAGCTTGACACAAGCTTTGAAGCCTGGAATCCAAGCTTGACACAAGCTTGTCCCAATCGTCGATTCATACCTGGGTAGGAGCCATAAAGCTCAGCCGCAGTATTAAAATCATCACCAGAAAAAAAAGAAGTGTTATAACTTTTAAAAGAATTATTCTAGAGAGTTCGTTTAGGGCTCAAAAGATGCGTCTCTGAGAACACTATCGCGCGTGATAAAGAACATTTCTCCATTAATTTTTTTTTTTGTAGAAAATTCATGGAAACAAAAATCAAAAATTAGATGATTTTTTTCATCATTTGAAAAATTAGAGTGAAAACTATTGAAGTTAGTTTATTAATCATATTATGTGTTTGATGTGTAAACATCTTTAGGCGCGGCTGACAGTTGGAGTGAAATGAAAAAACCAAAAAAAGAGCGTCATATCCTTTGACGGATGTTAGCCTGACTCCATTACTATAATAAGCGCAATGGTAGATTATGTATAGTATAATAGGTTATCCAGCGGTCGGTAACTGTTACCATGAGGCAATTTTGAATATTAATGAATTAGGAGATGTCATTTATAAGTGGAAAAAATATATATTCAATGAAAATACAAAATCAATTTATTTTATATTTGGAAAAAATCTCAAGTAAATTTGAAATATATACCTATTTGGACGGACATAATCAAAATTGTTTTAAAATTTACTTTTCATAAATTTTTTAAATAATGAATTAAACATAACATTTTGTTTTTTCGTTTCAATTAAACTATAAAACACATACTTTTTACCTTGAAAAATCTAAAAATGACATTGTGTACAAATTCTAACAGGTATAACTGAAATTTTTTTAAAATTTACTTTTTTTTGTAAATAGACAATAAAAATTTTATATATATGTACCCATATATATTTTCTCAGTATTTGTCAATATATTTCAATTGAATATTATATATTTTATTTTTGGAATTCTAACTATGAAGTTTAAAAATTAGAGATATAGATATAATCAAGATACAAAATAAATTTAATTTATATTCAATTTATATTTTTTCTAAATAAAAAGTAAATATAATTTATATTTGAATTATATTTTTCAAAATTATAAAGTAAATTGAAACTTTACGTCATTCAAATTCGTAAAAAGATTTAAGATTTGTAAAATTTATTTTCAGTTTACTTTTTTTTTGTAAATTTTTGTAAGTAGTATAAGTATAGTCAATAAAAAAATTTTTTTTAACTAAACATTAGTTAGTTAAGCGTTTCAGCTGCACATATATAACAAATAATTTTTATTATTAGTAATTATAATTATTAGTAAATAATTTATTACAAATAACCTAATATTCGCCATTATATTTCAAATAAAAAATGATATATATTTATTTTTTGCAATTTTAATTATAAAATTTGAAGATTAAAGATTTAAATGTAATCAACTTGAGGAAGGTTTTTTGGAAAAATGTATTCAAATACAAAATAAATTTAATTTATATTTTTCTAGTCAAATTTATAATTTACTTTATATTTTCTAAAAATAATCAGATATAAATAAAATTTACTTTATATTTTCGAAAAATATAATTCAAATATAAATTATATTTACTTTATATATAAAAAAAAATTAATGTTGCTTACAATTTAATTTTTTTAACTGCATTATTTACTTCTTGTTTCTGGTATTTTAATTTATCAACATAAATCATATCAATATTATTTGTCAAATAAATAAATTAAAATACCAAGGAAAAGCAGCAGCTAAGAAAAAATGGAGTTAACGAATTGATGCAGCTTACTTTTGAATTTCTTTGGCTACATTAATTCCTTAGCTCTATTTTTTCCGTGGCCACTGCTTGTCTTTGGTTATTATTAATTTTTTAAACAAATTACATGTATATTATTTGTTAAATAAATTAATAAAAACCAAAGAAAAGCAGTAGCTAACGAAAAGACGAAGCTAAAGAATTGATGTTGCTTACTATTTAATTTTTTTCGCTGCATCAATTTCTTAGCTTTATCTTTTTCTTAGCTACTGCTTTTCCTTGGTTTTTATTCATTCATTTAACAAATAAAATACATGTAATTTATTTTGAAAAATTAAACAAGTATAAATTTATTGATTCATCATTAATTATAATTGTATCATCAATCATCATTAATTATAATTGTATTCTATAAAAAATATATATCAGAAGGAAAAGCAGTAGCTAAGGAAAAAATGAAGCTAAAGTATTGATATTGCTTACCATTTATTTTCTTTGGCTGCATTAATTCCTTAGCTTCATCTTTTTCTTAGCTACTGCTTTTCTTTGGTTTTTTAACAAATGGAATTGATGCAATTTATTTGAATAATTTGAAATACCAAGTCGCCAAAGAAATTAAATGACAAGCGTTATTAATTCCAACTATTATCATTGTTTTAAATGACAGCAACACGCCGAAGATGTTTACACATATTCCTCGAGTCTAGATGGCTCACAAATTTTTTTTTTCTTCCAAAGATTCAGATGTATAAAAATAACGTCATAAACAATATTTTTGAGCGGGAATAGATGCTTTAATGACGGTTTTAAGGCAATTTTAGGGGATTCTGAAAAACGGGAACCTCGATAACTTTTGATAGAATTGTCGTAGAGTTTTCGTATAGAGCTTAAAAAATGCGTCTTTCGAATACCATATATTTTTCTAAAAAATTATTTTTCTAGGAATCATAGTTTTCGAGAAAAAAAAAAAAAACTGTTTTTTTCGATTTTTAGTTTTTTTTTTTTTCCACTAAAAAGTATAAATAATTAAAAAGTAATTTTATATAGGTGGGTGAAAGGTATTGAAAAAGCGCATCTTATGGGCCTAATATAATCTCTCTGGGATTATGTTTTTGAGACGATATCGTGTAAAAACCATTTATTGCAAAAATTATAAATTCGATAACTCTTGATAGGATCATCGTAGAGACTCCATCTTAGACTCAAAAAAGCGTTTTCAAAAACTCTAGAGCCGCATTGAAAAATTATATTTCCAGACTCACACTGAAAAAACGTTCCTGCTGCCGTAGCAGTAAAGTAGCCTGCGAAGCGCTGTACTGCTGCTGCAGCCGAACATTTTACTGTCGATGAGTTCAGGCGTATTAGCAGTACAAAGAATAGCTGTATGACACGTAAAGACTCATTCGATAAATTAAATGATGTATATATGTATATTATTAATATTAATTATTAATAAATATAATTATATATTACTATTATTATTGAATATGAATTAATTTTAAAATCTTCTATATTATAAAAAAAATATGAATAAAGAATATGAAAAAAAATATATTTTATTTGAATATAGAATTAAAAAAAAAAAAATTACATTTTTAATTTACCGTGTAATAATAATAAATTAACTTATTGAATAAACGAAGAAATTGCATTAACTATAATGATAGCATAAAAATAATATTACATGGTAAATTAAAAATGTCAAAAATTAAATTTTTAACGTGAAGAAAAATTTTCAAATTTAACATTAAAAGAAATGTTTAATTGAACATTTAAAAAATTCTAAATTTTAATCCTAACCTATAAGTGATGTCAAAGTCGTAAACCGTATATGACCGCGCATACAGATGTGCGCATTCAGTTGCCACAGCAGTGCTTTGTACTGCTCTCACAGCAGTACAGTTTACCGAGAATATACGAGTGCTTACTGTGGATTTACCTGGACATCCTGCTACTGTAGCTGTCTACCATTACCGGTACAATAGACCGTGCCTGCAGCGGGAACGTTTTTTCAGTGCAATAGTTTTTGAGAAAAAAAATAAAAAGAAAATTCTTGTTTTATTTTTTTTTTTTTTTTGCGTAAAGCAATAATGCCTAAAAAATTGGTTCTTAAACGTGGCTCTAGAGTTTTTGAAGACGCTTTTCTTAAGCCTAATATGAAGTCTTTCCGATGATCCTATCGAGAGCTATCGAATTTATAGTTTTTTCACTATATATGATTTTCACAAATCACACGATATTACACGATATCTCTTGATAGCATCATCGTAGCAAGGTTATGTTAGGCTTCCAGGAAGCAACTTTTCAATACCTTTTATCCACTCGCAAAATTTCTTTTAAATTAATTATACTTTTTTTTTAAAAAAAAAAAACTAAAAATCGGAAAAAAAAGTTTTTTTTTTTTTCTCAAAAACTATAATTCCTAGAGAAATAATTTTTCAGAAAAATATATGGTATTCGGATGACGCATTCTTTGAGCTATATACGAAAACTTAACGACAATTCTATCAAGAGTTAGCGAGGTTCCCGTTGTTATTACATGGGTAGCGTAACGTTACTCAATCGATAACTCTCGAAAACATAATCGCAGTGACTTCATGTAAAGCCCGAAAGATACGTCTTTCAAATACTTGTATATAAAACTATTTTCCTATGATTTATAGTTTTTGAGGAAAAAAAAAATATAAAGATTTATTTTTTTTCATTTTTCGATTTTGATGTATTTCACTTGGAAAAAACAAAATAATAACGAGTTGGATCTGTTAGAGCGTGATAGAGTTTTAAATGACGCTGAATTTGAGCCTAATATGAAGTCTCTACGAGCATATTATGAGAAGTTATTGAAAGTGCCGTATTAAAAAAAAAACCGCCTATTTTGAGAAGCCATTTCCTGGTAGAGATCCTGTCTCATACATACCTAATAATTAGCTATTTTTATTAGATTCAAACTCAGAGTTAGCTAATTCTTAGACGAATACTTAGATGATTATGAGAGCAAAATGTAAGCGGTATCTTCCCATCGGATGGCTATTTCTATTAGACTTATAAACAGCCATTTCTTAGCTAATAATCCGTATTTCATAAGGGTTAAATAATAATAAAAATACTGATAATAATTTTTTTCTTTTTATTTTGCAATAATAAAAATTTACAATATTTCACTTGATTTTTTGCTGCATTTCATTCATACTTAATTCCAAGACAACTACTAGTAGCTCAATAGATTCAGTTTTAGAAGTCTTCCTCCACTTGTGATTTTTATTGAATATAAGGCTTCATGGTGTTGGATCTTTATTTCCAGATATTTTGTACCTAAACAACAGAAATCAACATTACTACAAAACTCAAAATAACTGAACTGTATTTAATATTTTATTTACTCACATTTCAATAAATGACAAATAATTTCACTTAAATAAAAATATTACTATGGTAAATGATGGTGTAGGTACGACATTTAACCTTCAAATTTTTTACTCAAGTAACTGCAAAAAAAATTTACAAAAAAACAAATTCAAAAAAATAAAGATTAAGGCAGTATGTCAAAATATTGAAAAAAAATTCCCTCTCACAGTTTTTGATCAAAGAAGGCTTATTTATTAAGTGAAATAAAGATCTATTTTATCAAATTTTTTTTATAATTTTCTACTACGATTTGACCGAGATAATTAGGGTCAAAGTTGACAACAATTTAACACTTTAACACACAAGCATAGGAAGCATCGGCACGTTTTCACTTCTATTGAAAAAACGCTCTCACAGAAAACCTTTATTTTACTACAGCTTATACTTCTTTTAATAACAAAAATAATTTTAAAAAAATCATCGATTTCTACCACGAATTTTAAAAGTTATTAATTATTTAAGGCGAAAATTTAGGGTCAAAAACAGTCAAAAAGTACCAGGCGAAGCATTGAAAATCTGCTGAAGTAGTATTAGTGTGTGTAAATACAAGGCGCCCTCACTCATACTTCTAAAGACGCGTCAGTAAAGTATACAAATTTTAGACATTAGAGGGCACTTATTATTTTTTTAAGCTATGGTTACAAGGGTGCCTCTTTGAACCCAAAGAATTATCCTACCTTGGGATTTACATACTGCCTTAAATAAAATATTCATATTAAAAATTTACTTACTTTATTTTTTCACCTTCGAAAGAAAATAAATAATTTTGTAATGTTTCTTGTTGATTGTAAATTAAATAAAATAAATAATGTTATTCACTGATAGCTGTAAATGAAATCTAAGTTCTTGCAGTTCTTAAACACAATCCCCTGTAAGTCTGTAAATTTACACAAGTGCCCTCTGGACCCAGGTAGGAGTTCTCGGGCTTGAACAACTGTGCCAGGCTTGTGCGAGGGTCGTGTATCAAGCCTTGGGAGCACAGGCTTGACACAAGCTTGTGCCCATTGTTTTCCCCGGCCTCACGCAAGCCTTGTTAACACAGGCTTGACACAAGACTGTCCCCGTCGTTTTCAATCGGCCTCACACAGGCCTCAATAATTCAAGCCTGTGTCAAGCCTGTGTTTTTTGTTTTCCCCGGCCTCACACGAGCCTCGTTAACACAGGCTTGACACAAGACTGTCCCCGTTGTTTTTAACCGGCTTCACACAGGCCTCAATAATCCAAGCCTGTGTCAAGCCTGTGTTTTTTGTTTTCCCCGGCCTCACACAGGCCTCAATAGTCCAAGCCGGTGTCAAGCCTGTTTTTTTTGTTTTCCCCGGCCTCACACAAGCCTTGTGTCGAGCCCGTTTGACCAAGCCTCACACGGGACTTGACTTGTGCATATATTCAATTAAAAAAAAAAAATTAATATAGATCTATAAATTGTAAATAGAAATTTTAAATAACAATTATTAGGTTTTGACTATCGTGCTAGGCTTTTACAAGGACTGTGAATTGACTCTCGAATAAATTCATTCATATAAAAAATTTTGACTGACTCTTTCAGTAATACCCCGGTGGTTGACTTAATAGAGCATTGGAGGTCCACGTGAGTGGCCTAGGATCGATCCCGCGTAACGCCGTTTATTTTCGTTCAATAATTATCCTTAATTCAAATTGTATTGCGTAAAAAATTATAATGTCAACTTAATAAATTAATAATAATTGTTTATTTATATTTTTTTATAATTTTTTTTGCAAGCCGGTGTCAAGCCTGGGAACACAAGCCTGTGTCAAGCCCGATACACTAGTCCGATACCAGCAAATACATCGTGAACATTCCAGACTTGACACAGGCTTGTGTCTCAGACCTGACACAGGGCCGAGAGCCGGGTAATCAGGCTTGTCCCAGGCTTGTGCCCGTCGTCACTTCCTACCTGGGGAGCACTAAAACTAAACAAATATTTTATATTTTTCTATTTTAGATAGCTGTTTATTAGCTATTATATGCCTACTTATATTGTATCCACTTTTTAGCTATTGAAATTAGCTAACGAATGGATTGAAACTAATTGAATCTCACGGAATTCTACCAGGGTTCTGAAGAGCCATTTCCATGAGCCTTTCTCCATCTATTTTTCTAGAAACTTTATTACCAGAAAAAAAAAAACTTATAAACCTAATTTTATTTACAAAATTGCGTAACACGGCCACCATGCCCAACACACGTTACCAGATCTTTTTTTTTTTTAAATCATTTCGTTTTTGATTTTTTTTTAAAAAATTATTTCTATGATGAATAATCTATCCCCAAAAACTGTCCAAAGCCCTGGACTTGAAACTCATACCCATCGGTTACAAATCCTACGCGGTATCCGCTGCGCCACGACAACGCATGTGAAAATGACACTTCATTTGTTTTACATTAACCATTTGAAAATAAGTGGTGGCACTTGATATTTCTAAGTCCATCATCAATTTTGCTATGGCCCATTGTAATTTTAAATATGTTGCTTTGTATTTCTTAGTGGAACCTACAGGATTTCCAAGGAAATCAAAAATTTGCTATGGTACATTGTAAATTTTCAGAGGATCATTTTAATTTTGTCTACAACAACAAAGTAAAATTTTAGAAATATACAAAACAAAAAAAAAAAAAATATTCTTTGCTATGGCGCAATGTAATTTTAAGGCTTGATTATTTTAAGTTTTGAATTTGGTTTCTGTAATAATTTCTTTATGCGTTGTAATTTTTTCATCGGGAAATAGCAAAAAAAAAACATGCCAAAATCACAAAAAATCGAAATGTGTAGATTATTATAAAATAAATAAATTTTTGTGTCGTACCTTATTAACAATAGATATTTACATTAACAAATAAAAGAAAAAAAACTCGATTATATAAAGATTTTTATTTGTTTATGCAAATATTAATTGTTTATTAGGCAAGACACAAAAATTTATTTATTTTATAATAATCTACAAATTTTCTACTATATATTACAATTTTTTTTTTCGCGAAATACCCACCCCTTTTCTCCCAAAAATAATCACGCTTCGCGAAAAGAATAGAAAAAAAAATATTTTTGCCGAAGTAATCGCTAATAACTTTTTAAATAATCAACGGAAAAAAAAATGAAAACGGGAAAATTTTCCTCAATTGTGGTACATTAATTTCGTTGTCGGACATTTTCGCGAAAAAACCACCCCTTTTCCCCCAAAAAATTTTTTTGCCGGAATAATCAGGAATAACTTTCTTAATAATTGACGGAAAAAAAAAATAAAAACGGGAAAATTTTCTTTAATTGTGGTACATTAATTTCGTTGTAGGGCATTTTCACAAAAAAACCACCCTTTTTACCCCAAAAATAATTACGGGCCGCGAGAAAATAGAAATAGCAATATGATTATGAGCATACGATAGTTTATTTAATTTATAATATGACGAAAAAAAAATTTTCAAAATCGATGCATTTTTGAATGGTGGGGCTATTTGGTACGATTCTTTTTTTTTATTAACAATTGCTTTTGTTGTTATTCCGAGCCGACCACGCGAAAACTGAGAGAAATGATTGAAATCGAATTTAAAAGTTTATGTCACCAATACTTTTACGGAGCGTGTGAATACAACAGCTGTGTGTGCGTGTGTGCGTCGAGTCGGGTACAGTCGAGTAGCGTCGGGTAACGTCGGGTCAAATCAAAACTATCTCTTTTTTTATATATATATATCTATTGCGGTCGCGCAGGAAAGTTTTGAGTGGAGACTCGTGAGGGGAAACGCGTTAATCAAAAAATATAAAACTTTAAAAATTAATTACGCGAAAACGGATCGTTAAAAAAAAAAAACTTATTTGACTTACCCTCGCTAAAATATTATTCTTCACAACTTTTATTTGGAACATTGTTATCTAATTCTAACAGGGATCGCGGAATCAATTATTTCATTTTTAATTAATTTTTTTTAACCCTTTCCCGGGGGCATAGAATTTTTTAAATATTTTTTTAGAAATCAGAAGGGTCGAATTTAGTTATAATAGTTTTTTTATAAAAATGGAACCAAGTTTTTTAAAATGTTCATTTAAAATGGATCTTTACTGGATCAGTGGCAATATTTATTCGAGATTCCATGGAGGTGAATAGACCTTTATGCGTGATTCTATTGGCTGACGCTGTCGACACATCCATTTTCATTAATTCTCACACACATACATACACGTTATACGTTCGATATATTCAATAAATCGGTATATTTATAATAGTGGCTAAGTTTATTTAATGCAATTTAATAATTGAGGCAGTATGTCAAAATATTGAAAAAAAATTTCCTCTCACAGATTTTGATCAAAGAAGGCTTATTTTTTAAGTGAAATAAAGATCTATTTTAACACACAAGCACAAGAAGCATCGGCACGTTTTCACTTCTATTGAAAAAACGCTCTCACAGAAAATCTTTATTTTACTACAGCTTATACTTCTTTTAATAACAAAAACAATTTAAAAAAAATCATTGATTTCTACCACGAATTTTAAAAGTTATTAATTATTTAAGACGAAAATTTAGGATCAAAAACAGTCAAAAAGTACCAGGCGAAGCATTGAAAATCTGCTGAAATAGTATTAGTGTGTGTAAATACGAGGCTCCCTCACTCATACTTCTAAAGACGCGTCAGTGAAGTATACAAATTTTAGACATTAGAGGGCACTTATTATTTTTTTAAGCTATGGTTACCAGGGTGCCTCTTTGAACCCAAAGAATTATCCTACCTTGGGATTTACATACTGCCTTAAACACTATTGAGCAAAGAAAATAACAGAAAAATACCTTGCCTTATCGTAATATCCAAAGATCTAATAATGTCAAATATATTTGATTTATGTAGGAAATATTTTCAATAAAGTGCTATTGGAGTATTTTATCAGAACGTTAACCAGATGCAACAATTAAATCAATGTCAAGTGTCATTATTATTGTGTCATTGTATTAGGTGTCAAGATGCTGGTTTCAGCTATGAATACATCAACAGCATACACAGCATTAAAATGTGCAAAACTCAACTGATAAATGAATCAAATAAATTTAATAAATAATTTAGTGAATTTGAAGCAATGTTAGTGGATAAGTATAATGTCATCAGTTGACAAAAAATTAAGATAGTTTATAATTTGTCGGAAACCTTGAATGAGAAAGTAATAAACATTTCGAAATCGTTATTGGCACCGATACGGGGAAATTTACGAGAAATACGGGGACATTTATGGGTTTCACACACAATGTAATCAGTCCTACACACACTATGGTTGCTATATTTACCGTAAATTTTTCCGTAATTTGTATAAATGTCCCCGTAAATTCCCGCGTATTCGGTGCCATTAGCGTTACCGTAAACATTTACACACATACATTGAGTAAAATCAAGCCAAAATAATGGTCAAATTGTATCGATTGATTTGATAATTAAATTTATCATAACGATTGATGATGAAAAATTAATTGATACAGTTAGAGATAGAATTTTGGATGCGTTTTTTAAATTAACTATATAAGTTTTAAAAATTAACCACAATTATTTGTTGTCGATGCATCATATCCACAGTTAAATCGTATATAACATTTGATAAATTTCACAATCAATTATTACCGGCAATGCAAAGAGGTATATTGGAATATCTAAAATTAATAATTAGTTTAGTTAGACATATATTAAATGGTTGTAATATTGATACTTCAGTGAGTTCAGTTAAAATTTTAGTAAGTAATTTTTCGAATCAATATTCATAAGAAGATGATGTACGTAATGAAGCAATTGAAGCATATAAATGTTTGTCATTAATAATATATCGTTTCATCATCATTAGATAACAGTTGTTAATGATAAATTATCAATATTAAAAGCCACGGGTAAATTTAGTTATAATAATTGTACTGACATGATTAAAAATATTGCTAAAAATTAATGTATACATTTCATTACAGTACTAGAAACTGAGTAACATAAAAAAAAAAAAATTATTCAATCAGAAATCCCTGGTGGAAATATTACTCCGGCATTACTCCGGCATTATTCCGGCATTACTCCGGCATTACTCCGGCCTATCTCCGTTTTTGGCCCATTTCCGGAGAAATTATTCCGGCATGAAGTTGATGGCGGAAAAATTACTCCGGCATGAAATTGATGGCGGAGAAATTATTCCGGCATGAGGTTGATGGCGGAGAAATTATTCCGGCATGAAGTTGATGGCGGAAAAATTACTCCGACATGAAATTTATGGCGGAGAAATTATTCCGGCATGAGGTTGATGGCGGAGAAATTATTCCGGCATGAAGTTGATGGCGGAAAAATTACTCCGGCATGAAATTGATGGCGGAGAAATTATTCCGGCATGAGGTTGATGGCGGAGAAATTATTCCGGCATGAAGTTGATGGCGGAAAAATTACTCCGGCATGAAATTTATGGCGGAGAAATTATTCCGGCATGAGGTTGATGGCGGAGAAATTATTCCGGCATGAAGTTGATGGCGGAAAAATTACTCCGGCATGGAATTGATGGCGGAGAAATTATTCCGGCATGAGATTCATGCCGTAGAAATTGTTCCGGCATGGGATTAATGCCAGCAAAATTATTCCGGCATGGGATTGATGGCGGAGGAATTATTTTAACATGGGATTGATGGTGGAGGAATTATCCCGGCATAGGATTCGTGCCGGAGAAATTATTCTGGCATGGGATCAGTGAAGGAGAAATTATTTCGGCATTAGATCAGTGAAGGAGAAAAAACTCCGGCATAAAACTAGTGGCGGATTCATTTTTCCGACATTAACTTCATGCCGACAAAATTATTCCGGCATGAGATTGACGGAAAAATTACTCCGCCATGAGATTGATGGCGGAGTAAATACTCCGGCATGAAAGTAATGTCGGAAAAAGTCCGCCACTAGTTTTATGCCGAAGCATTTTCTTCAGCATTCATCTTATGCCAGAATAATTACTCCGGCATAACATTAATGCCGGAGTAATTAATTCGGCATGAGATTACTAAAAAACCATGTAGAAATGTTATATGTTCATCAATTTTATCAAATATATTTATTTAAACTAACCATCACATTTAATGACTCAGAAAAACTAAAATTATATTTTCGGAATGTGGTACGTTTATAATTAACTGCTTTTCCAAGATCTATAAATTTATCATCAATCATATAATGTACACGCCATGATAAATCAGCAGCACATTGACGTAATTTTGGCATAACACGTTGTTCAACATCTTCTCGTTGTAATAATGTTGCAATATACTAACACATGCATCAACAGCTAATAAACGAACAGAATCTTGTTCATCTCGTGCAAGTATAACAAACATTAGAATTGAATCAGATTTTAAATACTCAATTTTAACAACTTTCGCAAATTCTCCCAATTTCGATGATGCTGAACGTCGCCCCATTAGTGTATCATCTTAAGATGTCAATTGACATAAATTACAAAAATGATTTCTTAATTCAGCTATTGTTGCTGTACTTACACGTGGATAAGATACACTTATTAAACCACATGTCGATGTTCTTGACGTAAACCAATCACCAGATGCCAAACGTTGTACCAATGGAACAAAATGTATCAACTCACAACGAGTATGTTCAGCACAAAGTGCCAAGGCAATCGTTGAAAGTTTTTTGATTGAATTTAATCGCAGCTATAAAATAAAAATATATTCATTAATTGTAATAAAATAAAATGTTCATCATATTTACATTTTAAACAAATTTTAAGTCAACTGATATGATGAAATTAATATAAAAAAAAACCGCTCCAGTTATAACCTCATTGTTACAAACACTTGCTGACTAAGATCGAGTTATTTTTTTTTTTTCAAACATAAAAAACTTTGGTAATATTTGAAAAATAATAATTATTGTACTTACTTGTAAATTTTCATTTTATAAGTCATCGATCAGAACTGCAATTGGATAAAGACTGTCGTCCGTTGGTGAGTCGGCTGCTGCCATTTTGCTGAACCACAAATTTATCCAAACAGAATTCATTTATTCTGAGTGTTTTAATATTAGCCCTGGGCACAATATGGCTTTTTTTATTATTTTCTTTGTTTATTGATATGATTTTCCATTGCCTTATATACTAGGGCACAACACTACAACTTTTTTTTTTTAACAAGATAATGAATAAAAACAATCTACGTTGCTTCCACTGCTATGCTACAGTGGCGCACACATGTATATGAGTAGCGATGGTGAGCAGTAGAGGTGGTATTTCTGGCAGCCGTCCGGCGACTCGGCGAGGATTAGATTATAAATGTGTGAGCGAACTTGACAATTTTTTTTTTTTATAAAGCATGTGTATGTGCGGGGTTGGATGTGGTTCTCCATGAACCAAAAGAACACAAAAGAATAGATTGTCATATTATAAAAATGTTCAACCGATGAAAAATACTTCTATAGTTTGTCTGCTCAAAAATAGTATTTATTAATAACAATTGTAATATTTTCTCCGCCATCAATCCCATGCCGGAGTAATTTTCCCACCACCAATCTCATGCCGGAGTAATTTCTCCGCCATCAACCTCATGCCGGAATAATTTCTCCGCCATCAATTTCATGCCGGAGTAATTTCTCCGCCACCAACCTCATGCCGGAGTAGTTTCTCCGGAAATGGGCCAAAAACGGAGTAATGCCGGAGAAAGCCGGAGTAATGCCGGAGAAAGCCGGAAAAAGCCGGAGTAACGGCGGAGAAATATTTCTACCAGGGATGAGTTTATGGTTAAAAAAAAATTCAACAATGAATTACCTAACAAACTCTGATGAAACAATGAAGTCAATCTATGAATTAACAGATTAATATTAATATTATCATTAAATACAATCTTATCTACCCATCATTTTCTGATTTTCCTTTCACATCATATGTTAATCAACATGTTCCAAAAAATATCGATTCACTATTAAGCCAGCATGGATTGCAACAATTAAAACTTTCTATGAAAAAAAAATTTTATAGATATTAATCATTTAAGTGGTGAATAAAAAAATGTCACTTATTAAGAATTAATACACGGAGAGAAATCCGCAGCAAATAATGCTGTAGAGTATCAAACAAATTTTACTGTAGTCTACTGGAAATTGAGAAGTGGCGTGGGGAGGCCACCAGGATCGACTAGAATTTCCTACGACACTACAGTAATTTTAATCAAAACAAAACAAAAAAACGTCACAAAAAATTAAATAAAACCTTATTGTTTAAACATCGAAATAAAAATGTAATCTGTTTATAAAATAGTTTATTTTTTTTAAATTAATAGTGTGTTCCTAACCTCTTCTAAAAAAGTTTATTGTTTTTATTTTATTCATGAATCTAAATAAAAATGCGATGAAACACATGAAAATTATAAAATGGTTTATTTTTTAAAAATTAATAATTTTCATGTGTTTCACCGCATTTTTATTTAAATTCATGAATAAAATAAAAACAATCAACTTTTTTAGAAGAGGTTAGGAACACACTTGATTTCCAATAAATATTCGTGTCATCTGGCGGGAAAACCTGCTGTACACTACAGTAATATATGCTGCGGATTTCTCTCCGTGTATTAATGAAATTGATATAAAACATTTGAACTGATCCAGGTAGAAATTCTCGGTCAGTACTCGAGATATTACCTCAGGGAAACCTCGGGTATAAAACTCGGCCCGAGGTCAGGGCGTTACGCTTCCCGAGTTAAGGAGGTTATGCACAAATTCATTGCGGGTGTTGCGGGGCGCTTCTGACGTCACAGACAAAACTAAAATCTGGCTACACTGTAAAAAAATAAAGTGAAAAGCGCCTGCGCCCCGTATACAATATATGGGATTGCGGGTATGTGTGTGTGTTTGAACATGCCATACGTTGCCACATCCAATTTTTGTAAAGTTTATAATTAATTTCTCATCAATTGACCGATCAACATATGAAAATTTTTCGCGCAATTAATAAAACTCGGTTTCTCGTATATGTGTGATTTTTTTCAAGACTTTTTCATCATTTTTTCTATCCGAAAAAAATGGTTGAAATCTCCATAAGAGCCAATGTTAAATATTATTTTAAATAATTAATTACAAAAAATTTAACCGATCAACATAAGAAAATAATTATACCGTTGTATTCAGAATGAAAAGATCTACTTGTGTACAAAATTTCAGAACATTCTCATTATATTTTTTAAAAAAAGAGTAATTTCTGCATAACCTCCTTAAAATCGAGATTGTAAAAAACTAAAAAATGAGTATTATATTAATGCAGAGAACTTTTATGGTCAAATACAAGAGTCCTAAGATTCTTTATAATTTATTCAAACTAAACAATTGATAAGAATATGATTATGACTTATATTTATTTTTATTTTATTATTTTAAACTTAAATTGACAGATCAAAACATTTTTAACATAATATTTCATGAAAATGAACCCTAATTTTACGAAAAAAAAAAGTCACTAGACTGGAATTGTCCAGTGGGTGACTTTACTGACAGCTGCAAATATTTTATTTCAACACTTGAATAATAATTTCCTTTGAGAAATTAATTTTTTAAAAATTAACATTTGGCAACTTCCATTCCTTAGAACATTTTCCCCATAGCTTTTGAATTTTTTAAAATGACAAAAAGCTATAGGAAAAATGTTCTAAGGAATGGAAGTTGCCAAACAATCATTTCCGTTGAGTAATTAATTTTTTAAAAATTAACATTTGGCAACTTCCATTTCATACAACATTTTTCCCATAGCTTTTTGTCATTTTAAAAAATTCAAAAGCTATGGGAAAAATGTTCTCAGAAATGGAGACTAAAAACTGGTATCTAGATTTAAACTGTTTATAATAAATTTTGGTTATAACAATATCGACCATTCAAACAATTTTAATAAAAAATTCAGAAAAAGAATAAAAGTTCCATAAAGTTTTAAAAAAATGTTTTTTTCGGTTCAATTATTTATCAAAAAATTTCAATTGTTTATTAAATAATTTATCTAGAAAAAAAAAATTTTGGTTATTTTTTAGGTGGAACATTTTTAATTTCTCTGAATATTCTACAAAAATAGTTTAAATTAACGATATAGTTATAAACGAAAGTTTTTGAAATAATTAAAGCCCAATCGCAATATTTACGTTTATTTTATAATAATATTCTATGTAAATTTCTCAAAATTTCAGCCGCGGATGCGCTAGAAATGATAGGAGTAAGAGAATACTCGTCCTCTTCCCCAATAGACCGGAGATAATTTTATCGATATTTTCACTCGCGATTTCCCCTTTGACATACGCAAAAAACCCCTGACAACTCAATTAAAGCCAATTTTTTGGCCTATAACTATTATTAGAACTATTCTTTCCTAAACTCTTTAGTTTTCGCGATATTCCCAAAAAAACACCCATTGTTAACCCTTTTTGATTTTTTTTCAACCTTCTAAAAATTTTCCGGACCATTCAGTTTTTTATAACTTCTGACAACGACTTGATTTTTTCGATTTTTCATAACAATAATAATAATATGAAATACTAATAATAATAATAATAATAATTTCTGTTCAAGTCATATGAACTTGTGAAAAAAATCGGATTTGATGTTACCGACCGTCAAGTGTAGTATGTTAATAAAGTATAGGGGTGAACTTTGGGGTGAACCACCCTTATAAGTTAGGGGGTTGAAAAATAGATAACTTTCAACTCGCATACCTAAGGAACATCCATGGAAAATTTAAAGAAAATCGGTTGAGTGGTTTCGGAGGAGTTTACGGACAAACACCATGACAAAACGCGAGATTTTTATATATAAGATACTAGCTGACCTGGCAAACGTTGTTTTGCCATGTATATTGTATTCAAAATATATATAAACTTTACATTTATTAAAGTAAAAAAATTAAGTAATGATTGATACTGTTATAAACAAAATTCATTATAAACCATTCGAATCTCGATAGAATGCTATATAAAAATTATTGAACACAAAATTTTTCTATTTTTTCGTAACGTGGTTGTGGGGAGAAAAGGTTGGCTTTAATTGCAAAACTTCTTTTTTTCAATTTTTTGTTTAATAATTTCTTTTGGTTTTATCTATAAAATAGAATATTTTGTTATTTTAAAACTAAAAATAATTTGAATCGTTTATAATAAATTTTGTTCATAACAGTATCGATCATTCAAACAATTTTGATAAAAAATTCAGAAAAAGAATTGACGTTCCATGTAAGAAAAGAAACTTTTTTTTTTTTAATTTAATTATTTATTGATAAATTTCAATTGTTTATCAAATAATTTATTTAAAAAAAAAAAAATTTTTGTTTTTTTTTACATAGGAAACTTTTTGATTTTCTCTGAATGTTCTAGCAGAATTGTTTAAATTAACGAAATTGTAATAAATGAAATTTTTAATAAACAATTTAAATCCCAATCACAGAATTTAATTCTAATATTTTATTTTATAATATTATTTTATGTAAGTTTCTCAAAATTTCGGTCGCGAATGCGCTAAAAATGTGAAATGAGAGGAGTAAGAGGAAGGAATTTTTGCGCCCTGGGCAAAATTATATTTTGCGCCCTATTTTTATCGATATAATATATAAAAAAGAATTCATTTGTTAGGTGTATTTAACAATAATATATATAACAAGCAAAACCGCCAGAATATACTGAAATTATTTTATTTTTTAAATAAAAATTGTTGTGGATATTAGTATAGAAGACAAAATATTTTAAAAGTGATACCTATAGATGAAGAATAGATCATTAGAAAATCAAAACAGTTTTTGTCTTCTGGCGTTGTCGCTGGAAAATTCATCTATGATGTCATCGAAGTCTATTGAAGATACAATCAATTTGGCACAATGATTCTATTGTATTATAGAAACCATTGCAGAGAAATTGATCTAGATAATGAAATAATTTATTTGGTTACATCCAATCTTTAGCAACAGTCACCAATAGCTTTTTGATTAATTAATTATGGCAAATGTATCTAGGGAAAGTATGTAACCAAATATATTAATTCCTAGTCTAAATTAATTCCTTAGCAATATCCATGGTAGAAGTACTACAGGTATGGCAGTAGTCCATGCTTTTTTCGTCGCGTTCTGCGCAGCCTTATTTTTTCAACCAATCAAGAACGCGCCATCGAGCTGTTTTGCTTTTCTTTCTAACACGCAATCTCTATTATAAGATCCTCTCTCTCTAACATACTGTTTTGACAACTATTTTTTATATTGTTGTAAATACTAATAAATATATGTGGAGCATGTTTATAAAAAATCAAAAAAATAAAAAAACCAAGACAGTTTAACAAATAAATTATAATATTTTCATTGTTGTTGTTTTTTTTGATGCCACAAACAATAGAGGTTGTGTTGTATTTATTATACTTGGATTCATTTATTTAATATAAATAATTAATTTTTATCATTGATGTATGTGAATCATTATAAAATATACCAAATCTAGTTGAATAAATATGATAACTTTTGAAAAATTTAAAAAAAACTTGAAAATTTTCTTAACAAATTTGTATCGCGCGCGCATAAAGTCTTCCATTTTTGTGGCGAGAAGGCGACCTTTTGATTGGTCGATTCACAGCGGCCAAACCAGGCTGCGCACTGCCATACCTGTAGTATTTCTACCATGGCAATATCTCCTATCATAAATTGAAATTATTGTCTAAAATAGCTAAAGAATTCATTTAGACTAGGAAATAATATATTTGGTGATACATTCTTTCCTCAGCAATATTTGGCAATAGCTTTTTTATTAATTAATTATGGCAAATGTTGCTAAGAAAAGGATGTGACCAGATAAATAAATTCGTAATCTGAATTAATTTCTCAGCCATTTGCCATAATCATCTCAATTTATGTCAATTAAAAAAAGAATAACCTTTGGCATATATAGTCAATACAAGCAGAATAAAAATCGGTCCATGTTAACCTGCGTTAGTGGTTAAGTCGGTTATAGTACCATGTTAGTGATAGGTAGAATTAGGTAGAATTTTAGAGTATAGAGGATCGTGTCTTGGCCGTTGTCAGAAGAAACAAAAAAAAATTTCAATTCAAATGATTAAGTATATTTTTTATTTTACGTCTTATTTTGCATTTTTAATATTGTTTTAGCACGATTGTCTCTAAACGACAAATGACAATAATGAGGACAATTAACTTCAAAATTTAGAAAGACAATCATGTTTATGTAATATCTGAATGATCATAAATGACAGTAGTCAATTTCTTTCCTGAAAATATAATTTTTTTTTAAATTGTTTAAAAAAGAATATTTTTTTTCTTGTGACGCGCTTCTTTTACACTGCGCCCTGGGCAGTTGCCCCTCTTGCCCACCCCTTGTTACGGCACTGCCCTGGTCGTTGACATGATACTGCACTGGAATTCCGACTGAGAGACCTACGATCGATCCCACATTACGCCTTTTATATTCGTTCAATTTATTATCGTAAATTCAAATTATATCGCGTAAAAAATAATAATGTCGAAAATAATAAAGTAATAATAATAGTTTATTAGTATTTTTTTATAATTTTTTTTGTAAGACTGTGTCAAGCCCGGAAACACAAGCCTGTATCAAGCCTGATACACTAGCAGGCTAATCGTTTAGTTTTTTTGCAGTTTTTTTTGCAGTTTTTTTTTTTTAGTTTTTTCTAAAAACTAAAAACCTCCGCCGTCTTTCAATTCAGCAATATAAAAATCGTTTAGTTGGAAGTACAAGTACAAGTGGACTAACAAGTCTTGTGCAATGACTGTAAAAACAGGCTTGACACAACCTTGAAATTTTTAACCTTGTGTGAGGCTTGGAATTAACGATTGACACAGCCTTGGTAAAAGCCTGGACTAACAAGTCTTGTGCAATGATTGGAAAAATTCTCTGTGTCATGCTAGACACATCCTAGTCCACCAAGGCTTGAACACAAGCTTGTAACAAGCCTGGCACAGTCGTTCACTCTTGTGGGATCCTACCTGAAATATGTCATGAAAACAAAATAAATTATTTGTTTTATTAACGCTGATAAGATTCCGGATCAGGATTCTTGAAATAGGGCAACCTGATTCGTTTCGAATCGGGGTCAGACGTCAAAAGGGGAAGCTTGCAGATGTTTCGGTCTTCCGAATCTTAAAACGTGTTTTATTGATCTTAAACTGTCTTCAAATAAAATCATTTTTTTTCGACAATTTTCAAAGCTTCCGTAGTCTACGTTAATGCTTGCTTTGGAAAACTTCGGAAAATTTTCTGAAATTTTTTCATAACACCCCAGGTAGGATCCCACAAGGGTGAACGGCCGTGCCAGGCTTGTTACAAGCTTGTGTTTCCTAGCCTTGGTGGACTAGAATGTGCCTAGCTTGGCACAGAGAATTTCTCCAGTCATTGCACAAGACTTGTTAATCTAGGCTTGTACCAAACCTGTGTCGATTGTTATTTCCAAGCCTCACACAAGGTTAAAAATTCCAAGCTCGTGTCAAGCTTGTATTTACAGTCATTGCACAAAACTTGTTATTCTAGGCTTGTACCAAGCCTGTGACAATCGTTAATTCCGAGCCTCACACAAGGTTAAAAATTCCAAGCTCGTGTCAAGCTTGTATTTACAGTCATTGCACAAGACTTGTTATTCCAGGCTTGTACCAAGCCTGTGACAATCGTTAATTCCAAGCTTTACACAAGGTTAAAAATTCCAAGCTCGTATCAAGCCTGTATTTACAGTCATTGCACAAGACTTGCTAGTCCAGGCTTGTACCAAGCCTGTGTCAATCGGTAATTCCAAGCCTTACACAAGGTTAAAAATTCCAAGATTGTGTCAAGCCTGTATTTACAGTCATTGCACAAGACTTGTTAGTCCAGGCTTGTAACAAGCCTGTGTCAATCGTTAATTCCAAGTCTCACACAAGGTTAAAAATTCCAAGCTCATGTCAAGCCTGTATTTACAGTCATTGCGCAAGACTTGTTAGTTCAGGCTTGTACCAAGCCTGTGTCAATCGTTAATTCCAAGTCTCACACAAGGTTAAAAATTCCAAGCTCATGTCAAGCCTGTATTTACAGTCATTGCGCAAGACTTGTTAGTTCAGGCTTGTACCAAGCCTGTGTCAATCGTTAATTCCAAGTCTCACACAAGATTAAAAATTTCAAGGTTGTGTCAAGCTTGTTTTTCCAGTCACTAGACAAGCCTTGTTAATCCAGGCTCGACACAAGACTGTCCCCTTGATTTTTCCCGCCCTCACACGAGCCTCGTATCACAGCCTTGTTTCAAGCTGGTGCCCATTGTTTCACCAAGCCCGACACGAGACTTGACTTATGCATATATTTAACTCAAAAAAAAAAATTCTAGTAATTAGATATATAAATTTAATATAAATTTCAAATAAAAATTATCAGGATTTGACTATTGTGTGAGGCATTCGCGAGGACTGTGTGTTTAGTCTTAATAGAATTTATTTATATAAAAAATTTTGACGACCACTTTTATCAATACCCCGATGGTCGACATGATAATGCATTGGACTTCCACGTGAGAGGCCCCGGATCGATCCCGCGTCGCGTCCCTAGATTTTCGTTTAATTATTATCGTTTAATAGAATTGTCTGAATTAAAAAATAACAATGTCGAAATTATTAAATTAACAATAATAATAGATTAAGCATAATAATTTATTTATATTTTTTTTAAAATTGTTTTTGGAAGCTTGAGTCAAGCCCGAGGCACAAGGCTGGAATACGAGTCTTGACACGAGGCTGGGACACGAGCCTTGGCACGAGGCTTGTCATCAAGCTTGTAACATAGGCACATTTCCAATCACTTAACAACCTTGGCACAAGCTTGTAGCACAAGCTAGACACAAGCATGTGAGCCTTGTGCACAAGCTTGTGCCAGGCCTGGCACAATCGTTTACTCCTACCTGGGTAACATTGATTTTTTTTTTTTTAAGATACTTCTAAGTAGGGTCCGTTTCAGATCAAGGAAACCAGATCCGCTTAACCTTAGCTAAACCCTACCAAATCCGAAAGTTAAATTAAAAAAGAATTAATCACTAATTCAAGTCCGGCTATCCGGATCGATCCAAGACTGACCGAATCCGAATGTTAACTTCGAAAAAAAATCAAACTTCAATTAAAGTCCGGCATTCCGGATCCGATTCAGATGAGGACAGAGTAAGGAAAGTTGGATCCGATTCAAGTCCGGTTACCCAGATCCAATTCAGATCCGAAAAGAGTCGGGAAACCTGGATCCGGATTACCTTAGCCATACCGGATACGGCTTTCCGAATCCCATTTTCCACTCGGGATAATAAAGAAAATGATTAATAAAAAAACTTACGTATGTCTATAGCAACAAAAAAAAAAAAAAAAAAATCAAAGTTTACAAAAAAAAGTTAATTATTCGAAATTGTCACTATAATTGTGAATATATTATAATTTATATATGACATTAGAAAGTCAAGAAATAAATATATTCAATCAGCCTTCATGAAATAAGGTAACTTGATCAATTTTTGATCAGGATCGGATATCAAATCCGATTTCTACTATTATGGGATATTTCAAGTATTGTGATAATTGCACGCAATCATCATAATCAAAGGTGAAATATAATTTTTTTTAATTTCAAGTGATTGTTACAAATAATTTTTCAATTTTTGAGTGATTGCACGAGATTTCTGAATAATTGCAAAAAAAGTGGTCCAGTGATTTCGTTCCCCAGGTAGGAGTTCTCGAGCTTGAACAACTGTGCCAGGCTTGTGCGAGGGTCGTGTATCAAGCCTTGGGAGCACAGGCTTGACACAAGCTTGTGCCCATTGTTTTCCCCGGCCTCACGCAAGCCTTGTTAACACAGGCTTGACACAAGACTGTCCCCGTTGTTTCCAACCGGCTTCACACAGGCCTCAATAGTCCAAGCCTGTGTCAAGCCTGTGTTTTTTGTTTTCCCCGGCCTCACACGAGCCTCGTTAACACAGGCTTGACACAAGACTGTCCCTGTTGTTTTTCCCCTTCTCACACAGGCCTCAATAGTCCAAGCTGGTGTCAAGCCTGTTTTTTTTGTTTTCCTCGGCCTCACACGAGCCTTGTGTCAAGCCCGTTTTACCAAGCCTCACACGGGACTTGACTTGTGCATATATTCAATTGAAAAAAAAAAATTATATTAATTAGATCTATAAATTGTAAATAGAAATTTCAAATAGCAATTACTAGGTTTTGACTATCGTGCCAAGCTTTTACAAGGACTGTGAATTGACTCTCGAATAAATTCATTCATATAAAAAATTTTGACTGACTATTTCATTAATACCCCGGTGGTTGACTTAATAGAGCATTGGAGGTCCACGTGAGTGACCTAGGATCGATCCCCCGTTACGTCGTTTATTTTCGTTCAATAATTATCCTTAATTCAAATTGTATTGCGTAAAAAATTATAATGTCAACTTAATAAATTAATAATAATTGTTTATTTATATTTTTTTATAATTTTTTTTGCAAGCCGGTGTCAAGCCTGGGAACACAAGCCTGTGTCAAGCCCGATACACTAGTCCGATACCAGCAAATACATCGTGAACATTCCAGACTTGACACAGGCTTGTGTCTCAGCACCCGTATTCAGAGGATGTTCTCATTAGGGCATTTTTTTTCCGATGGTGGCGTTTGTGAAGCTTTTCTATGTGAAATCTATATAAAAAAAATTTTGTCAAGCGTCATCAGCGGAAAAAAAAGCCCTAATGAGAACAATTTTGCCCCGTGATTACGGGTGCAGGCCTGACACAGGCCCAAGAGCCGGGTAATCAGGCTTGTCCCAGGCTTGTGCCCGTCGTCACTTCCTACCCGGGTCTAGGGCTTCATGCGGTACCGAGACCGAGACCGAGATCGCCTTCAGTCAATAAAACGATACCGATACCGAGACCGAGAGTATCGACTGAAAGTCTCGCCGGTATCGCGAGACTTTGAAAATTTCAAATCGAATTTTTTTTTTTTTTTTTTTTTTTCCTCGTAACGAATCGTATTGAAAAGAAGAACTGTTATATGCAGTACAATACTGCACAGTAAGACATTGCACAGTAAGACATTGACGCTACAGTCACAACGAGATATCTACAAGCCTTATGTACCTATGAAAATTGTAAAGTTACGCCAATTATATTTTCCTAAACTGATATTTTTTGTATCTGATATTTTAAAAGCAGTATTTTACTTTGTGAAAAGGAAAAAATACATATCAATGAAGAGAAAAAAAGAAAAAATCTATTATTTGTTTATGAAATTTCTAAAGACTATTGTCCAACTACTACTAAGTTTCAACTTCGAACATTCTTTCTTTTTATATTTTTTCGGAAATATTATTTTAAAAATTCTGAAAATTATTAAATTATTATGTTATAATTTCGTATGATTTAATTTATCAATTTTATTGATATAAAATATTAATTAAAATAATTCAATATTTATTTTAAAATATTGAATAATATAATATTAATTGTTTTTATTTTATATGAATTTTTAATAAAATATTTATTATATTATTCAATCATTTAAATGATTGAATAATATATAAATAAACCAATTGGTTTCTATTCTTTTATATTTTACTTAACGAAAAAATATTAGTATAAAAGTGAGACCCGGCGGTACTTGCGAGACGAGACCGAGACGAGACCGAGACCGAGACCTAAAATCCTAAAATTTCGAGACCGAGACCGAGACCTGGTGCGAACGAGCGAGACCGATACCGAGACTCGCTGAATCTCGTCTCGTCTCGTACCGCATGAAGCCCTACCCGGGTCGTGAACAACCCCTCGACAAAAACTATTAAGCTGATATCAGAAATTGAAAAAAAAACTTTTTTTTTTTATCGTACCTCTATTTTTATACACTGCTACTTGAAGATTGTTATAAAATTCTTATAAAATTTATCTACATTATCAACAAAAAATACTTCTACGCACTTTCTACGAACTCCAAGTATATTTTTTTTAGTGAGGAAATCGTAAAATAATTTTTCAAAATTGAACTTATGCAGAGTAATTAGAGAACTATTTCTTAACTAAGGAATAATCAGAAAAATCTCTCCAAATAGGTTAATTTTTGTGAAATTCGCAAATATTTTGAGAAATGGCAAAGAATAAAACGTTCAGTTAATGCGCTTGGATTTCCTTTGATATGTCTTAGAAATCCTGCTCCTTCAAATTGTGTGAAAAAATGATCAAGATATTCAACTATTTTTACAGAATACATCTAAAAAAATACGGTATTTTTTTTACCACGGAATTGCAGTGCTGGGTTTGTGCGCTGCATACCGGTGTACTTAATCATATCATAATAGTATATTTCGTTACAAGTGCCCACTCAGAGAGTGTGCTCTCAACGAATTTGGAGGGGCAAGCACGAGCCTTGGCGAGTGTTTCCCCTCCAAATGAGTTGTGAGCGGGCTCTCTGATTGGGCACATGTAACGAACCATATTTTATGTTACTAGGGACAGTGGTAATAATGTGTGAATTTCTAAAAAGCGCACTACCCCTCTTACGGTTTGGAAATTCCACTGAAATATAATAAAACTGGAAGCCGAAAGGTACGGTCTCCAAGGAGCGTCTGCGCCGGCTGTCCGACTGTCGCGTTCGGGCGTTCTGATGAAGCGCTTTGGAACGCTCATAGCCAAGTGGTCTCCAAGGTGCGCTCACAACTTCCAAACAGTCGAGCAGCTGTATGATGAATATACTTTTTTTTTAAATAAAAATATAAATATCATAGATAATAGAGAAAAATTAATTTTGATAATAGCTGATAAAGTTACTTAAGAATATTGTAGGAGAAAATGACAGAAAAATTAAAATGAAATGAAAACCTGTTAGCAATTTGCATACAATAAAAAATGAGGGATATTTTTAAATATTAATAAATGGTAAGTGATAAAAAATTTCATCGATTTTTCTGCCTTAATATACATCAGTTTGACTATTTTTTAAATTAAATTAAAAAAAAACTATGATAAACACAAAAACATTAGTATACTGCACTAACACTTTACCAGCTAAACACATACAGTTAAAGAACTTATATATATGTGCGTGACTGCCCAGCGTCTACAGAAGCCTGACCCGACTTTGGTCAGTCGAGCGTTCAGACACGACTTCTGATTGCAGCGCTCCGAGCGCGAACGCGCCTTGGAGACCAATAACATAAAACTTGTATTCTCGGGACGAGCGTCTCTGAACGCGACAGTCGGACAGTCGACGCAGACGCTCCTTGGAGACCGTACCTGCACCCGTATTCACAGGGCATTACAATTTAGGGCTTTTTTCATCCACTGGTGGCGCTTGTGGAGCTTTTATATGTAAAATCTATATAAAAAAAATTTTATAAGCGCCATCAGTGGCAAAAAGAAGCCCTAAATTGTATAAAATTTGCCCTGAGAATACGGGTGCTGAACTTAGCGTCGCCGAGAGAGAGATTCAATGGATGGGCTTTTGTCCTTGTCGGTACAGTCACGTCAACTAAAGTTGGTTGAGACTGTACTGAAATATAATGTAACTTTTATATCGTGTAGTACTAGTTTGTTTTGACGTTGACTGTACAAGATTTAATGTGCGTTACGTATTGCTAGAGGGAAAGCCATCCAATATATTGCTATCTCTAGCGACACTCCGTGCATTGGCTAGGCATAGGAGTTCACCTTCCAGTTTTATTATATTTCAGTGGGAAATTCACACATTATTCCCACTGCCCTTGTAACATAAATTGATAACTCTAATAAAAAAAAACTTGTAATATACCTACTTACTTTTTTAGTCAAAAATAAAAAATGTATTTTTCTTGAAGTATTGAAATATTTATCATTCTGATACTGTCAAAATAATAACGAATATAAAATAATAATTAATCGATTGACAAAAAATGAGGTCATTGATTTAAAAATAATATTTAAAAAAAAACGAAAATAATTTAATTGACGTTTATGAAGGTTTAAAAATACATATTTTTAATTATTTTTCATTTATTGAAAAAATATTTTTATAATTTTTTTTTTTTAAATCTATGAATAGGATTTGTTTTGTTTAATAGAAAAAACAATTTAATATTATTGATTTATTTTTTATTCTATAGGCTGTAGTTTTTTAATTAGGTTAGTGCAAAAGAAGAAATAATATTATCAAATGTCACTGAATATTGGATATTAGTCTTAAACTCACTATGAAAATTTTCTCAAGGAGAAACAAATAAAAAACTATTTCTAAAAGAATCTTAGTTTTTTTAAATCACCGTTTTATTTGAGAAAAATTAAATCACAGAATTGATACTAGTTGTTATAAATTATTTAATATCTAGATTAACGATGATTCTACTGAAGTAATTAATTTTCAAAAACTAAATTTAATATCTAATCAAATTTTAGATTAATTGACTCAGAAATATCAGCATAACTAGCAATTTCGTCTTCTATTTCTATTGATGGATAATCTTTTTCCAATAATACTTTCCTTGGAGAATAATTTCTAGGTGAAGATATTGATACATTAGAAACTCTTCTAGAGTCGTCTTTTAATATTTGAGAATAATTAGAAGTTGAAGTTGATGCCTTAAATGAAAAAAAAATATATTTAAATTTCTATAAAATGAATTATATAACTATTTTGTAATGAGCGATTTTAATAATGAATTATTAATCGAATAAAAATATTGCTTGTCGAAAAAATTACCTTTGGCATTCCCGATCTGATGCACTGCTCAAGAATCAAGTCTTCTTCATCATTCGAAAGACTCAAACTATCCTCCGAACCAAGTGACTTTGTCTGTTCACTTTTCAAATTATTTTTAGTTGTATCAATAGACCTAGATGTCGATGTTGATGGGTTAGTGGATAAAATTGTTGATTTTGGCATCCCTGACTCGATACACTTAGCAAGGATAGCATCATCATCATCATCAGATTGATTCGGACTATCATCAAACGAAATATTAAACCTTTCTTCATGATGTTCAATCACTGATTGTGAACAACACTTATCTTTTTTTATGAAAATTGGCAAGTTTTCGTGAATATTGACAACCAAAGACAGAGTTCTAAATGGACTTGATCTCTTTGGCATACCCGATTGAATACATTCATCTAATATTTTTTCATCATCATCATCATCGAACAAAATTGAACTATCAGAGCTATCCGAAAGATTATTTCTAGTTTCAGATTCATCATTGGGTTTTTCAAAATCTTCAATAATACTTGGCATTGACAAGGCTGATAAATTCGACTGGGAACCAGCTGGTGATATATCAGCAGGGGTATCTTCAGTACAATAAACATGAACACTGTCTGAGACAGTTGGAACATCGAGTAATTTTGTTTTGAGCGGTGATGAACCTGATCTTGGCTCGAACATAGCCAACTCAAGTCTGTCTAACGTGGAACTTGTTTGATAACGAATTAAATTAGATACCAATGTTGGATAAGTTTGTGTTTTGTGTTCATTTTTTTTCGTAAGTGATCTATATCTGTTGTTTTGCATTCCTATATTGATGCAAGCAGCGAGTATGTTTTCATCATCCTCCTCATCACCATCACTCTGATTTTGGTATTGTCGATTGGTATCTTTTTTTTTTTCTTTAGCCAAAACATCTTCTGTTTCAATATCTAAAAATCTTATTGGCAAACTGATTGTTGGTTTCTCTCCATGTGTTTCACATTTTTTTTCGATTTCAAGTACATTAAAATGTTTCATATCATCATCAATCGTCAACGAGCTCAAACTTGTTGCGGCTGAAAATTCAATTGGTGTTGATTCTTCTTTAAAAGCTTCAGTATGATCATCGAAAATACTTTTTCTTGGTCTTTGAATAACTGTGTATTTAGAAAACGTTGGAAGACCTCGGGCATTATTACGAAAGGAATAGTCAATTGAGTTTTTATAACGTGGACTTGGTGGTACAGTTTGAGTTGGTGAATCTGGTAATTCACTTGGTGAAACGACACCACTTGTTCGACGACTAAAATCACTTATTATTGAACTTCTATCATCGTGAATCGATATTTGTTCCAATCCACTCAATGAACCAAATGAACTACTTCTTGAAAACATCAGTGGTGTTTCTTCAGCATAATGATCTTCACTACCAAATGTAACCACTTTTCCTTCTTTGTCATTTTGTTTTTGTGGACTTTGTTCATTTGAAGTGCCCACAGTATCTTCGGTGTCTTCTTTCTTGACTGGTTTATCTTTTTTATGAATTAAATCTTCGGGAAGGTCAATTACCTCTGCATCATTTTTATTGTCTAGAGAACTTCCTAAGAAACTCAGTGAATTAACTGGAGAAAGTCGTCTTGGTGTTCCCTCCTCATAATAATAAATAGTCTTTTCCTGACAGTTTGTCTCCAAGATTTCATTATTTTTATTCGAACTCGTTGTTTCAGCAGTATTCAATTCTTTTTCTTCTTTAAAACTTTTTTGCTTAATTTCCATTTTTGTTATTTTTTTCATTATTTTTTTTGAAGATTCACTATCTTTTGTCTCATCCAAACGAAGATCTGACATTGATGTTGCATTTGAAAAATTAAATGGTGTCTCATATGGAGTTCCTTCTGTGCAATATGTTTTTACAGTGTCTTCTTGTTCAGTTGGAGTAAAGTACTGAGTTGACGGTTTCTCGTCGTCATCAGTATCATCTTCAGCATATCTTAAGCTATAATCTGTTGGTTGATCAAGATCTGTCTCTGCATAATCACCAAATATATTTGGATTATCTTTTGGAAAAGATTTATCGTCATTTTGTGATTGCACTTCTATATTTTTTTCTGTTTTTGATTGATTTTTTTCAAGGTACTGTTGACTATAGTCAACTGGTTCATCACCTTCTATTTCATAAGGGCCACTGTTATTTCGTCGACGCTCAAAATATGGTGAACCTATGGGTGATCCTTTTCGTCTTTCAGAGTAAGGACTCTTCTGATAATCAACAACTTCGGTTTGATTACTTTCTGATTTTTCAATTATTTCTGGAGCTTTCTCATTTGTACTGGGCTCTACGTCATCCAGAGACCTAGAAGGATGTCTATAAAATTGATGATGCCATGAAAAACTAGATAGTGGACGCTCTTCGGGGTCATTTACAGGTGTTGATTCAACAGAATGCGATCTTTTATTAATCACTCTAGCAATATGACGAATATTTTTAATATTAACGGGTATATTTGATATACTTGTATTATTTTGTGAAGGTACAGATGCTATTAAATTCGATGATTGACGTCGAGAATTATTTATAGCATCGTATAAATTTTTTAGAGTTGATGTTGCACCCATTGATATCATCTTATGCTGTGAAACAGCAAGATCACGTAAAATTGTAACAACACCTAAATTTAAAAGTTCTTTTTGATCCTCTGGACAACGTGCTGATAAATTCCACAAAGTACCACACACATTACTTATTATTGTACTATTTGTTGACTTCAATAATCTTATTAATACTTGTATACAATTTTTACTTCTTAATACAATACGATATTTTTCTTCCATTGCAATATGACTTGATACATTTCTCAATATACCACTAGCATGTTCAACAATTTGTAATTTTGATGGTGATTCAAGACTAATCATTTCAACAATAAATTCTAATGCACCATCAATAATACAAATATCAACTTTATTCTTCGTACAATGAGCTGATAAATTCCATAATGCTGATAAAATTGATTTAAGTGTTGGTTCACGAGGATTTTGTAATGCTGCGTGTGTTAAATATGAAACTGAATTCATTTCGCGTAGAATACGTTTTGATGTTGCATCAGCACGCCATGATAAATTTCTCAGTACATTTGCAGTAACTTGACGAAGGTGTTCATTATTACTGTTGAATTGTGATACCCAAACTTTTATAAATTCACCAAATGAACAGAGAATACTCTTATTTTTACTATCACCACATGTTAGATTTGTCAATGTTACACCAGCAAATCTTCTCAATGAAATGCAGTTATCGTCTGTCGATTGAGAACCATGCTCACGATGATCGAGTTCTATTATTTCAGCAATCGCATGTAGACCTCCCATATGACAGATCGTATGACGATGAGTTTCATCGACCGACAATTTTGTAAGCATTGATAATGCTGTTATTGGGTGACGCGGCGATTCCTTGCAATTTTCAGAATTACTTAGGAGATGCTGGGAGTAATCTCGAAGTTGTTCGACTAACTCAAGAACGTGGAGCTCTTGGCGAGCTTGAGTTTGATCTTGGGTTGCGCGGACAATGTTGAAAAGCGTTGTTGATGCCCGTCGACGAACTAACAAACTTTGATCAGAAGAATGAATAAGCTGAACCAACAGAGGAAGACATCCTAAAAAGAATACGGATGAAATATATATTTGATTGTTGTTACGTTGTCAACATTTTGTTATTTAGGAATTGTATTCAATGACTTACCTGACTTTCGCATTTTTAAACAATTTTCAGTTGAATTACTTAGTGACAATAATGTTGTAGTTGTATCTTCACAGCCACTTGCATTGCCTAACAGCATACCAAATAAACTACAAATAACATCCATTTTAGGATCAAATATTTCTCCTTTTCCAGCATCTTTTTGTTGTTTCGATGAGTTCAGTCCATTTGATGTGTTCGATGTGAAACTCATAACACTTGAAACAACTGCTGAACTATCGTTACCATTCCACAGATCCCTTTCCATTGGCCAAGTACCATGATACAATGATGGTAATTTTCGTCGGTCGTCATCTATTTTACTAATCGGCAATGTCTCATGAACATCGAGATTATTATCATCAAGATTTTTATGTGGATCAAGTTTTTGATCCGTATTCCATGACATTTTTTTCATTACACTTAATACTTGCTTTTACAAAATAAGTACTCTTATTTTGTAAATCTAGAATTAAATCAATTTATTTTTCAACATTTCACCTCAAGAAAAAATCATTTTTGTTTTGTTTTAATAATAATAGTAGAAGCACGTGTGAAAAAAACATTGACTTTTTAGGCACTATTTTGAAATTATTGATATGACACAACTTTTTTTTTTAATTAAAAAATAACAAAATATAAAACAAAATTATATACAAAAAAAATATATAGGTCTGATACAGCTGGATGCTGATGTTGACAGTAAATTAATAATTTTAGTATTGACGTTGAATAAATAAGAATGAAAACATATACATAGATATACATATATATAAATTTATCTGTTACGGTATTTGATAACGCAAGTGCAATCAAATAGAAAAAAAAACTGAATTAATGTATTTGTTCAATATTTTATTTGAAGAAAAATGATTAGTTACATAGTTAATAACCATAAATATTATTATTGACTTGACAGCAGCATGGAGGTGTATAAGGAGGGTAATCTCTCGAATTTCACTGAAGCTCACAGAATGGAGCAAGTCAGTACGTTTTTCTGCCAGTGATGACGCTAGTGGGACGAGTGCCCAAAGTCACATGTTGTTTTTGTTTATATTTTTTTTTTTTTTTGTGTAGCTTAGTTAGAGTATTCCTTCATTATGTAAAAAAATAATACAACTACATAATACATTATTTATTTAACAAGTAAAATTAAAGCAATTTATTTTAATTTACAGTGTCTAAGAAAAAGATAAAGCTAAGGAATTAATGTTGCTTACCATATAATTTCTTTATAATCACATCAATTCTTTAGCTTCATCTTTTTTTTAGCTACTGTTTTCATTTGGTATTTTTTTTATGATAATGAATTACTTTAATGTTAAATAAATAATTTTTTATTAAAAAGATCATTCCAAATAAATTTTATTTCAATTAGGTACATGTGATGCAAATGTTGACATAAAAAATAATAATATAGTCCAATTGAAGTATTGAAAAAAAATATAAAAAATAGACAACTTATTGAGGATGAATATCAAAGGTGTGTTGTACAAAATTTACAAAATGTTTATGATGACATTAATGCATAAAAACCAGGAAAACCAAGTTTTTTAGATAAATTAGTTATATGCTAAATAAATAAATAAATGAATAAAGAAAAAAAGTCAAAAAAAACACCAAAGGGTTTGTATTTGTATCGTGCTGTTGGTGATGGAAAAACCATGTTGATGGATCTCTTTTAGGATTGTTGTGAGATAATTTATATCATAATTATTTTAATAATAATATAAATAAATAATTAATAAATATCATTGTTTACAGATTGAGAAAAAAGAACGTGTACATTTTTATTTATTTATGCTAGATGTACATAGTAAAATTCATCAAGTTAAAAAAACAATAAAACGTGTTAATAGTAGTACAAAACTTCAACTATTTGATCCATTACCACCAGTTGCTGATATGATTATTGAAAAATCATGGCTTTTATGTTTTAATAGATTTCAGACAAGACAAAATTAAATTTATAAAAAATCATGATGAATTAAAAACATTAAATTTAATATTTGATAATCATAGGTAACTGATATTGCTGGTATTTTAATAAAAAAAAATACCAAGCACAAGCAGGAGGCTAAAGAAAAGATGAAGCTAAGAAATTATTGCAGCAAAAGGAATTATGTGGTATAAGCCACATCAATTTCTTATAGCTACATTTGTTCTTTGGCCACTGCTTGTTCTTGGTATTTTAATTTATTATAATGTTTTAATTTAATTTTATTTGTTAGATAAATGAGTAAAATTCCAAGGACAAACAGTGGCCCAAGAAAAAATCGAGCAAAGGAATTAATGCAGCCAAAAAAATTATTGGATAAGCAGCATTAATTTTATAACTCTATTTTTTCCTTGGCCACTGCTTGTCTTTGGTATTTATTATTTAGTAAACAAATGAAATTATAGCAATATATCTTAATAAAAAAAATACCAAGGGCAAGCCCCTGCCAAGGAAAAAATGAAGCTAAGAAATTAATGATGCTTACCACATAATTTCTTTGGTCACATCAATTCCTTAACTTTTGGTCTAATAGTAGCATTTTCCATTTTCCAACCAAATCATTTGGGTCTTGTATTTTGATAATATAACAGCGATTTTTACCTTGTCCAATTTTTAATCTTTAATTAATTCCTGAATCAAGTGATACAACTAAACAATAATTTTTTAACACTTGTATAAATGGAATAAAATTTTCTCTTTGTAATCGACTTTCGTGTAAATCATCAGGAGCTGTATTACTTGTTGTAACAACATGTTAATGATTGCAATCATTACACGTTCAAATAATTCAGTAAATAATGGTTTTAATATCGTTGCATCAGCAACATCATCTGAAATCTATCAAAATATAAAAGCCATGATTTTTCAATAATCATATCAGCAACTGGTGGTATTGGATCAAATGGTTAAAGTTTTGTACTACTATTAACACGTTTTATTGTTTTTTTAACTTGATGAATTTTACTATGTACATCTAGCATAAATAAATAAAAATGTACACGTTCTTTTTTCTCAATCTGTAAACAATGATATTTATTAATTATTTATTTATATTATTATTAAAATAATTGTGATATAAATTAGCTCCATGGACAGCAGTGATGGGCAGTGTTGGGTAGGTATGATACATCTTCATTATCATACGCCATGTATCACAATCAGTGATGGGTAATTCGACGATTTTCGGGGTATCATACAATCATACGTATCATACGTATCATACTACATAAAAAGTATGATAGTTGAAAGTGCCCTCTTTTTTTATAAAATGAACTAAATGATTTATTAAACTCTCACTCACACCACTGTACAAAGGTGTCAAACTTTTTTTTTTATTACGCGATAAATAATAAATAAATTCATCAACGTGTATAAAAAATTTTATTAGAATTAAAACATTATACGAGAAAATAATTTAACACTTAATATTATGACTTCTTTGAAAAATTGGCTCATGAGTTCGCCTGCACCCGTATTCAGAGGATGTTCTCATTAAGGCGTTTTTTTTCCGATGGTGGCGTTTGTGAAGCTTTTCTATGTGAAATCTATATAAAAAAAATTTAGTCAAGCGCCATCAGCGGAAAAAAAAAGCCCTAATGAGAACAATTTTGCCCCGTGAATACGTGTGCAGGATAGCTATTCTCGACATAATTATCCCCTGTACCGGGGATAACATGAAAACGCTCAAAAGCGATATAGTCGTTTGATGGAAACCATTGAAAAAGATACAAATAAAGCCATAAATTAAGGTGAATTTCCACAAAATAGTTATTCCTGTCGCCGGGGATAACTGAGGGGATAATTATGTCGAGAATAGCTATCCAGGAATATATTCAAGTATGCTAATATGATGAAAGAGATCAACTTGGCAAATAGGTCTCCCAGCAGTCCGATTCACAGGGGAAATTTTTTACAATTTAGGGCTTTTTTTTGCCGGTGATGGCGCTTGTAAAATTTTTTTTATATAGATTTCACATACAAAAGCTCTACAAGCGCCGCCAGTGGAGGAAAAAAGCCCTAAATTGTAATGCTCTGTGAATTGGACTGCAGATTCATATAATACGTTTCTCATGAAGAACAATAGGGAAAATATATTTGTGATATTGGGTGCATTCTTTTAATAAAAAATTTTTTTTCGTTTTGCAATTTTGCCCTGTAATACCGACTAAAAACTAGAAACAGAAAAAACGACAAAAGTGATAAATTTCTCTATGCAATATTCCTGGCTTTACAGTTTACGATAATGTGTGGTATGAGCACTGAAATATAATAAAACTGGAAGCCGAACTTCGTGTCGCCGAGAGAGAAACTCAATGGTTGGCCTGTTGTCCTTGTAGGTACAGTCACGTCAACTATAATTGGTTGAGACTACTGAAATATAATGTAACTTTTATACCGTGTAGTACTTGTTTGTTTTGACGTTGACTGTACAAGATTTAATGTGCGCATGCGTGAGCGAGAGGGAAAGCCAACCAATATATTGCTATCTCTGGCGCCACTCCGAGCATTGGCTAAGCATAGGAGTTCACCTTCCAGTTTTATTATATTTCAGTGGGTATGAGCTATGTGACAATAACAAACAATCACAACAAGTCAATTTTCTATTTATTTCAGTTTGATATAAACATTGAACAGTTATCCATCTAATAATTGGAAGCCAAAAAAAATAATGTCATGTGCCAGTACTGCCACTACACGAAACAGCTTTTTCCTATAAAATTTTGGCCGGTATTACAGGGCGAAATTGCAAAACGAAAAAAAATTTTTTATTAAAGGAATGTACCCAGTGATTAACTTATTATTGCGATAAAAAAATGGTAAAAAAAAACACTGAAATCCGTCATCTTGATATACCGAACTGAACGAAGGTTTTGGAACGTACTCCAGCACCCGTATTCATGGGGCAAAATTGTTCTCATTAGGGCTTTTTTTTCTGCTGATAGCGCTCGACAAAATTTTTTTTATATAGATTTCACATAGAAAAGCTTCACAAACGCCACCATCGGAAAGATCGCCCTAATGAGAACATCCTCTGAATACGGGTGCAGGCTACACTGTAAAAAAAATAAAGTGTAAAATGCCTGCGCTATGGGGGACGTTCCAAAAATCACTCGGAAACCCGGAAGCGGCGCAGTAGTCGAAAAAATATAGTGATAAAATAAACTTAAAAGTAACTAAAAGTTACTGTAGATATTGTAAACAACAAAAACAACCATATTGCATGTGCCATTTGCTTTTGTTACTTATTACAGTTGTGAAAAGTAGTTTTATAATTATTATTAATAATCAAACGATAATAATTTATTGTTTTGTGCCTATAAAAATACATGAACAAAAAATCATGTCTACTACACCAAAATATCAAAAATTTTTTATGATCAAAATCTTGAACTTCCGGATTTCCGAGTAATTTTTGGAACGTCCCCCTGTATACAATGTATGGGACTGCGTGTGTGTGTGTGTGTGTGTGTGTTCGAACATAGGTGCTTTCTTTTGTGTATTTAGGTGCTTTCTTTTGGGTGTTTATTTTTTTTCCTGTTTATTTTCGCGCATGCGCAGTTGAATGCGCAGTCGGCAAAAAGTCAGATTGCAACAGCGTAGGACATAAGGAGCTGGATCAGCCATGTTTTAATTCTTATTTTTTAAGAATTATTCGTTTCGACGCCACTGCTCTCTTCTCAATTTTGCATGACATACGCATGTGCATGATCATGCGCATTGAAGTGAAAAAAAATAAACACCCAAAAGAAAACACCTTTTATTTTTTTTCACTTTCATGCGCATGATCATGCACATGCGCCTGTCATGCAAACTCGTTGAGAGAACAGTGGCGTCGAGCGAATAATTTTTCAAAAATAAGAATTAAAACATGGCTGATCCAGCCCCTCATGTCTTACGCAGTTGCAAACTGACTTTTTGCTGACGGCGCATTTCATTGCGCATGCGCGAAGATAAACAGGAAAAAAAATAAAAGCTGCTTTCTTTTATGAACTTAATGTTCAAAACATTGATGTGATCTCCATCAGCGCACGAGTAGGCGCAGATGCGCAGAATTATTTATTTTTTAAAAAATGACTGTGCATTGGTGCCGGTAACCACTGGCAATATATTTATCCTAACATTCGTGTGATATATTTCATGCCATTTAGGATCCAGCATTTTGTTGTGTCAACCAATTGTAATTGGAAAACATGAACAATTTATTTAAAATAAAATGATATCACCCAAAAAAAAATTATGTTCACAAAACCAACGATTTCAATATTTTTAGGTTACTACACAAATGTCAAGAAAAATATAAATATAATACCAGCGCCAATGGACAGCCATTTTTAAAAAAATAAATAATTCTGCGCATCTGCGCCTACGCGTGCGCTGATGTAGATCACATCAATGTTCTGAACATTAAGTTCATGAAAGAAAGCAGCCAAATACACAAAAGAATGGGTGCATTCCTTTAATAAAAAATTTTTTTTCGTTTTGCAATTTCGCCCTGTAATACCGGCCAAAATTTCATAGGAAAAAGCTGTTTCGTGTAGTGGCAGTACTGGCACATGACATTATTTTTTTTGGCTTCCAATTATTAGATGGATAACTGTTCAATATTTATATCAAACTGAAATAAATAGAAAATTGACTTATTGTGATTGTTTGTTATTGTCACATAGCTCATACCACACATTCTCGTAAACTGTAAAGCCTGGAATATTGCATAGAGAAATTTATCACTTTTGTCGTTTTTTCTGTTTCTAGTTTTTAGTCGGTATTACAGGGCGAAATTGCAAAACGAAAAAAAATTTTTTATTAAAGGAATGCACCCAATGCACCTCATGCCATATTAGGGGAACGTTCCAAAAATCACTCGGAAACCCGGAAGCGGCGCAGTAGTCGAAAAAATATAGTGATAAAATAAACTTAAAAGTAACTAGAAGTTATTGTAGATATTGTAAACAACAAAAACAACCATATTGCATGTGCCATTTGCTTTTGTTACTACGGAAGCCGGGTAGGGACATTGAGTGCTTACGTGCAATCGTACGATTGCACTTACGCACGCAAGATAAAAATAAAAATCGGCGCGCGCATGCATTATTTGCCATATTATATTTAATATTGTTATTATTATTAATAAACAAATCAAAACAAATGGTTCGTGTATGGCCTGTCATATTCAGTGATGATTGTTTATCGAATTATTTCGTTTAAATTAATGAGACGGTGACAACAATTTAGATGGTATACAATATTTATACTTAAGGTATAACTTGCCAAAATTTTTGGGGGCGTGTCCTAAATATACTGCCTATGCTTTTACATGGATAGTTTTTGCGCTGCCAACCCCAAATAACTAAAAAAATGGATCTTTCTCGGTCGTTTGTGGCTTATTAATAATACTTTTCACTAGAGAATCTTATCATTTTGTCTATTTTATTGCATAATAAATCATATTCTTGTAATTTAAACAATTTTAATTAGTTTTTATTTTCTCGTAATGACCCCGGCAATAGTGCTTTTTTTGTCAGTTTGCAACACTGATCTTGACGCCATCTTAATATCTATTTCATGAATGTATGTGTGTGTATGCTGTGTAAAAGCTAAACATGGATGCTAAATTTTGCTAAATTTGCTGTTTAAATTTTCCCGCTTCAATGCGCTGTTGCCAGAGCCTCAATACTTGTTCTCATAAAAATCGTGTTTTTAGCTTATATTTTTATTAATTACGTGAGATTTAGTCTTATAAGCCCATTTCATCCTGATATCAAAAAATTCCTTATTTTTTCTTTTATTATCTATTAGTTTTTGGGATAGGTGAGACCAAAACAAGTATTGTTTTGTTAAGTTCGTAGATATTTTCTAACACCTCCTCCCATAAGAGCCCATGTTTAACCTCTCTAAATTATGTCAACTTTGAATAATTATTAAAAAAAAAAAAGTATTATAACATAAAAACTGAATTGACAAAAAGATGCATTATTATTTCATTTATCTAAATTATTAATTTCATGAGCCTCAGACTATTTTTCATTTTGGCAAGTTATACCTTAATAATCCACTGTTGACGGAAATTATCATAATAAATCTATGTGCTTGGGATATTTTTAAGAGGCTGTCAACAGCTGTCAAAATTTTATCTATTCATAATCTTATATAATTTCAACATCTGAACTTCTTTAGGTAGACAGTTCAACTCAAAACTATTCAAAAATGAGCTCAGTGACTTAGTTACACCGTAAGTCAATATATTTCTTTAAATACTATTGCTTAAAACTATCATTTTTTCATTATTTACTATACATTATTTTATTATCTGTTTTTTTCAGTAAAGAACGATAAAAGCTATTTGTGGCCACAACCAATACAAATTGACATTATCTTCAAAGAAGTTAACAGCCATCTAAAGATGAGTGATTTTCTAAATGTAATTTTAAATCCAACTGGTCTTTCAAATTAAGAAAAAGATGGTAAAGATATTATACTTATAGATTATAAGTAACGCATGGAACGTCACTTTTTTATTTTTAAAAAGTAAAAAAAAAAATTCATAATAAGAGTTGTATTTTTAGATAACTTTGATAAAAGTTGATAATAAAAAATTTATTTTCATTTACAATTATATTAGGTATATAATTTCACTATACAATTACATTATTTTTCAGCTACTTGTCTGAGGTGGGCAGTATACAATGATGATAATTATAATTATTTCTAATATTTTCATCACAATTATTCCTCTGTTAAGAATGCTAGATTGAATTCATTGATTTAATCTTTTCCTGTAATAATATTCAGCTATAGTTTATTCTCGTCTTCAACTACATTATCATGATCAACCTTGCCAATTCCAATTACACCAGCACCACCATAATCTGTTTCCATAATTAATATTGTATAATCATAGATAGAGCAGATATTAGCTACAGCATTAATTAAAAAGTTTGGAATGAGATTTTTTAATTTAAGAAATTACTATTTTTTTTTAAACAAATTTAAATTCATATCAATATTAGAGTATACCCCTATAGGTTCGGAGCAATGTTTATTATTATTTATTGGCGGAACATAATAATAATAATAAATAACGTGGCGGATTAACCATGCGCGCGCTGATTTTTATTATTTTTTCTTGAGTGCGTACCTGCAGTCCAATTCACAGGGCATTACAATTTAGGGCTTTTTTCCTCCACTGGCAGCGCTTGTGAAGCTTTTGTATGTAAAATCTATATAAAAAAAATTTTACAAGCGCCATCAGCGGCAAAAAATAGCCCTAAATTGTAAAAAATTTGCCCTGTGAATTGGACTGCTGCGATCGTACGATTACAAGTACACAAACTTTGGTTTGTCTGCTTGCTTTCGTACGATTGCACTGCACCCGTATTCACGGGGCAAAATTGTTCTCATTAGGGCTTTTTTTTTCCGCTGATGGCGCTTGACAAAAATTTTTTTATATAGATTTCATATAGAAAGGCTTCACAAACGCTACCATCGGAAAAAAAAACGCCCTAATGAGAACATCCTCTGAATACGGGTGCTGGATTGCACTAAGCACTCAATATCCCTACCCGGCTTCCGTAGTTTCGTGTAGTGACAGTACTGGCACATGACATTATTTTTTTTGGCTTCCAATTATTAGATGAGGTGTGTTCGTTCACTTTTCACACCGAGCGTATGCACGGAGCGCATGCAAGGAAGCGCTAGCGTTTTGCGGTCATTTGAAGAAACTGTAGTAACTAAAATTTACTATTTATTTATTGCTATTCGTTTTTTCCAGTTCTTTCGCTCTCTTTCATTATTATTAATTGGTAATTTGTTCTTGCGTCTGAGAAAAAATTATTAAATTAACAAAATAAACACAATGACTGAAAATAACGAATGTTTTAGTAAATTTTAGTTACTAAAGTTTCTTCAAATGACCGCAAAACACTAGCGCTTCCTTGCATACGCTCCGTGCATACGCTCGGTGTGAATAGTGAACGAACACACCTATTATTTACAGCGATCCATTCGTGAACTCACACATACACATTGCGTAGTGAGAATATAATAATAATTATTATTATATTAAGAGAACCATCTAACGTGATCATTAGTATTAGTCTGTCATTGGAATTTCAGGCAGAGTTTCACCAAGACTTAAGGAGGTTATGCACAAATTCATTGCGGGTGTTGCGGGTGTTGCGGGGCGCTTCTGACGTCACAGACAAAACTGAAATCTGGCTACACTGTAAAAAAATAAAGTGAAAAGCGCCTGCGCCCCGTATACAATATATGGGATTGCGGCAGTCCAATTCACAGGGCAAATTTTATACAATTTAGGGCTTTTTTTGGCCGCTGATGGCGCTTGTCAAATTTTTTTTATATAGATTTCATATACAAAAGCTCTACAAGCGCCGCCAGTAGAGGAAAAAAGCCCTAAATTGTAATGCCCTGTGAATTGGACTGCGGGTATGTGTGTGTGTTTGAACATGCCATATGTTGCCACATCTAATTTTTGTAAAGTTTATAATTAATTTCTCATTAATTGACCGATCAACATATGAAAATTTTTTGCGCAATTAATAAAACTCGGTTTCTAGTATATGTGTGATTTTTTTCAAGACTTTTTCATCATTTTTTCTATCCGAAAAAAATGGTTGAAATCTCCATAAGAGCCAATGTTAAATATTATTTTCAATAATTAATTACAAAAAATTTAACCGATCAACATAAGAAAATAATTATACCGTTGTATTCAGAATGGAAAGATCTACTTGTGTACAAAATTTCAGAACATTCTCATTATATTTAAAAAAAAAAGAGTAATTTCTGCATAACCTCCTTAACTTCTGATACCTAAAGAGCCTTTACGAGATATCCAAACGATGTCGAGAGAGCCAGTCGTGAACCAAGATAGCCAGTCAAGAGAAGGTAATGATCAGTTCGAGAGCCAGACTGCCAGACAAGTTGTGTCGTCTCACGACGACGTTGAGTGCTTAGCTGCTGTGAGCTCTCACCCCACTCAGTAGCACTCTCCTACCTGTCGTCTCCGACATGCGCCGCACGCATTCGGAACGCGAATAAGTTTACGATCAGGCTTCGTACGCAGCTTCGGTGAGTTCGTCTCTTCGACGGCGGAGTGGAGCATTCGCCGCGATAAGGTTTAAGTATCAAGACATCTTATCCATCTTATAAACATCGAACAGGCGCCCCATTGATGTCATATATAGAGTGGGTATAAGCAGAGTGAAGCCACCGAGGTCCCATTAGTCCGACATTTTGTGCTCGCCGTATGGAGCGAGTATAAGAGGTTTTCGTCACTTCCGAGCTCACCGTATAGAGTGGGTATAAGAGGGTTCCGTCACTTCCGAGATAAAAATCATCTATGGCTTCACTCTGCTTATACCCACTCTAGTCATATATAATAGTCTTGACCCTACACAGAGCCTTGCACTAGTGATCCTTTATTTGTTAATAGCTAACTTCTATTAGTTATTAACACGCAAGCGTTAACAAATAAATAATCAGTATCCATTCTGATGATTATTTATTTCGATACCCAAGGAATTAATAAATTTCGTTACAATATATAAGAAAAATAATATATATGAAATATATAATTTATTATTTAAAAAAAAAAAAAATTTATTATGACGTATTTTTTTTTTTTTAATTTTTTCTGTCATGAGAAAGATAAATAATAGAAAAATAATATATATGGAATATTATATTAATATTTTGAAAAAAAAAAAAATTTATTATGACGTAATTATTTTTTTTTTAATTTTTTCTGTCATGATTTTTTTTGTTGAGATTTTTTTATTGTAATTTTTTTTGTCGGAATTTTTTTTGTCAAGGTTTTTTGTCAAGTTTTTTTTGGAAAATTTTTTTTGACATGTAACCGAGAATTCGTAATGGGATCTTATTTTGCGTCACAAAAAACTCTATCGCCCGCATAGTCTGTTTGTTTTGCTATTTCCAATATTTTTTGAGAAAAAAAAACAAAAAACATAAAAATTTTTTTTTGAATGAAATTATTATTAATAATCCGTAAAATTAAGAATCGAACCCCTAAACCCTAAACGGTACCTAATTCTACGTATTACTAACACCGTGCTTTAACCGACTTAACCACGAACGCAGCTTCACAATAACCAATTTTTATTCTACTTGGATGATCTCTATGCTAAAAGGTTACGTATAGCTTTTTTATTGTTGTAAATTGAGATGATTATAGCGAATGCCTTAGTACTTCGTAAAAATAATAATATAATTTATTTAGTTTCATCATTATCTCATACATTTGCCAGTATCGATTTAATTTGTTATGGAAAATGTATTTTAAAAAAAGTGAAACTAAATTATTTGTGTTGTAGGGTTACTTAATTCATTAGCCACTTACCACAATTAGTTCAACAATTATATTACCAATATATTTATTTAAACATTTACGTATAGAAAAAATAAATTACATTATTTTACATTCATCGAATAAAAAAAAATCCCAAGGAAAAGCAGTAGCTAAGAAATTAATGTTGCCAGAGAATTATGTTTTAAGGAAATAATATTGCTAAAAAGATAATTTTTTCGGCAACTGTTCCTCAACGTTCCTCTTTCCTATACGATACTATACTATGATAACTTAACTCTGGACAATAAAACCGGCCCTTAATGCTCAGTTAACTGTAATGTTGGACGAAAAAACCGACCCTGTTTTTGTTTTGGTTTTTATGTCATTAATTTTTGGTTATTATATGTTGTTTTTAATTTGACTGAAATGGATTCTAATTATTCTCCACATTATTATATCTTAGGTCACATATATTGTATTATTTTTCTCTGTTTTTTTCTAAACTTGTCATTTCATCTTTATTTTTGTTTGTGATTTATTTGATAATCTCTCTTAGATTTCCATTTGAATATAAGGAGGGGGTAACATAATTGAAATCGTACTTTTTTTTATATTCACTGATTTTTCTTTGATATTTTCCTATTTTTTTCTATACATTTTTCTCTATATTAACTGATATTTTCCCATATATATCGTATTTTTCTTTATATTCAGTTGTTTTTCCTTCATATTTACTAATGTTTTCCCATATTTATCGTTTTTTTCTTTATATTCAGTAATTTTTCCTTTATATTTATTGATATTTTCCCATATATATTGTATTTTTCTTTATATTCAGCGATTTTTTCTTTATATTTACTGATATTTTCTCATATTTATCGTTTTTTTCTTTATATTCAGTGATTTTTCTATATTTTCCTTTATATTTAATGATATTTTTCATATTCATCGTATTTAGATTAAAGGACTTAGAAATTTTTTTTTTGGGAGAAGGGGGGGGGGGGGTCCAGAAAAAAAGTGAAAACAATAGGAAATCAAAATTCGGTAAAAATACGATAATTGAGGGTCCGGATGCAATAACTCGCCGAGCGCTCGAAGTCAAGAAAACGCTATGTTGCTGTGGGTGAAAAATAGGAAAAATTAAAATTGAAAAATAAAAAAAAATAAAAATACAGTCGTCGATAGAATTAAAAAATACATAATTTTCTTCAAATAAATTTTTTTTTATAATAATTAGTTAACGAGATAAAAAATATAAACGAAATTTTTTTTTTCGAAAAAAATACTTTTTTTCAATAATATAACTCAAGATAACTTCTTTAAAAATTAATAAATTAACTTGAATTTTTTACTGTAGCTTCATTATAAGCTACCGATTGCAACAGTATGATCAAAAAATGTATTTATTAATATTGTTTAATTTTTATTATATGATTGTTTAATGTCGATGAAAAATTCAATTTGTCTAACTTTGAATGAAAAAAGAGTCGGAGAAATTTAATAATTGAGTAACTTGTCAGTGGCAATATTGTTAAGCAGTATATCAAGAAGTTTTATAGAAATTTTCAGATATTTTTATTAATTATTGACTGAGTTATTAATTTAACAACAAATTGCGCGCATACTGTTTGTATTTATATGGATATACAGGCGCGTGAACATAGGCGTTCGCGAGAGAGGGGGCTGACGATCACGCATATATAGCCGTATAAAAAAAAATTTACAAGCGCCATCAGCGGCAAAAAAAGCCCTAAATTCACCTCCATGCCTAAATTGTAAAAAAAATTTGCCCTGTGAATCGGACTGCTGCACAACAATTTGATTTTCGGGTGTTATCGGTAAGACTCGGTCTTGTTCGTGTGCCTCGGTATATCTACATGACATTGTGTGGAATTTTCTAAGTCAGTCTAAGTTGAGATCAGCTTTGGTGTGACTTACGTTTTAAAAATAAATTAATTAATCCCAAGATGTCAAGTTTTAATAACATTTTAATCATTGAATTATAAACTAAAATATTTGTGAGCAACTAGATAAATAACCAAACTTGATATTTAACAAATCACATCAACAATAAAGTATGAAATTATATGAAAATGACAAACATAACCTGCATCTGTCATTTTAATGCAGAGATTTTTTATTTTAATCTTTAATAATTATAAATATGAAAAATAAATCAAAGCATTAATTTGAATTAATTTGTTCCTTAATTGTTTTCCTTCTTCTTTTTAATTATCATAATGAAAATTTATTTCGTAATTTTGAAAAAAAAAAATTTAATATGGTTTTAGATTTTTTGTTATGTGGAATAATAAAAATTATTAAACTAAATACAAAAATTGTTGTATGTTCAACAGTTTTTGTTTGGAGCATAACAAATTTTGTTGTATGTCTATTAATTTTTGTTTGGAGCATGACAAATTTTGTTAAACAGCACGGTAATTATTACTCTGCCAGATGAACAAAAACTGTACTAGCGGCAGAACAAATATTATAGAGTTTCAACTTCGCCTCTACTTTGTTGTGCGGCACGACAATTTTTGTCCTGTTTTCTCAACAATATTTGTCGTTTTTTTTTCTCCGTGTGTATTTGTTATTTGTTTAGATACTTTAACAAAACAGACATAGATTGTCACTTTCATCAAGTGATGTAGCTACATCGAGTTGATTGTTTGTGGTAATGTCATTTGAATTTTGATCTTCATTTGATGGTATGGGTACATCTATATCTTCAGTTGTTGGTTTTATACCTGAATCATCACTATGAATACTCTTACTATTCTTCAATAACGACTTTATCCGATGGACTGTCATGGATCGTTATTATTTGTTTTGCTAGCTCTTGCAACGAGGGTAGTACCAAATATCAACAAATTGTTGAAACAAACACTCAGTACATAAATTAATAGAAGAAATTGAAATGCAATTTTCAACAACTCTCACTTGTTTCGTTTAGATATGTAACTTGAGTAAACGAATTACCAAAAATTGTTGGAACAGCAGTTCTTTTTAGTTATTGTTTTTTTCCGTCAGCACGTACTTTGTCTTACGTATCTGCAATGAACTGGTACTGTAAAATTATTGAATGATTTGTATTTTAAAATTTTGTATGTCTCCTTATTTTATCTCATAATCAGTTTATGTTGGCAAGACAGTAATTAATATTGAATATTAGCTTAAAAAAATTATTAACGTGAATAACTAATTTTAATATTCTTACCTCACAAAGGTACGATTCTTCATCAAGTTTTGTAATATCCAGACCAGCATTTTTTTTATCCATTGTGTTAAAAATGATAAGTTGAAATATGAAAAAAAACGGCTATGTATACACGGAGAGAAATCCGCAGCATTTATTACTGTGGTGGGATCGTAAAAATCATAGCCGACGTCATTAAAGCGACTAATTCCCACTTATTATAATTGTTATTATTATATTTCATCTAGATTTTTTACTGTAGTCTACCGGAATTTTTGAAAGTCTTGAGTTAATGGTATACTTTACGCCAGAAATTACTGTACTGTACAGCAGGTTTTCCCGCCAGATGACACGAATATTTATTGGAAATCAAGTGTGTTCCTAACCTCTTCTAAAAAAGTTTATCGTTTTTATTTTATTCATGAATCTAAATAAAAATGCGGTGAAACACACATTGTGAAAAAAAAATTCTGTTAAATAGAAATTTTTGTCTAGGAAAAAAAGACATTTCAAAGAAGTAAAAAAGAGTTTGGTAGGAAACAAGAATATGTCTCATTGGAAAAAAATGAAATTCTCGATTATGTATTATTCAAGTTCAATTCGAGTATTAGAAACATCAAATATAGTGAAAAAAGATTTATTTTAAACCACGTATATCCTCTATTTAAAACTATTGGAGGAATTAAATTATTATTTATTTTTCTTATTCAATAAATATAATTGTCTTGAAAAAAATCAAAAGTATCTAAAATTTTAGACACTTTCGTCTTGCTTTGTAACAAGTTTGGTTTTATTGATTACAAAAATGTCTAATATCCAGACACGGTCGTCTTGCTTTGTAACAGATTTTGTTACTTAAAAAACCAAAAGTGTCTAAATTCTAGACACTGTTACGTCTTGTTTTATAAGAGATTTGGTTCCCTTAAAAACAAGAGTGTCGAAGTTTTAGACACTGTCGTCTCGCTTTGTAACACGTTCGGTTTTATTAATTACAAAAATGTCTAAATTTTAGACAATACTATGCCTTGCCTTATAACAGATTTGGTTTAATTTAAAACAAAATACCCTAAATTTTAGACACTTTTTGTTTTGCTGTAAATACTTGTACGCCTTGGTTTATAAATAAAGTCCCTTAATTTTATATACAATTTATTTTCTTATATGCAATAATATTCCTGAGTGAAAATAATAACATTCTTTTTTCATGGATACATATTGCCTTGAATCAAAATTTAATTTTTTTTTTTTTCAAGACTTTATTTTCCAAATTAAAAGCAATAATAGTATAACTCAAGACGTAAAAAGATATTTTAAAAATTTTTTAATAAAAAAAAACAAAAAAAAAATTATTTTTTTTATTGTTAATTACTCTTTATCGTAATTGTTTATTTTTATCGTAATTGTTTATCCTGCCTACCTATCCGAAAACCTAAAACTATTTGTTTGTTTTAACCGAGAACCGAACCTACTATCTTCTAATTTCTAAACGCATATCTTATTCCGCGCGGCCACCTTATGATTTGGTTGTGATTTTTATAAACTTAAAGCACACGTTGGCTACGATAGAATAAATTTGCAAAGTCTTGTAATAAAAAAAATATTTGATTATATTCTATTGGGCAAATTCTAAATCCTTCAAGGAACAAAATGTTAGATGTCTAAATATAAATTTATAAATTCGTTAAATTAAATATTATTTCCGGTAAAAATTTTTTTTAGTATTATAAAATTAAATACAACAAACAAATTTTACTTTAATATAAATATACAATAAAACAACTTTAACGTTAACAAATCATCAAACTCAACAATGATAATAATTTATGGTTCCAAAATAAATTATGCCTAAAAAAAATTTACTCTGGAAATAATATTTAATTAAACGAATTTATAAATTTATATTTAGACATCTAACATTTCGTTCCTTATTACAAGACTTTGCAAATTTATTCTATCGTAGCCAACGTGTGCTTTAAGTTTATAAAAATCACAACCAAATCATAATCTTGCGGTGGCCGCGCGGAATTAGATATGCGTTTAGAAATTAGAAGATAGTAGGTTCGGTTCTCGGTTAAAACAAACAAATAGATTTAGGTTTTCGGATAGGTAGTAGGATAAACAATTACGATAAAAATAAACAATTACGATAAAGAGTAATTAACAATAAAAAAAATAATTTTTTTTTTGTTTTTTTTTATTAAAAAATTTTTAAAATATCTTTTTACGTCTTGAGTTATACTATTATTGCTTTTAATTTGGAAAATAAAGTCTTGAAAAAAAAAAAATTAAGTTTTGATTCAAGGCAATATGTATCCATGAAAAAAGAATGTTATTATTCTCACTCAGGAATATTATTGCATATAAGAAAACACCCTTTATTTCTTTATAAATTAATAACAATATCTCACAAAACCCTTTATTAGAAAGATCCTTTATTTTTGATAACTTATTAATAATAATATCTACGACGCCCTTGATTCAAAAGACCCTTTACTTTTTTATAAATTAACAACAATATTAATTACGAAACCCTTTGTTGGAAAGACACTTTATTTTTTAATAACTTGATAACAATTATATCTATAACACTCTTGATTTGAAAGATCTTATACTGAAAAATTATATTGAAATCAACTCACAGGCATAAGGGACTTTTGAAAGACACTGTGTCATACATATTATAATAAAAAATAAAGAATTAGTAAGTTGTTCTGCTACCAAGGGTTAATTGATACAGTGTCTTTCTGACTTCGGGAATTTTCAAGTTTTATAAGAAAAAAAAAAAATTATAGGGGTATGTAATCGAGGCTCACGAATCGAATAGTAGGGTTTAAAATTTGATAGAGACAGAAAAAAGGGTTTAAAAAAATAATTAATCATAAAAAAAAAAATTTTGCGTATCCTGTTAGCTTTAGAATAAAATGATTCAAATAAACGTTGTAGAGAATACTATTTTGGGAAATATATTGATGTCGCGCTCATACTCGATTACGCTCAGCCACGCTCGTTCATTCGGTTCCTACTATATCTGTCTTCTTTAAATATACAGAGTGTCCCATTTTAATTTATCAATGGATTTTTTTCGAAAAATATAGCTTAAATTGTAAAATGTTTCAAGTAAAAGTTGTAGGGTTTGGAGGGGGACGAAGAAAAAAAAAAAAACAAATTCGAAAAATCCAAAATGGCGGAGTTTCCGTTATAAACATAGTTTTTTTAAATGGATACTGCATTTTTTTTTTTGGTGAAAAAAAATCAAAATCATTGTTTTACATCAAAACTAACACTTTTTATTTGAAAAATATTTCGACAAAATGACTTTTTTCGGGCCGATTTTATCTGTTTATGGATTTTCCCGAAAAAATATGGCTTCAATTAAAGAATTATATTTAGAAAAGTTTTAGCGCCCAGAAAGACGAAAACGAAAAATAATTTTTTCCGAAAATTTTATTCAGAAAAAGTGTTAGCCTTGATGTATACAATTTTTTAATAAAAAAAAATTACACCTAACCTCGAAAAAAAAAATGTTCATACCGGAAACTATGCCATTTTTAAATTGAAAATTTTTTTTTTTTTTTTTTTCGTTTTGTCTTTTTGAGCGCTACAACTTTTCTAAATAGCATTTTTTAATTAAAGCCATATTTTTTCAGGAAAATCCATAAACAGAGAAAATCGGGCCGAAAAAAAAGTGATTTTATCGAAAAATTTTTAAAATAAAAACCGTTAGTTTTGATGTAGAAAAACGTTTTGGTGCAAAAAAAAATGCAGTATCCTTTTAAAAAAACTATGTTTATACCGGAAACTCCGCCATTTTCGATTTTTCGAATTTTTTTTTTTTTTTTTTCTTCGTCCCCTTCCAAACCCTACAACTTTTACTTGAAACATTTTACAATTTAAGCTTTATTTTTCGAAGAAAATCCATTGATAAATTAAAATGGGACACTCTGTATATCTTTCCTTTTTTCTTTCAAATCAAACTCTGAGCCGATTTTCGTTTTCGAAGCATCCACGGCCGAAGAATAATAACAAAAGCAATTGTTTATTGTTAAATTAATATTATCAATCGGATACTAGCTTTAATAGATGACCGATTTCAATAATTTGTCTTTTTGTTTTAAAGGGCTTGAAACGTGCTATTATCTTATTGAATAAAAAGAATTATCACTTAAAAAACAACAATAAAAGAAATTGTTTATTGTAAAATTATTATTTAAAAAACGAATTTCTATTTTAATAATTGATTGCGATTTCTTTTTTTTTTTTTTTGTTTTTAAGAAGACAAGACAAACTTCAATATGACTGTGAAAAGAAACAAAAAAAAATAAAAAAAGGTATCTCAATCAATTATTAAAATAGAAATTCGATTTTTAAATAATAATTTTACAATAAACAATTAATTTTTTTGTTGTTTTGCGAGTAAAAATATTGATTTTACAGTATTATTAAAGTTGGTTTTGTTCCCTTTAAAATAAATAAAAAAAAAAGAAAATCAATTAATTATTAAATTAGAAACTTAATTTTTAATAATAATTTTACAATAAACAATTTCTGTTATTGTTGTTTTTTAAGTGATAATTCTTTTTATTCAATAAGATAATAGCACGTTTCAAGCCCTTTAAAACAAAAAAAAAATTATTGAAATCGGTCAACTATTAAAGCTAGTATCCAAGTATTAACGAAAATCGGCTCAGAGTTTAATTTGAAAGAAAAAAGGAAAAATATATTGTTACGTTTTAGGGTTAAAATAAAAGATATCTCTTTTCTATTTAAATTAATAGGTCTTTATTCATTTGCTATTCTATTGCAACTGCAACTTAACTCTTTCTCTCATCTCTTTCCCGTTACTAAGGTCGTCATTTGTTATTAACTAATTCTATATTGTCTGTCTCTGTCTATCATATAGGAGGAGGGAATGATTAACTTCATATTCGTAACACTACCCTCCGCCCAATGAAGATTGTCGTCCCGACAATCCGTAACCTACAGCTCAAGAATGTTCAACAACCTGATTATATCAATCAGATCCTTGACCACTGGGGATTTTCGAGTTATCCTAAGATGTTGTTCAGTATTTACTCAAGGTTCAGGGGAAAACCCAATGTAAAAACCCTGAACGAACAACATTTACAATTCTATTTTATATCTACAGTCAATTTTGTTCAATCAATAGAATATCTTCATTCAATCTATCTTTTTTTATTGATTTATTCTTCTCCTAGATATTTGTCTTCTCCTAGATGATTAATTGTATTTATGATTGCAATTTAATTATTCCTCCATGTAGTATAATATCAACCTAAATAAGTAAATTAAGAAAACCTAAAAAAAAATATAATTTGCATAATTATGGTTATTATTTATTCATTTTCAAAGCGTCCTTTGAAAACAAACAACATCAATTATCATTTTTACTAGTATTTTAATCTGTGGTGTACACCCATCAATAACCAAGTCACATTCATGCTCTTATACAGGCCATTGATGAGAATTTCTCATCAAAGGGACAACACGTCCGCCATGATTCCAAGGAATCATGCCAAGGCAGTGACTAAAAATTTTACCTAGGATTTTTATTTATTTATTTCTCAACCTTGTTTCCTACTCAAAACAAGGAACCTCAGTCCATCGAGGGCCATTTTTACCTTAAACCTTGTTTCCTACATGAAACAAGGAACCTCAGTCCATCGAGGGCCATTTTTTTTTTTTTTTTTTTTTTTTTTACCTTAAACCTTGTTTCCTACTCGAAACAAGGAACCTCAGTCCATCGAGGGCCATTTTTACCTTAAACCTTGTTTCCTACATGAAACAAGGAACCTCAGTCCATCGAGGGCCATTTTTTACCTTAAACCTTGTTTCCTACCTGAAACAAGGAACCTCAGTCCATCGAGGGTCATTTTTTAAAAATCCTATCTTACTTTTACTTGAAGTAAGAACTTCTAATTTTTATTTCATGTATGCATAAATTCTGTTTACATGTAAACTATTTAGTTAATTTTATTTTAATGATTCTTTTTATTTTTATCACAACTATTTGCATAGTGGCTCAATTTTTAGCATTTGAAACAAACAATTCCAGATTTATTTTTATCAATTTTTTCTTCATTTGTCTTGTTTTTATCACAATAATAATTTTTTTTTAGAATAGTTCTTTCATATTTATGATGGTACTTATATTTGTTATTATTATAATTATTATTTTCTAGATTTGAATTATTTTCTCTAAATAACTGTATTATTTCTCCTCTCATTATTTTTCTTGATTCTTCTAGTTCCTTTCTGATTAAATTTCTAAATGCATTTAATTTATCGTCGAATTCTTGTAAATTTTTTGCCATTTTAATTCAGATGTTTGTAACTTTTTTAATATTGATTCAAATATTAATCACTCTTTTTTTTTTTTTTTTTTTTTTATTAATCACGTTATTTTCTTTGTATTTTTATTTTCGATATTAATTCTGTGAGCGTTTCACTATTTTAAAAATAAAATAGAATTCAATTCAAATAAATTAATGAATTTATATTTTTTATTTTATTATTTAATCCTTTCTTTCTATTTTATTTTTAATTTTTCTTCTGACACCAATGTTACGTTTTAGGGTTAAAATGAAAGATATCTCTTTTCTATTTAAATTAATAGGTCTTTATTCATTTGCTATTCTATTGCAACTGCAACTTAACTCTTTCTCTCATCTCTTTCTCGTTACTAAGGTCGTCATTTGTTATTAACTAATTCTATATTGTCTGTCTCTGTCTATCATATAAGAGGAGGGAATGATTAACTTCATATTCGTAACAATATATTTATAGATGACAGATATAGTAGGAACCGAATGAACGAGCGTGGCCGAGCGTAACCGAGTGTGAGCGCAACACTAATATATTTCCCGCTTAATTTTTTTCTCTCAATACTTCGAAGTTTTTTGACTGGACTACTAATACTTTTACGGTTCGAGTGAATACAACAGCTGTTTATACGTGTGTGCGTCCAGTTGGATACAGTCGGGAAGCATCGGGTTGAAATAAAACTATCTCTCTTTTTGAAATATCTATCAAGGTCACGCAGGGGAGTTTTGGGTGGGGATTCGTAAGGGGTAACGCGTTAATCAAAAATACAAAACTTTGAAAATTGATTACTTGAAAACGCGTGGTTATACAAAAAAAAATTATAAGAACTACCCCCCCCCCCCTCTCTCTCCCAAAATAATATTCTCTACAACGTTTATTTGAATCATTTTATTCTAAAGCTAACATGAAACGCAAAATTAATTTTTTTATGATTAATTATTTTTTTAAACACTTTTTTCTGTCGCTATCAAATTTTAAACCCTACCATTCGATTCGTAGGCCTCGATTACATACCCCTATAATTTTTTTTTTTTATAAAACTTGAAAAGTCCCGAAGTCAGAAAGACACTGTATCAATTAACCCTTGGTAGCAGAACAACTTACTAATTCTTTATTTTTTATTATAATATGTATGACACAGTGTCTTTCAAAAGTCCCTTATGCCTGTGAGTTGATTTCAATATAATTTTTCAGTATAAGATCTTTCAAATCAAGAGTGTTATAGATATAATTGTTATCAAGTTATTAAAAAATAAAGGGTCTTTCCAATAAAGGGTTTTGTAATTAATATTGTTGTTAATTTATAAAAAAGTAAAGGGCCTTTTGAATCAAGGGCGTCGTAGATATTATTCTTAATAAGTTATTAAAAATAAAGGGTCTTTCTAATAAAGGGTTTTGTGATTAATATTGTTGTTCATTCATTTAGAAATAAAGGGTTTTTCCAATAAAGGGTTTTTCTAATTAATATTGTTATTAATTTATAAAGTAAAGGGTCTTTCGAATCAAGGGCGTTGTAGATATTATTGTTTATAAGTTATTAAATAATAAAAGGTCTTTCCAATAAAGGGTTTTGTGATTAATATTGTTGCTCATTTATTTAGAAATGAAAGGTTTTTCCAATAAAGGGTTTTTCTAATTAATATTGTTATTAATTTATAAAGTAAAGGTCTTTCGAATCAAAGGCGTTGTAGATATTAATGTTTATCAGTTATTAAATAATAAAGGGTCTTTCTAATAAAGGGTTTTGTGATTAATATTAGACAGCTCTCATTTCGGTGTCGAAAACCTGTCGAAAGGCGATCGAAATGCTGTCGAAACGCGATCGAAACGGTGTCTAGACAGGAATTCATTTTGATTAATTTAAAAAAAATTATTGTTTTATTATGTTTAATTGCAATTGTTTTTTAAATTAACAAATAAAATTTTTTTTTTACAAAGTTTTTTATTACAATTTTTTTTTTTTATAATTTAAAAAATACTAATCTATCATTAATATAGTCCATTATCATCCCATTATCAGAAGTACTATAATTGTCCTCATGTGGTGAATTATTTTTTTTATCATTCGTATTTTTTTCATCCGGAAATGATTTATCATCAATTAATGATGTTTTATTGATCGTTGTTGTTGTTGTTGGTAATTGTGCAGCTAATTTGTTGAGCTGTGTGACAACAGGTTTAAGATATTTATTCGCAGCTTCTGTTATATATTCTTTTCCCGATTTCAACAATTGATATTTTTTACGAATAACGTTTTGTACTTTTTCAATTTCACTTAAAAATTTTGTTTCATCAACTAGTTCTTTCTCACAAAGAGGCATGTAGGTCCTTTAAGATTTCACAATCAACTAATGAAATTTAACAAATCGTTCTGTTATTTATAGTTATGAAGCAGTCAAAAATTTTTCTATATCTTCCTTTATCCATATCTCTATCTTTATCGATACACAGAAAGCAATATTTTTCTTTCCAACAATCCACACACATCTGACGGAATTTACTATACTTCATATCAATGTTAACATGATCGTGATGTATATGCTTTAAATTCGTATCATCTTGTGGAAAGATAATCAGAAAATTAATATTATCACGTATCAAATGTTTAGGTGTTCGCGCATATGATTGACATAAATGAAATGAATCAACAGCTTTATGTCTTCCCATACAAAAAAATGCTTTAATATGATCCTGCTTTTCAGTTGCAACGTCATCAAATATAAACAAAGAATTTGGTTTTGCTTCGTCAACTGGTACGGCTTGATCGTTGTCAGAAAATTTATAGTAATTTATTTCTTCAAGTGGTTCTAGTAACTTTTCTAAATATTGATATTTCGGTTGGTATAATGATTTACTATAAATATAAATATTTGCGAATCGTAAACCATTTGGATCAACAATTAAACTCGTTAAAGCGTTGGTTTTACCACAATTACTTCCTCCAATTATCGCACATCTCATTGTATTTGGTAGTAAATCACCATGTCGTTTTTCTATCAAGCCATTACCACTTTTTGATGTAATTATATCAAAGTTTATAACTGGTAATTTTAGAGCTTGTTTCTGGTATTCCATCGTGATGAGCACTGAGCTCAAATCATATAAATTCAACCGTTTTATACCAAAGCAAATCAGTCTGTTATAAACTATGATTGAGCATACATCAAAAAAGAAAAAGAACAAAAAACGTTGTGGAAAAGGAATACTCAATAAAATAATTAACAAATTACCATTTGAACTTCATCTACCTGGTTATTCATATTGCGGACCAGGTACCAAGTTAGAAAAACGTTTAGCAAGAGGTGACCCGGGAATTAATCCTTTGGACGCAGCCTGTAAAAATCACGATATTGCATATTCGAAGAATCGTAATGATATCAAGGCAAGAAACGCAGCTGATGATATTTTAGCTCGTGAAGCAGCTAAACGTATTTTTTCTAAAGACACAAGTTTTAGTGAGAGAGCAGCAGCTACATTTGTTACTGGAGCAATGAAAATAAAATCAAAATTTGGTATGGGTTGTGTTAGTGATGAAAAAAAATGTACGAAAAGAAAAACATTATCTTTGCCACAAAATAAAAAAATAAAAAAGAAGACTGGAAATAAAAAATGAAAAACGCACGGTTAAAAGAAAAGAAAATCAAGAAAAAAAGAAAATATCATTTTCAAAAATCGTACAAGCAGCAAAAAAAGCAATGAAGGGATCAAATAGTTCATCAGTTGCAATTAAATCAGCAATAAACGGCGCGAGAGTAGCTATTAAAACAAATGGTGGCAAGAAAACTATAACAGTACCTAGAGTTTTACCAGTTGCTAAACATATCGGCGGTGCACTACCACTTTTGTCTTTTTCAAAATCCGCCATTTTGCATTTTTTGAATTTTTTTTTTTTTTTTTCCAGGTCCCCCTTAAACCCTACAACTTTTACTTGGATCATTTTTCAATTTGAGCTATATTTTTCAAGAAATTATCCAAAAAACTATGTTCATACCTGAAACTCCGCCATTTTGCATTTTTTGAATTTTTTTTTTTTTTTTTTCTAGGTCCCCCCTTAAACCCTACAACTTTTACTTGGATCATTTTTCAATTTGAGCTATATTTTCCAAGACATTATCCAATTAAAATGGGACAGTCGGTATACAAAAAGATCCTGTCATTTCTATTGGATTTAGAAGATGAGATTTATATGAATATCCATTGCTGCCACAAACAATTCATCATATATGGACAGTGAAAACTGCAACTCAACTGGAAAAGCTACGTTATGTTATTCTTGGTTTTCAATCAAATAGAAAAAATGATTGGCAAAAAGATGTAACACATTTTGATCATTGTAAAATAACAAATGTTAAACTTTATCTTAATTCTCATATTTTTCCATATGGGAATTTGAATCTTGATATTGAAAAAAATCAATTTGCTTTATTATACGATATGTATGCTAATTTTGCAGAGTCTGACTATGGCTCAAAAATAGATTTAGTAACAAAAGATAATTTTATTAAAAAATCTCCATTAATTGTTATTGATTGTAGTAAATAAAATGAGTTTTCAAAGACTGGTGCTGTAGATGTACGCTTGGAATTTGAATCAAAAGAAAACTTTCCTCAAGGAACGACAGCATATTGCTTAATTTTACATGATAAAATAATTGAATATAAACCAATAAGTGGAATAGTACATAAATTAACATAAATTAATTGTAACTAATGGTTTTAATTAAATAAAAAAACAATCGAAAATAATTTGATTTTTAGTGTATTTATTTATTCACATTTCCTTATCATCATCGAAATCCTGTAGATTATATGTACTATCATCTAATATTACATCTTGGTTATTTTCACCATCAAGAACCATGGTTATTGTTCCTTTCTTGACAGCATTTTCTAGCTCCTTAAATTCTTCATCATCTTAATTGAAATGTGTAGCAAATCTTTTTAGTAGATATGCATAATTTTCATTCTCGATTTCAACTGTTACCGGTGGACCATACTTTGATGTTGGAAATCTCGCTACTTTAGTAATTTTATAAACTACTTTCCTCTTCAAATCTTTCAATGATTTGCGTTGGTTAGGTTTTTGAAGTTTTTTTGCTTTTGCAAAACCCATTTTTGATATCTGTAAATGGAAAAGTTATTTTTTAGTTAACAAAATAATCGAAAAAACAATGGTAATATCAATAAGTTAATAAAAATTTATAAATATATGATAAAACTTACTTGTTAGTTTCTAAGACTGGGCGCACTACAGCTGATGGACTGAACGAAGAGTGATGCTTAGTCTCTGTGCATGAGAATATATACTAAGTCTCAGGTCCCCCACCAACGAAAAAGTTCTCTTTTCTCTCTTTACTAAGAGTGGGGGAACGTTGTGATTGGTTAATATGTTGTGGGAGAAGGAAAATCAGGTGATGCTTATCCCGGCTAAAAATTTTTTCTTCTTAGAAAATAGTTTTTAGTTTCTATTATTCTAATCTTTTAATCTTCTAATCCTATAATCTTCTTTATTGAATTTACAACAATAGATACGAAAAAATATTTTTTTGAGAAAAGCTAATAATTCCTGTTTGAACATGTTTTAGTATATTTTATAAAATTCAATTTTTTAATCCATTGTCGTATGATGATTTGTCAATTTTTATAACAATGAAATCTAGACGGTATTTTTTTTTTTATTCTTCCTGTTTAAACATGTTGAAACTTGTTGGAACTTGTTTCTATTATTTTATTATACAAACTAAATCTAATTTTTCCATCAACATTGCTTTATATAAAATTGAAAAAAAATATTCCTTCGAGCTGGATTCGAACCAGTGACCTCTGGATATCTATCATATTTCAATCAAACCAATTACAGTCCATTGCTTGTACCAACTGAGCTACGGAAGGTGATTTTCATGGTATAATATACGAAGGAATATTCTTTTACCGATGGGATATTGCATAATGCCTTGTTTGTTTCAGAAGATAGCGTGCCAAACTCTCATGCCAAAGGTCCGAGTTCAAATCCCAGTTGGGGAAAATATTTTTTTTCCATTAATAATAATAATGACACAAGATGGCGTCTTTCAATAAACAAAGATGACATTGAAAAAAATATCAAATATGGCGTCTTACGAAAAAGCAATATGGCGTCTTATGAAAAATGGGACCCCGGGAATTTCAAAAATTTAAAAATTTAAAATGGCGTCTTTCAAAAACCTATATGGCGTCTTATGGAAAACCAATATGGCGTCTTATAAAAAATCGGGACCCCCCACGGAGGCATTGCTCTAATTAATTAATTCAAGGACTCCCACGGCGATTTGACCTAATTAATTGACTTAATTAATTGATTGACGTAATTAATTGGATAATCCAAGGACCCCCTGTGGCGATGCCTCGCGGATCACAGCGAGGGGTTGCGGGGGGGGGGCACATCGGGGGTGTGTCCCAGAACTGTCCTATTTATACTACTCATAATATTGTCTAAAATTTAGACACTTATGTTTTTCAAGAAACAAAATCTGTTACTAAGCAAGATGACTAGAATTTAGCCATTTTTGTAATTCATAAAACCGAACGTGTTATAAAGCAAGACGACAGTGTCTAAAATTTAGACACTCTTGTTTTTAAGGGAACCAAATCTCTTATAAAACAAGACGTAACAGTGTCTAGAATTTAGACACTTTTGGTTTTTTAAGTAACAAAATCTGTTACAAAGCAAGACGACCGTGTCTGGATATTAGACATTTTTGTAATCAATAAAACCAAACTTGTTACAAAGCAAGACGAAAGTGTCTAAAATTTTAGATACTTTTGATTTTTTTCAAGACAATTATATTTATTGAATAAGAAAAATAAATAATAATTTAATTCCTCCAATAGTTTTAAATAGAGGATATACGTGGTTTAAAATAAATCTTTTTTCACTATATTTGATGTTTCTAATACTCGAATCGAGATTTATTTTTTTTTTCAACCAAACTGTTTTTTACTTCTTTCAAATGTTTTTATTTCCTAGACAAAAATTTCTATTCAACAGAATTTTTTGTCTTAATTTCCACGAAAAATTTTAACAGTGCATGAAAATTATAAAATGGTTTATTTTTTTTAAATTAATAAACACGTTACATTTTTATTTTGATGTTCAAACAATAAGGTTTTATTTAATTTTTTGTGTTGTTTTTTTGTTTTGTTTTGATTAAAATTACTGTAGTGTAGTAGGAAATTCTAGTCGATCCTGGTGGCCTCCCCACGCAACATCTCAATTTCCAGTAGACTACAGTAAAATTTGTTTGATACTCTACAGCATTGTTTGCTGCGGATTTCTCTCCGTGTACGTAATAACTACACGATACGTCGCCGATAAATGTGACGTGTTGTCTGGGATATGATAATCTTGCCTAAAAAACTATGCTAGTCGACACAGGCCTTGAGTCTAGCCTTGGAAAATATTTAATCGGTCACATGGTACTAAACTCCCTTGTATACATAAATATGGAATAGCAAGAGGAACCGAGTGTTTCAGTGTTTTCTATGCTTCAAGTTGTCAGGGACTGCTTGCTTATTATTGGAGAGTGATAGAAATGATTTACATATTGTTCAGAGTTTTAGAAAATTCAGAGGCTCAAAAAATTTATCTCGAGCGTGTAGATTGTTTTATTATTTAAAGCAATTTTTAAAAGTTTCTTGTTTACTATTAATGGATAAAAAAGCAGTTTTTATAAGTTATCAAGTAAACATTAGAGTAAACATGAATGCAAATAAAATCAATTAAAAATTGCCTTTGAGGTAAAATTTTTATTGTTTCTAATAGAATGAACCAGTATACGTTCAATATAATTGATTCCTAAATCATATTGAATTAATCATGCGAAAAAGTATGAACGTTGCAAGACAAACCTCATGGCCAGCTCAATTATCATGCGATAATTCGAGAACGATAACAAAGTAAAATATTTTTATAAAACATAAAGCTCTACAAAGAGCAATTACAGTCAATTGATAAAACCATCATCGTTGCTTATATATTTTTCCCCTGAATATAACAATGAATAAATAAAAAAAAAAAAAAACAATAATAATAGAAAAATAAACATACCGAAAAGAAAAAAAAAAATTTATGATTTTGATTTTATCACGAAAAGTCTATAAATGGTAAGAAAGAAATTTCTATCGTTGACTTTTATTGAGGGCAGTCTTTGGAAACCAATGAATGTTCTCAGAAAGAATTAGTCACAAAGGTCATATACTTGTTTAGCTCTTTATTCTGGCTTTACCTTTGCAGGCCCTGTGCTCTTCCGGTTTGTGTATCAAAATTTTTATTTATTCTGACTCTCTAAATTCAACACACCCGTAACAAATAGTTTTATTTTATTTCAATGAAATAATTCATATTTAGAATTTAATCACAACGTTTTAATGTTTTGTGGAAGAAATCATATAGTAACATATCTAGCTTTACTGAAGAAAGATATTCCAATTTTGTCCTACAATTCTTTGAATAAGTACAATATCAAATTTCAGATTGTCATGAAGAATTTGAACTTTCTTTCGAAAATATTACGAAAAATATAATGTTATTTTTTTCAAAGGTTTTACATACATACCTGACATGTGACTTTTACGATGGTTTGAAAAAAAACTGCGAGGATATTGCGTAAATATTTGTAAAACAACAAGCTGTTTGGATTTCTCTAGATTACCCCGTATATATTACTTCAGATTAAGGCGAAATGGAACCTCGAAATTTTATAGGTAGCGTACCCTATTAACGACCAGTTTTTTATTTTACCGACGGTAGTGTGCCATCTTTGGGCCTTAGAAAATACCCAGGTAGGAAGTGACGACGGGCACAAGCCTGGGACAAGCCTGATTACCCGGCTCTCGGGCCTGTGTCGGGCCTGAGACACAAGCCTGTGTCAAGTCTGGAATGTTCACGATGTATTTGCTGGTGTCGAACTAGTGTATCGGGGTTGACACAGGCTTGTGTTCCCAGGCTCGACACAGTCTTGTGTTCCCAGGCTTGACACAGTCTTGTGTTCCCAGGCTTGACACCGGCTTGCAAGAAAAATTATAAAAAAATATAAATAAACAATTATTATCAATTTAATAATTTGACATTATTATTTTTTACGCGATACAATTTGAATTAACGATGATTATATGAACGAAAATAAACGGCGTAACGGGGGATCGATTCTAGGTCTCTCACGTGGAACTCCAATGCTCTATCAAGTCGACCACGGGGGATTCATGAAAGAGTCAGTCAAAATTTTTTATATGAATGAATTTATTCGAGAGTCAATACACAGTCCTTGTAAAAGCCTGGCACGATAGTCAAAACCTAATAATTTTTATTTAAAATGTCTATTTACAAATTATAGATCTAATTAATTAATTTTTTTTTTTTAATTGAATATATGCACAAGTCAAGTCCCGTGTGAGGCTTGGTAAAACGGGCTTGACACGAGTCTCGTGTGAGGCCGGGGAAAACAAAACAAACAGGCTTGACACCGGCTTGGACTATTGAGGCCTGTGTGAGGCCGGTTGAAAACAACGGGGACAGTCTTGTGTCAAGCCTGTGTTAACAAGGCTCGTGTGAGGCCGGGGAAAACAAAAAAAACAGGCTTGACACCGGCTTGGATTATTGAGGCCTGTGTGAGGCTGGTTAAAAACAACGGGGACAATCTTGTGTCAAGCCTGTGTTAACAAGACTCGTGTGAGGCCGGGGAAAACAATGGGCACAAGCATGTGTCAAGCCTGTGCTCCCAAGGCTTGATACACGACCCTCGCACAAGCCTGGCACAGTTGTTCAAGCCCGAGAACTCCTACCTGGGTAGCACCAAGGCCTAATTTTGACGGATAAAATAGTGTGAAAAAAGTAAAAAGCACAAATAATCCAAATTTGATAAAACTTTATTAATTTACTTCAACATTTGCACAAACAATAAACAATACCCAAACGTTCACAAAAAAAAAATGCATCGTGTTTTTTATTGACATACAATTGTGGAACATGTACTTTTTATCTGGAGTAGTTGGTGTTGATTCAACTTGCCTCTGAGATTGAGTAACAAATTCACTTCATGATTTGTTTTATAATTCTCGAAAACTTACAACTCTTCTCATAAATATTGTATTTTGCTTACACACGTAGGAATATTTTTCATGCGAAAAACTATCCTACTGATATTTATCAAGTGAAGGGGATTCAAATCAAATGATTGATCATGCAATTTGTTTGTAAGTTTTGATGGCGGAACTATCAATTATAAACTATCGCATGCTTTCAATTTACTAATTTTTCATGTGAAATACATATTGTAGCACAATACAATACCAGCATGCCTATTTTACAATGAAGATTTAGGATTATAATGATGTTGGTACTTCATGCTATGTTTTTACAATAATTTTATGTCCTTCGAATAAGTTTTTAATTAAAAAATTAGAATATTTATTAAAGTTATTAAAATTTTCAAATTTCTTCGCTAAACGGTTGAGTCAAAGATAAGAAGATTCAATTTTCTATTGACACAAATTAAATAAATAATATAAATAAATAATATCATTATTTTCTAAAAATTTTTTTTTTTCATTATTCTTTGTTAATAAATATATATATTAGACCTGTCCAAAAAAAAAGAATTTTTTTTTTGTACCCTCCTGAGGTCTAAATTTGTTCTTTATGATGACACAAAAAAAAAAATAGAAAAATTTTTTTTTTAGGATTTTTTTTGAGCCTGCTCATCGGGTTTTTGTATTTCCCATTTGATTAACACGCGCGCGTATGGCTGTATATCTTTGACTTTGCATAACTCAGTCAGTTTTAATCCTAGAAAGTTGATATTAGTCTCATTTTGTAGCTTATGAAAATACCTTCAAATTGTCACTGTACATTTTTTTTGTACTGTTTTTTTTTTTTCGTCTCAAAAAAAGCTTGAAAATCATGATTTGCAATTTAACTGCTAAACATATTTTATTTAACATAAAAATTTTTTTCTTTATCAAGCTCACTAATTTTATATTTTCGAATAATAATACTTACCCTACTAATAATAATAATAAAATACGTTTACAAGTTAAATTGCATATACCTATAAAGTCATGATTTTTGAGGTTTTCTTGAAACAAAACTATTAACAGTACAAAAAAATGTACAGTGACAATTTAAAGGTATTTTCATGAGCTAAAAAATGAGACTAATATCAACTCTCTAGGATTAAAACTAACTGAGTTATGCAAAGTCAAAGATATACAGCCATACGCGGGCGTGTTAATCAAATGGGAAATACAAAAACCCGATGAGCAGGCTCAAAAAAAATCATAAAAAAAAAATTTTTTTATTTTTTTTTTGTGTCATCAAAAAGAACAAATTTAGACCTCAGGAGGGTACAAAAAAAAAAATTCTTTTTTTTTGGACAGGTCTAATATATATATGTAAAATTTCATGAGTTTTTATTGATAAACAAAAGAGATATACTCGTATTATTATTGAAAAATGAAAAAAATCAGAGATGGAATAATTTTCTTAATTAATTTTTTTCAATTAAAATAATTAAAAAAAAAAAAAAACCATAAAAGCAATATATTTTTCTTTTAACTTTTCCTACATGCCTATATTTTTTAATTTTTTTTTTTGACGACTTTGAAAATTAAGAATTGTCCAAGCCATTCGACAATACTTCTACCGTTTTTCGAGCGTGCAGGTCGTTATTGCATCCGGACCCTCAATTAGTTTAGAAGTTATGAACGTTTTTTTTTTTGGGGGGATAAATCCAATACTGCGGCTGAGCCTTTCGGCTCCTAGCCTCCGTAAAATATTTTCATGCAACATTCAAATATATTTGGCCTTCTTTTTGACTACTTTTCCGTCAACGATTGACTTACCTTGCCAGATTGATAATTATTTATTTCGAGTATTTTTACCTGAAACATGAAATTTGTTAAATGTCGAATAAAAAACGATAACTTAATAATATATGAACAAAATTCAATGATATTGATAAGTATTATTAATATTTTGTTACCATATAATACGATTCATTGAACGTGAATGTAGGAGTAGATTGATATAAGTTCAGTGGTCACTTCAAAACACTAAAATTTCTATAAAGCTGGTATGTTGGCAATTACTAGGTTTATTCACCAGCTTCTATAACCAAAAAAAAATTACACCTAAAATATGTCAAACTTTTACTTGTTTATAAAAAGAAATTTTTTACCCTCTGTGTTGAGGCGATCCGATGCGTAATATCGAAAAATACATGCATTCACTAAGAAAATTTTTTGATGAAAAAAAGAAGAATATTTCTTGACGGTAGGAATAAACTTCTTGGCAAAATACTTTTTGAAAAAAGAAATAAAATATTTAATAAAAATAATAATTGTTTTGTTAAAAGAAACAAAAAATCTTGAATTAAACAAAATTTGTTTATATCCATCAGACAACGTTTTGTAACAAACGATAGATGGTATGTGTCAAGAAAAAAACTTCTAAACGTCAACCATTGGTACTCCTTGACACTAACACTATGATGATTGTTATAATAGATAAGCTTCTTGTTTCAAACGTTAGAGGGACAGCAACAAGAAATAAACTGCTAAATTTTTGCTACTAGCTGTTTGATACTAACAGTATGAGGTTTTTTATTACAGACTAACTTTTTTGAAATGAACCTAAAATAGATTTGAAAAAAGAAAAGTTATTCTTGTAATGATAATAAAACTTCTTGAAATAAATGCTCAAAAAGTCTTGAATTGAGACGCATACTTTTTTAAAAAAATCTTTTTGTTCTCACTTCATGAACAACAGTTCTCAATTTTAGAACAAGGCTTCTAGGAAATAATCTAAAATGGCCTTGAATTTAGACGCATACTTCTTGAAAAAAAATCTTTTTGTTCTCATTTCAAGAACAATAGTTCTAAATTTTAGAACAAGGCTTCTTGGAAATAATCAAGTTGTGTCTTGAACTGAGAACAAAAAGATTTCTATCAAGTCAAAATTAGATTCAATTCAAGAAGTAAATTACTACTGATTTCAATAAAAAAAAAAATTATTTATTAAACCCCTAACGGTACGACCCAACCCGTTTCGTCAGTTGGAATCGGGTTATTTTGGGGTTAAGTTTTTCTAAGGTTTGTTCGTGGTTGGATAACTGTTACCTGACGGTTGTAATGTGCGCAAAAACAACCGTCTCTAACCGCGTTGTATAATGGTTATTCTAAGGTTATATGAACCAAAGACCAGTTTGCTGTAACCGTTATTTAACCGTTTAATAACTTCGGTTGGATTTCGGTTACTTCGCGGTTGCTACAACGATATCACCGAATCAGTCTCGTGGGTTGGAATCAGGTTATTCTGAAGTTTGAAGTTTTATAGGGTTTGTTTGTGGTTGGATTACATCTACTAATGTCAGACGACCTATCCCTGGTAGAAATATTTCTCCGCCATTACTCCGGCTTTCTCCGGCATTATTCCATTGTTGGCCCAATTTCGGAGAAATTACTCCGGCATGAGATTGATGGCGGAGAAACTTTTCCGGCATGGGATCGATGACGGAGAAAATATAATAGTTGTTATTAATAGATTATCTGTTTGACTATTTTTGAGCAGACAAACTAGAAGTATTTTTTTCATCGGTTGAATATTTTCATGATATGACAATCTATGTATTCTTTTGTGTTCTTTTGGTTCATGGAGAACCACATACAACCTCGCACATACACATGCTTAATTAAAAAAAAAGGTTGTCAAGTTCACTCATACATTTATAATCGAACGCATTTTTGATCACCGCTTGTTATGAGCATAGTTGTTCAAGGTTTCCTTCCGCGGCGGACGGCTGCCGAGAAATACCACCTCCACTGCTCACCGTCACTACTCTTATATATGTGTGAGTGTACTATAGGAGCATGGAGTTTAACACCTCCATGTATAGGAGTAGTGAGTAGTGACTATATAGTGACGGTTGGTGACGGTGAGCAGTAATAGAGTGGGTATAAGCAGAGTGAAGCCACTGAGGTCCCATTAGTTCGACATTTTGTGCTCGCCATATGGAGCGGGTATAAGAGGTTTTCGTCATTTCCGAGCTCACCGTATGGAGTGGGTAAAAGAGGGTTCCGTCACTCACCCATCTATGGCTTCACTCTGCTTATACCCACTCTTAGCAGTATTGAGCAGTAGAGGTGGTATTTCGCTGGCGGTCGTCCGCCGTGAAAAAAAGCTCCTAATAATCCGTAGTAGCAACGTAGATTTTTTTTATACATTTACATTATCTTGTTAAAAGAAAAAAGTTGTAGGGTTGTACCCTAGTGTATAAGGCAGTAAATAATCGTATGAATAAACAAATGAAATAATAAAAAAAGCAATATTGTGCTCAGGACTTATATACTAAAACAATAAGAATAAATAAATTCCGCTTGGATAAATTTGTAGTTGAGCAAAATGGCAGCAGCTGACTCATCAACGGACGACAGTCTTTATCCAATTGCAGTTTCGATAGATGAATTATAGAATAAAAATTTACTAGTAAGTACAATAATTATTATTTTTCAAATATTACCAAAGTTTTTTATATTTGAAAAAAACAAAAAAAACTCGATCTTAGTCAGCAAGTATTTGTAACAGTGAGGTTTTTTATTTTATAGCTGCGATTGAATTTAATCAAAAAACTTTTAACGATTGCCTTGGCACTTGGTGCTGAACGTACTTGTAGTGAGTTGATGCCTTTTTGACAGAGACCATTTATAATGGAGATGAAGTTTAATTGGCACTCGCTGAACAACTTGGTTCATTCACACCACTTGTAGGTCGACTTGATCATGTTTATTGTTTATTGGTAAGTATTTGAAAAAAAAAGATAATTATTTAAATTGACATTCAACAATTTAACATTATTGATTAGACTATAGCTTGATTAATTAATTAAAAATAAAAACAAGCATACTTTAGTTTCGTTTTTCACATGTTTAAATGTACACACTCACAAAATACTCACATTACCATTAATTTGATTTTTTTTTTTTTTTCTTTTTATAAAATCAATACATCTACTTGAAAGAAAATCATTTAAACGTCAAAAAAAAGAGCAAAAAAAATATTACACTCAAGTAAACGAGACAATAATAAAATTTTCGTTTTATTTATTTACATTACAATTGTAATTGAAAATAATAAATTTTAGCCACCACTTGAAGCATTGGCACCTGTTGAAGAAACAGTTGTACGTGACAAAGCAGTTGCATCGTTGCGTAATCTTGCAAGTCAACACAGTCCAGCATATCGTGAAGATCATTTTGTTCCATTGGTACGACGTTTGACATCTGCACACAGAGAAGGATATGTTAACAGTTAACATATCCTGTTTAATGTTAATATATGCCATGTTAAAATGGGTGGTGGCTGATAAGTTTACATCAAAGATATATATATTAACATTAAACCTACGTATCTTAATAGTTAATATGCGTATGTTAACTATTAAGATATCTGTAATTGACACAATTTGAAGGTTAGGCTGATAGTTGAAGACATTTACGTATGTAAATATGAAAATTGAATGTAAAATTAAGAATGAATTTACAAAAAAACTAAATTTAAATAAATTTATGACAACACGAGTACATATTATATTATATTACAATTAGAATAGTATCACAATATAATGTCAAAAAAAACAGATTACAAAAAGTAGACTACTGGCGCATCAAAATATTTGGCCGCGTAAAGATAGGTATGTTAACTATAAACATACGTATGTTAACAGTTAAGATATCTATGTTTATTGTTAATATATATATCTTAACATTAAACTTTTGTATGTTTAATGTAAACATATTGGTATGTTAACTGTTAACTTATCCTTCTCTGAGTGTGGTGATTAGCTTACGTCAAAAACATCAGCATGTGGTTTAATAAGTTTATGTTATCCACATGTAAGTGGTTCTAGTGAGTGAATCACCAGTTAGAAGCGGACGGTAAGAAGAAGAACCTTTGAGAAATCAATCTATGAAAGATTCTGAAATAGATTCTGGAGATTCTGAATAAATCCATAATAATGAATTTTTCTATTGCATAATTGTTTTCTGTTCTTTCTATGTATTTTTTATTTGTATCGTCTCTATACAATATTGTATGTTGTAACCATATTCATATGACTAAAACAATAAATTATCATTGAAACCTTGTTATTTATGCATAGTTCCAGATTATTTTCAATGTGAACGACTTTATACAGTCATTTATTTACTGTAATATATAATCAGATAATTACCGTTAACGAACCGCTAACCAACTACAAATAAACTAAGTTTAATTTAACCGCCAACAAACCCTAAATAAACTATGAGTAAACCATAATGCGATGACCCAAAAGAGTTAGTTTCTGGTTAGTTTTCGGTTAGTTATTTGAATCCAAAATATTCGGGTTTGAACAAGGTTTATCAACAGTTAACTAACAGTTAGTTTTCATTTGGTTATTTTTAGGTTTAAGAAGGGTTTGTTTTCGGTTTTTTTTTGCGCACATTCCAACCTCGAGACAACCGTTTGATAACGGTTCATAAGGGGTTGGACCGTACCGTTAGGGACATTACTTTTGTTAGTCATCAGAAGTACAGTGCAACTTTACTTTGTAAACCATATTTTTTTTTCCTAAACTAATTACCTATGAGGGGAAACGAACCCTTGACCGACCTAAACCACGATATCTTAAACCTAACGACTTTCCCACCGAGCCACGAGCGCAGGTATGTGACGGGACGAAAATTTCTGTTCTCATAAAGCATGACGTTTAAGAAGAAAGATTAAATTATATTCTAATTTTAAAAAATCAAGTTTGATAATAAATACTTACAAAAAATACAAATTTAAATGATATAAAAAAAATTAATATAAAACAAATTTAATAGAAAACTAATCTTTAGTCGGTATTCATTTTTTATATTATTATCATAATAGTATTAAAGTAATACAAACACGAAAAAGAATATTTTATTATGTCTGACAAGTTGTCTTACGATATATGTAAAAAAAAAATACGAGCAAAACATTTTCCTTTTGACTTGTTAACAAAATTAACATTAATTTGAATATGACGTAATCTTTCTTCTTAAATGTCATGCTTTATGAGAACAGAAATTTTCGTCCCATCACATACATGCGCTCGTGGCTCGGTGGGAAAGTCGTTAGGTTTAAGATATCGTGGTTGGCGTCGGTCGAGGGTTCAGTTCCCCCCATAGGTAATTAGTTTAGGAAAAAAAAATATGGTTTACAATGTAAAGTTGCACTGTACTTCTGGTAATTAACAAAAGTAATGTTAAATAAATAATTTTTTTTTTTATTTAAATCAGTAGTAATTTACTTCTTGAATTAAATCTAATTTTGCACTTGATAAAAATCTTTTTGTTCTCAATTCAAGACACAACTTGATTTTTTCTAAGAAGCCTTGTTCTAAAATTGAGAACTGCTGTTCTTGAAGTGAGAACAAAAAGATTTTTTTCGAGGAGTATGCGTTTTAATTGAAGGCCATTTTGGATTATTTCCAAGAAGCCTTGTTCTAAAATTTAGAACTGTTGTTCATGAAGTGAGAACAAAAAGATTTTTTTTAAGAAGTATGCGTCTCAATTCAAGACTTTTTTAGCATTTATTTCAAGAAGTTTTATTATCATTACAAGAATAATTTTTCTTTTCTCAAATTTATTTTAGGTTCATTTCAAATCTAAATCTGTCATGTTTCAAGAATTTTTTTGTCTTTTAACAAGAAGTTTTCTATTCATAACAAGAACTTTTTTTCTTTTCTCAAATCTAAAAATTTCCTAGAACAAAAGTTCTATTTGATAGAACTTTTTTTTTTCAGTGCAGTATCTTGACTTGCACAATCGTCGAGTTTTGATACCCTGGTGAAAAAAAACTGGCAGAATCTGGAAGAATCTGGCAGTTGTTCCAAAAACCGGTCTAAATCTGTAAGAATCTGACAGAATCTGTAAGACTGTTGGAAATCAAATATGTGGTCGACAGAATCTGGCACAATCTGTAAGAATCTGGCAGACTGTTGGAAGCCGAATATTTGGCTGGCAGAATCTGCCAGGTTTTGTCATTTTTTGTCGAATCTTGCAGAATCTGGCAGATTGTAACAGATACTGCCAGATTTTTTTCACCAAGGTAGTGAAATCATAACCTAAAAAATCAAACAAACACAACAGATTAATAGATTATAACAAATTATGCTTGATGAAGATATGAATTTTTTTACTTACGCAATCAATAAAATGTAGCACTGAGTTTTTAAGGCCTTTCGGCATAAGTATAATTTATAACAATTAAACATAAAACAAGCTTATTAATTAATTCATCCACAAGTTTTTATAAAATTCAACTATTTACAATAATGTCACTGATTCTGACATTGAGTGGCATATAACAAAACCGGCTTTCGACTTTTACTTTATTAATAAAATAATGTTTATTGTAAATCATATCGAGTAAAAAACAATGACTGAACAAAAATGTAATGACAGTTCACAGTTACAGGTATGGCAGTCATGTTAGATACAACATGTATTTATGAAGTTCAAAGATGACAGCAGCCATTGTGGAATCAGCCATTACGCGGTAATTTTCAAAAAAAAAAAAAAGTGCATGTTCAATCATCTACAACAACGGTACGCGCGCTTATCAACTACCTCCAGCATATACGATTTTCTCGTTTGAGGCTTTTGCTATACTTGAAAGTCTAAAACTATTTAGCAACTCTTTGGACTTATCAGCTGCCATCTTCACTGACTCTTTGTCTACTCTTGTAGCACTTGGTAATCTAAACACTAAACACCACATCATCCAACACATACAAAATAAAATCAACAATATACAAAAAAACAACAAAAAAATTACTTTGATCTGGATACCATCACACCAAGGTATTGCTGGAAATGAAAAAGCTGATGTAGAAGCTAAAAACGCAATTATAAGTGGAACAATCAAGACAACAGCTCCAGTGTCACCTATAGAACTCAATGATCTTATTAAAAAAAATATAAAATTAAAGTGGAACCATCAGTGGCAAAGTACCAACACCAAACTTAAACTAGTAAGAAAGGACATATGGGAAAAACATCCTTACATGTCATCACGTCAAAACCAAACGAGAATTACTCGACTTCGTATTGGTCACACCAGAATAACACATGGTTATTTAATGAAAAATATCATTTCACCACCAACGTGCCAAAAATGTCAAGTAGGTCAAACGGTGACCCATAAACTCACTGAATGTATTGACACGGCACCGACGAGAAGACTAAATTTACCAAACAATGTTAGAGACTGCCTATCACCCCCAAAATACAAAAAAATCATTCTTAAACAGACAAAAATCTTCAGCCAAATTTAAATTGTTAAAAAAAAAAAAAAAAAAAAAAAAATTAAATTAAATTAAATTAAAAAAAAAAATAAAATAAAATAAACAAAAGAACAAATAACAGATAATCCTATTATAAAAATAAGAACTGTAATGCCGGTTCTTCGTTGTGTGATTGGTTGTCTCTCGGGTCCCTAGCTTGATATTGTTTCTCTCTCTCTCTCTCTTTATTTTAATTAATAAAATAAATTTATTATTCTGTTTCTTCGTCTGTTTTTTTTTTTTTTTTTGTTAATTTTATAATATTCTGGTTGGCAACGGTTGCTGTGGGGTCAAACATTTTAACCCTTTTTTTTTTAATAACTAGCTCATTCCTTTTTTATTTTCGTATGTAAACTCTTATTTCTAGTTTTTTTCATTGATTTTTCCATTTTTTTGTGTTTGTTTTTTTAAGCGAAAATTCCGGAAAAAATCCGGAGATATTATGGAAATAGTCTAGAGATTACTCCGTAAATATCTCCGAAAGTCTCAATTACGTAGAAAATCCGGAGAAATCCGGAGTAAGTCCGGAGAGATCCGGAGAAATCCGAAGATATCCGGAGAAAATCCGGAGAGATTATTTCTACCAGGGCTCTAAAACAATTTGTTGATGTTTTTTTTGATGAGCATCTATGTTCAGGCAGAACTATTTTTTTAGTTGATGCAATTGCTACGTTTGTATCATCAGTTCTATTCGGTGATAAATCTTTAACTAATTCATGAATACTATTTCTACTTTGATTTACCATTTCTTTTTCTCCAAGAATTTTTCTTTTTATCATATATACCAACAATAATTAATAAATATAATAAATAGAGGTATCGTCCCGTAACATGGCCGTGTCCCGAAACCTGGCCCGTGATCTTATATTAATTATTCTCAAATAAAAGGGTGGGTAATCGGTTGATGATCAAACCGATCATCAGAATTAAATAAACTTGTTGCTGAAGCCATTGAAAATCATTCCTCCTTTAATGAAATCTTGCTGAAAATAAATGAAGCTGCATTCAAAAAGGAACAAGAAATAAAAGAAGGTTGTACAACGAATTTCTGCCCATTGTACGTTCGACGTAATGTCAAAACTTACCGCGCCGTAATCACCACCGTTGTACCGTGCAGAGTTTCGCCAGGGAAAAAAGAACAAGAAATAAAAGAATTGAATAAAAAATTACAAGAAATGAATACACAACTAAAATCAAAAGACAACCATATAGTTCATTACCGAGTGAAATGGGCAGAAATACAGACTGAAATGGAAAAGTTTAACGAAGAAACAAATGAAAAAATAAAACAACTACAAGAATCAGTTGCAACGTTAACAGCTAAAAATCGATTGTTAGGAGACAAAAATAACAAATACAAAATGGCTTTGAAAACAATTTATAGTGAAAGTCTAACAAAATTATCAACACTGAATATATCATTTGATGGGCAAGGATCTAATGAAAAAGAAAGGGTAAATCAAATTAGAATCAGTATGCATGAATTAGGTATGGATTTATCACCTAATAGAACTGATGATACAAACGTAGCAATTGCATCAACTGAAAAAATAGTTTTGCCTGAACCTGGATGCTCATCAAAAAAAACATCAACAAATTGTTTTAGAGCCCTGGTAGAAATAATCTCTTCAGAATTTCTCCGGATATCTTCAGATTTCTCCGGACTTACTCCGGATTTCTCCGGATTTTCTACGTAATTGAGACTTTCGGAGATATTTACGGAGTAATCTCTAGACTATTTCCATAATATCTCCGGATTTTTTTCGGAATTTTCGCTTAAAAAAACAAACACAAAAAAATGGAAAAATCAATGAAAAAAACTAGAAATAAGAGTTTACTTACGAAAAATAAAAAAGGAATTTTTTCTGAAAAAATCCGGAGAAAATCCAATAAAATCCGGAGAAAATCCGAAAAAACTCCGGTATTTTTTTTTCCAAAATAAAGAGTAAGTTGTGCTTTAATTTGTACTATTAAATTTAGAAGAAAAAAAATTATTCAAAAATATTTGTTTTTGGAAGCAGTATAGAAACATTTTGGAGTAAATATTTTTACTATGTTATTTTTGAGGTACAAATTTCGAGTTTGGTGGTCGAAATATGTTGATTAATAAAGCAGATATGCAATTGTTAATTAACATTTTGGAGTAAATAATTTTGTTTTGTTGTTATTTTTCAGGTATAAATTTCGGGCTTGGTGGTACAAATTAGTACAAATTATTTTGCGTTTGTATTTAGTATTTTTTTTCTCCTTAAGTCATCTAAAAAAAAGTAGATTTTTAGCCCTTTCTCCACCCTTTTTTTTTTTTTTTTTTTTTTTTTCAAAGTTTAAAAGGCTGGGAGACGCGCCTGGACGCACCGTAAGCGCGTCATGTTCGCTAGTAGTAATATAATGTAAAACTATATGTATATAAAAATGTATATATTGTAAATAATTGTCGTCGCTAATAACCCTGGATGTTGATGCGACGTTAAGGAGGTTATGCACAAATTACTCTTTTTTTAAAAAATATAATGAGAATGTTCTGAAATTTTGTACACAAGTAGATCTTTTCATTCTGAATACAACGGTATAATTATTTTCTTATGTTGATCGGTTAAATTTTTTGTAATTAATTATTGAAAATAATATTTAACATTGAATCTTATGGAGATTTCAACCATTTTTTTCGGATAGAAAAAATGATGAAAAAGTCTTGAAAAAAATCACACATATACTAGAAACCGAGTTTTATTAATTGCGCGAAAAATTTTCATATGTTGATCGGTCAATTAATGAGTAATTAATTATAAACTTTACAAAAATTAGATGTGGCAACGTATGGCATGTTCAAACACACACACATACCCGCAATCCCATATATTGTATATGGGGCGTAGGCGCTTTTCACTTTATTTTTTTACAGTGTAGTCGGATTTCAGTTTTGTTTGTGACGTCAGAAGCGCCCCGCAACACCCGCAATGAATTTGTGCATAACCTCATTAAATAAAAACATTAAAAAAAAAAAAAAAAATTTAGTCTCCACTAATATCTTGACCTTGCCATGAATTTTGAATTACAGATTTAAAAAATTGAAAATTTAAATTTATTGTTTTTTTGCTTTTTTTGTTGATTCCGTCGTTTTTATAGAGAACCCAACTTAATTTTCACATATCCTTTGAGAAATTTTCTCAGCTTTCCGAAAAAATATTTTTAAACTTGTCAATTTTGGGGCAACGCAACTAAAACAGCTTTTTTTGCGAAAACTCGATTTTCAAAGTGTTATAAACGTCAAAAAAAAAAAGTGATATTTTTTTCGAAAAGCTGAGAAAATTTCAGTCAAAAAACGATTTTTTTTCATATTTTCATTCACCGACAAAATACTAAGAAAATGAACCAAAAAAAAAAAAAACAACCAATATCAATGAAATGCCTCATACAATAACTGCCAAAATAATGGACGAAAAAATAGCTCCCAAGGCTTGATACACGACCCTCGCACAAGCCTGGCACAGCTGGGTCAGTCTCGTCTCGGCTGAAAAAATCAGAGTCTCGTCTAGTCTCAGTTGTAAAAATATAAAGTGAACAAAAATATATATTTTTTTTTTTAATATCGATACAACGTTTTTAAATATATATATACATTCTTGTAACAAATACATATAAAATAATTTTTTTTTCTTTCATATTCTTTTATATCGTATGTGTACTTTTTTGATTTTTTCTTCAATTATTAATTAACAAGAAATATTGCATTTATTTTAACACAAAAAGTACGTATCGATTGTACTGCGAATATAAATTAAATATATAAACCAAGTTTAATTTTTAAAAAAGAGTTAATAACAAGACAATATTATCTTTCTTTCGTGATTCTTTTTTTGAACATTATCCTAATTTTTTTTTATTAAATTATTAACATTTTTTATAATTTGTTTTTATTGAAATATTTGGATTTTATTATAAACAATTTTCACTGCTGAAATGCACATATATTGTTGGTTATTAACCGGACAACTGTTGGCAATTTGGCACTCATACCGAATCTTCCAAATTACGTTCGGTTTTAACTAATAAAATTTGTTTTACGACTAACAAACATTATAATACATACAATAAAAACTGCAGGTCCATTAAAAATTGTTGTGCTGTTCAATAATTTTTGTGAAACACATAATAAAATATGTTGAAAAGAAAACAAATATTCTTATAAACTTAACAATTTCTACGAGAATTCGGTTTGGCCACCTTTTTACTGTGCTAGCACAATAATTTTTATTGGAAACTTCTCTCCGTGTATGCGTAAATTGAAAACTTCTAAAGTAAAATTTACTTGTTGATCAGAAGAAAAAATTAGGCTAGCAGATTACAAATTGATCGGGTAAAGTTTACAAACAGGAAATGTAAACCAAGCGGAGCACTTTTATCGAGTAAAATATACATTTTTTTAGGGTAAACTTTACCTAAATGATATGTGTTATATATTATTTGATATTTTTTTAACCAGAAAATAAGATTGTACTACAAAAAAAAGGTAAAAATTATTCACAGAAATTGTGACTTTAACCTGTAGTTTATATTCGGTTTACATTTTTTATGGGTAGAATTTACCACACAAGTTTGTAACGGAAATAAATGAAGAGAAATAACATAGCATGTATTTTATTTGTTGAATAAATAAAAGTCTAAGGACCTTGGACGTTAACTTGGACATTTATTTATTTAACAAATAAAATTAATAAAGTTAATTTTAATAAATTCAACAACCAAGGAAAAGCAGTAGCTAAGGAAAAGATAAAGCTGAGGAATTGATGTAGCCAAAAAAAAAAAAAAATATTACGATACATTAATTCTTTAGCTCCATCTTTTCCTTAGCTACTGCTTTTCCTTGATATTTTAATTTATTAAATTAAATTGCCTCAATTTTATTTGTTAAATAAATAAAATAAATACCAAGGAAAAGCAGTAGCTAAGGAAAAAATGAAGCTAAGGAATTAATGTAGCCAAAAAATATGGGGGAAAACAACGGGGACAGGGAAAAACAACGGGGACAGTCTTGTGTCAAGCCCGTGTTAACGAGGCTCGTGTGAGGCTGGTGAAATCAAAAAATACAGCCCTGGTAGAAATCGGTGTCGACTTTCGACATGGCCGTGACGGATCGACTTCGATATTTGAGCTCAAAACGACGTCGAAACGTTACGCTCAACGACACGTAAACATGACATATTTATTTTGATTCATTCATTTATAACCTACCTAGGTTTTACAATTAATAAAATATCGTCTAGTTTAGAATTTATCCATCATCATCCCTGGTAGAAATATAGAATAAAAGGTTTACACGAGGTTACCATGTATCGGTATATATGCTTATACACGTACCTCGGGCCCAAACCTCGGATCGAGGTTAAATTTCTACCAAGGATTATATGTCTGTAAATGTTTACTTCGCCTAACAAATGCAAGTATAACTAATAAATACAAATAAAATACTTGTATATTAATATATACAACGGTGCATATATATATATAATAATAAATAAATTAAATATATAAATACGCGCATTTAAATTCATCTATACTACAGACCGGCTGATGGTAACGGTTACCGATCGATTACCATGTCGCTGCAAGGCGCAATGTAGACTGACAGAAAATGGATTCCTGCCCAGATCCGTTACCGGATCTGACGTTTAAACTCTATGTTTTTCCTTTTACTCCAACCCAACCCGCGCCTAAAGATGTTTACACATCAAAAATTATAAAAAAATATAAATTAACTATAATTATCATTTTATTACTTTTTATTTATTTGAAGTAACGATAATAATTTGAACGAAAATAAACGGTGTAGCGGGGGATCGATCATACGTCTCTCACGTAGAACTCCAATGCTCTATCAAGTCAACGACCGGGGTATTCATGAAAGAGTCAGTAAAAATTTTTAGTATGAATGAATCTATTCGAGACTTCTTGTAAAAGCCTGACACGATAGTCAAAACCTAATAATTGCTATTTAAAATTTCTATTTACAATTCATATACCTATCTAATTATTATAATTTTTTTTTTTTAATCATAAAATAATATTTCCTAAATTCAAAACATAATATTGAATTATTATACAATAATAATTTATTTATAATATTGACTAATTTTATGTTTTAAAAAAAGAGAAATAGACATTGATGACTGATGTGTTAGTTTGAAAGAGAAAATTATTATTGTAATTGTACAGAGGAATTTCAGAAGATATTATCATAACCGAGACAACATGTTTTTTTATTCGGTTTTTATAGAAACTTTTCTCACGATTACGGGAAAAATACGGAAAAAATTCCTACGAATGCGCAGTGGTTAAAAATGGAGTTGAAATATGGAAAAAACGGCTATTTATCGGTTATATATCGTATAGTTATTGAAATAACGATTAATTCTTAAATTTAATAATGGCCATCAATGAATCTCGTCAAGTAGAAAAAAAAGTCAACATAAAAAAATTCGATATCGCGAATAGTTTTCGAGTTATAATAACTTATATATTTCGATATATTAAGTTTTTTTTTTTAATATTATAATAAAGGCAATCGATAAAACTCGCCAAGCTAAAAAAAAAGCCCAATAAAAATTTTTATATCTCGAATAGTTATCAAATTATCGATATTTTTTTTAAAATGTATACAATTTTTTTTTTCTCAAAAAAAAAAGTCGAAATTTTTGTTTTTTTTTTCAAAAAAACTGCTAATTATTGATTGTCGCGTATTGTTAAGGTTGATTCTGGAAATCTGAAATCGCAACAGATTTTTTTTTTTTTTATCTTATGTTTAAATGAAATAATTATCTACATTGTCAATTTTTTATTATAATACGATGTAATCTTCGCTTGCTTGTGTGTAGCCACGCACACACATACTACTAAAGAACTTAGTTTTTTCATCAGTGGCGCCACAAAAAATTTTAGGACACGGGAATAAAAAATAGCGTTATTGATATACGGGCCCTTCGTGGCATAAATATTGGTTAAGTGATGCGACTGGGAATCAACCTTAAGGGATTTCGTCGATTTTTTTTCAAGCGAAGAGTGAGACAACATTTTTCCTGTTTTTTGTCTTTTTCGCACTCATAGAAATATTGTGTTTCTCAAAGTCATCCGCAAGAGGTCTCTAGTGATTTTTCAATAATTCCTCATAAAAATCAATTTTTTCATACTTTAATTATTAATTGTAAAAAAACTAAGCTCCAAACCTCTTTTATTTTTTTTCCATACGTTTTGTTTTGTCTCATTTTAAAACCCGATAGTTTTTTTTTCACGATGTCATATTGTCGATTAGAGATATTGGTATTTTAATGGACTTTTTTGTGACAAAAATCGCATTCTCCATAAGAGCCCATGTTAAAAGTTGTCAACTTTGAAAATTAATAAAAAAATAACGAGCTTCCAAACAATTACCAAAAAATTACATAAAATGTATTAGTATTTCAAGAATCTACTGTATAAATTTCCAAGCATTCTCATATTCGGAAAAAAATCGACGAAATCCCTTAAGCACGAATATATATTTTTTTTTCGAAAATAATGAATATATCCAAGTTTTTTTTATGTGGTCGCTAGGTTTTTTGGTTAGCTATATTTTTTACTTAGCTATTTTTTTTACTTAGCTATATTTTTTACTTAGCTACATCTTTTCCTTAGCTACATCTTTTCCTTAGCAATATTTTTTACTTAGCTATATTTATAGCCAAACACACAATACCTACATAATTTTATCAGCTATATCTTTTACTTAGCTATATTTTTTACTTACCTATTTTTTTTACTTAGCTATATTTTTTACTCAGCTATATTTTTTACTTAGCTTTATTTTTTTACTTAGCTCCATTATATTATCAATTATGAAAAAAATTATCATTAACATTAGAAAGATATCGATAATTCGAAAACTATTCGCGCGATCAAAAAATTGTATTCGATTTTTTTTTCTCCTTGATGAGTTTAATCGACTTCCATTATTAAATTAATAAAAAAAAAAAATCGGTATATCGAAATTTCAAAAAATCTTATAACTTGAAAACTATTCGAGATATCGAAATTTTTTTAAAAACATTTTCTTCTCCCCGACGATTTCTATTGATTGCCATTATTAAATTTGAGAATAATTCGTTATTTCAATAACTATACGACATATAACCGATAAATAGCCGTTTTTTTCATATTTCAACTCTATTTTTAACCACTTTGCGCATTCCTAGGAATTTTTCGTAGAAACACGCCGAAGATGTTTACACATAATAAACCCGCGAGTCTAGATGGCTCACAAATTTTCTTTTGCAAGACTGTGTCAAGCCTGGGAACACAGGCCTCTGTCAAGCCTGAGACACAAGCGTGTGTCAAGCCTGATACACTAGTCCGACACCATCGTGAACATTCCAGGCTGGACACAGGCTTGTGCCCGTCGTCACTTCTTACCTAGGTTGGCTATATTTGCCATAATAAATTAAAATACTATTGGCAAATGTGTAAAAAATGATGATACTAAATAAATTGTATTGTCATTTTTATTAACTACTAAGCCATTTGCCACAATTATTTCTATTCATGACAATTAAAATTTTATACGTAAGCTTTCAGCATACAGTTAATTCAAGTATAGAATAAAAATCTTCTTCTTTCAACTTGCATTCGTGGTTAAGTCCGTTGGAACACGGTTTTCGTATTAGCCTATTAGGTAGAATTAGGTAGTGTTTAGGGAGGCCGGAGGCTATTCTCGAATAAATATGAGTCGACTCACTGACACGGATCGAGGTCCGTGAACGGATCTACTTCTCAGGTAGGATCCCACAAGGGTGAACGGCCGTGCCAGGCTTGTTACAAGCTTGTGTTTCCTAGCCTTGGTGGACTAGAATGTGCCTAGCTTGGCACAGAGAATTTTTCCAGTCATTGCACAAGACTTGTTAATCTAGGTTTGTACCAAGCCTGTGTCGATTGTTATTTCCAAGCCTCACACAAGATTAAAAATTTCAAGGTTGTGTCAAGCCTGTTTTTCCAGTCACTAGACAAGCCTTGTTAATCCAGGCTCGACACAAGACTGTCTCCTTGATTTTTCCCGCCCTCACTCAAGCCTTGTAACACAGCCTTGTGTCGAGCTGGTGCCCATTGTTTCACCAAGCCCGACACGAGACTTGACTTATGCATATATTTAACTCAAAAACAAAAAAATTATAGTAATTAGATATATAAATTTAATATAAATTTCAAATAAAAATTATCAGGCTTTGATTATTGTGTGAGGCATTTGCAAGGACTGTGTGTTCAGTCTCAATAGAATTTATTTATATAAAAAATTTTGACGACCACTTTCATCAATACCCCGATGGTCGACATGATAGTGTATTGGACTTCCACGTGAGAGGCCCCGGATCGATCCCGCGTCGCGTGCCAAAAACGTCAATTTTAAAGGAAGAAAGGCGTAAGTGCAAATTTATTAATTTTTGGGTTTTTCATCTAATTTTAAGGCTTTAAAAAAAAAAAAAGGAAAAAGGGCGTAACAACTCAAACAGCTTCAGAGGGCACTGTGAGTAGTCGTCGTCGAGTGATTGCTACTAATTAAACCATCAATTTATGCGTCTATCAAATATAATTAATTTTTGTGTTTGATACCAATTTCCGTAAAAATGTTTGAATTTTCTGATTAGATAAAAAAAAATTTTTGATAAAAATTTTATAAATAGGTATAAATAATAAAGTCCGACTACTGGGGTCCTTTTATTTCATCAAATTTTATCTGGGACCAGTATCCGGACACTAATAACAACTAGTAAAACTGACAGAATTATCAAACATAACCTAAATTTGTTTGATATTGATATTTTTTTGCCTGTCTAGAAACTGGTACCCTAACGTGGCTAACGTGTGCAACAACTGGTTCTCATATATATTTTAGATGTCCGGATACTGGGGAAATTGAAAAATTTTTTAATTAATTAAATTTTCACTGAATTTATAATTGATACGAGTTTTTTTTTTTTTAATAAAAGGTATTATTATAAAGAATTTAAAAATAATAATGATTTTTTTTTTTTTTTTCAAATATATTTTTTATAGTTTAAATAGTTTAAATTACGCCTCTACCGTCTGAGTACTGGTGCCACCACGGTATACTTTATTATCTATGACGATTTTCGCAAAAGTTAGGGCGTTTGTTAAAAATTACTAAAAAACTAGACAAGCATTAACTTTTGAGAAAATTGTAATAGAGAGACTTCGTATCAGGCATAAACAACCCATCTTTTAAAACTCTACCGCCCATCATAGGAAAGGGCATTGTCTGTTAATTCAGTCACTTTTTTTTTTCTAAAAACTAAATTGAAAAAAAAAAAATCGGTTTTTTTCATTTTTTATAAAAAATGTGTTTCATAGATCAAAATTGTTTCGGAAAGGCGATAGATTCTTGGAGTACGCATGTTTGACGCCTAATACGAAGTCTATAACACCATTTTATCACGAGTTATACCTTGCCTAAAAAATGAAAACGGCACAAGCTATAACTCAAAATAGAGTAGTCACAGAGGTTTTATATTAGGTTTAAAATAATAAATTTTCAAAAATCTATAACTCCTTATTTTATAACTCGTAAAGGAATACTTTTACCCACAATTTTTCAACAAGAAATCGTCCGTAAAAGTATCCTTACACTCAGAGAAGGATAAGTTAACAGTTAACATACCAATATGTTTACATTAAACATACAAAAGTTTAATGTTAAGATATATATATTAACAATAAACATAGATATCTTAACTGTTAACATACGTATGTTTATAGTTAACATAGGTATCTTTACGCGGCCAAATATTTTGATGCGCCAGTCTACTTCTTGTAATCTTTTTTTTTTGACATTATATTGTGATACTATTCTAATTGTAATATAATATAATATGTACTCGTGTTGTCATAAATTTATTTAAATTTAGTTTTTTTGTAAATTCATTCTTAATTTTACATTCAATTTTCATATTTACATACGTAAATGTCTTCAACTATCAGCCTAACCTTCAAATTGTGTCAATTACAGATATCTTAATAGTTAACATACGCATATTAACTATTAAGATACGTATGTTTAATGTTAATATATATATCTTTGATGTAAACTTATCAGCCACCACCCATTTTAACATGGCATATGTTAACATTAAACAGGATATGTTAACTGTTAACATATCCTTCTCTGTGTGTACGCACTATATTGGGGCAAAATGGCGTCCATATTACAAACCTCGTGTCAAAAAATATTGTATAGGTATAACTCGTACGTGAAGAAGGTGATCGTCCAAGACTTTGAAGGTGTCATTACTCGTGCAAGAATCACCTACTTCACGTACTGGTTATATCATATACTATTTTGGTACATTTTTTTCATTTTTTGGAGAATATAAAAAATTGACTAATTAGATCATGCTTTTTTCTATTAGGGGCGATAGAATTTTCAGAGACGCTTCTTTTAGGCCAAATCCGAAGTCATTACGACAATTAGTTCCAAAGTTATATGATCTACGGCTAAGCCTTTTCGGCTCCCAGCCTCCGTATCATTTTTTCATCATAAATTATGAAAATACCATTCGGGGTATATGAAACAAATAAAATTTATATATTGGCCAATGTGTCGGTTAATTCTTGGATTGCCATGATTATAATGTATAGCTAAGTAAAACATTTTTTCGTCATTTTCAATTGATTCATCATACCTTTAATAATCAAAAGACGTAAAATATCCAAAAGAATGTCAAAATTTTGAAGTATAAAGTTGAATAATTTGCTGGATAAAAAAAAATTTTTAAAAAAATTAGGCGCTATTTCGATACATGGTATAATAATAATATAATAAATAATAAAAACAAAATTTTGACATTCTTTTGGATATTTTACGTCTTTTGATTATTAAAGGTATGATGAATAGACAGGTATTTAAAAATTGAGGCTTTTTGGCGACATTAATTGTAAATTTATGTTTTGTTTTTATATCATAATATATTTAGATATACCATCAGGAGAAAAATTTATTCGAAAAAAATACTATCTTTAATTGTTTAAAACAATTCATTTTTATTATTTATATATTTGTAATGATTTATTCGATTATTATTGACCGAAAAAGTACACCATAAATACTTGACATCACCAGGACTTGAACACGGTATCTTCTAGTTGAAACTCCAGAGTCTTACTTACTTGACCATAGCAGCAACAATTGAAAATGACGAAAAAATGTTTTACTTTACCTTTAATAATCAAAAGACGTAAAATATCCAAAAGAATGTCAAAATTTTGAAGTATAAAGTTGAATAATTTGCTGGATAAAAAAAAATTTTAAAAAAAATTAGGCGCTGCAGTTTTTATTATTTATTATATTATTATTATACCATGTATCGAAATAGCGCCTAATTTTTTTTTAAATTTTTTTTTATCCAGCAAATTATTCAACTTTATACTTCAAAATTTTGACATTCTTTTGGATATTTTACGTCTTTTGATTATTAAAGGTATGATGAATAGACAGGTATTTAAAAATTGAGGCTTTTTGAGACTTAAAATACTTATACCCGGTAAAGAGTCTGGCTTTTTAAAAATTGAGGCGAGACTCTACCGAGTCTCTTGATATCTGAATATATTATGATATATCTAAATATATTATGATATCTTCTTCGATATTAAAAGATAGCGCCATAATCGATATATTTAGTTATCTCTCGATATGTTTTGATATCAAGATATCCTGAGATCTCTTGATATATTATTATATCTTAGAAGATCTTTTCATTTTTTCCCGGGAAAAGAAAATAAAAAATAAAAGCAATTGTCTCGCGCTCAACCCAAATTGTGTAAGAGATGGATATTTACATTCGTCGACGAACTGGCTATACTCTCAAACGAACTGTCCTCCGTGAACGGATCTCAGTTCGTCGCTCAAGTAGATCCGTTTACGGACCTCGATCCGTGTGAGTGAGTTGACTCACATTCATTCGAGAATAGCCTCCCAGGGTACAGGGGATAGAGAATCAAATCCCGGTCGTTGCAAGAATTCTCAAAAAAAAAAATCGGAAATATCATGTTCTACTAACGATTATATATTTTGCATTTTCAACACCGAAAATTGGTAATTTTTACTCACTAGGAGAGTAACACAAATTTCATTAATTGAAAATGTAAAAACAACTTTAACGCCTTAAAAGGTAAATTTTACCTTTTTTTGAAGTAATGGAAGCGATCACAAAAATTAAATGTAAATTTAACATCGCCAAAACGTAAAACACAGCTTCAATCTAATAAGATTTTTTTTTGGTAAATTTTACCCGTTTCCTCTAGGTGTCCCTCATTTGTTTATTAAAAAGGTAAAATCTACTTTTCTTTTTTAAATTTTACCTTTTATTTTTCTCCGTGTATGTTTTGTTTTTATTATATAATATATGAAGAAAGCAAAATCAAAAAATAAATAAATTAACAAGTACAGAAGAATATGAAAACCGAAGAGATATGGTAAATGTTACTTTCACCTGTAAACGGATATTCGATCCATCGAAAGTTAAGTGTGGAGTGGGTAAGTACCCACTTTCAATTGTAACGGAAAACATGACATCGCTACTTTCCATTTCAAGGAGAATCGAGGTGAATATTTTTATTATATTCTTTTAGAATCAAACTTTGTATATTGTAATAATTTCTACCAAAATTTTGTCTCAGTCACATAGCTACCATAATATTCCGTTGCTTAACTTTTTTCGTCTTCCAGTAAGGTTTAATTTACCACTTACTTTCGCTTTTATAAAATGAAATATATATGCGAAAATAATAAGACAGACGTTGATGAACCGCTGATTAATAAAGACATTCAAATAAATAAAGAAACCTATGTAATTATTGCACTAATCATGCCCGAGATGAAATTTTTCGCCTCTGAACTCTATCTGAGTCTCTGGGCAGTATTTAAATCCTCTCTATCACTTTCTAGCAGTATCTGAAGAATCTCTCACTGTATCTCTACGTTGTCTCTACAATTGTGAAAGACAAATCATCTCTGAGCGAGAGACTCGACTTTAAAATAAAAGTCAGCGTCTCTAAAACATCTATCAATATAGTCTCTCAAATATATACAGGGACGATCATCTCTAACTGAGAGATGAAATTTTTAATCTCTGAATTATCTTTATGGAGGCACTCACAGACACTATTTTCAGATATAAATAGAATCTCGTTCGTTCAGATATCTGAAAATTTCATCTCGTGCACAACAATATATTTATAAAACTCATATCTATAACATAACATATACAATCCTTGATTTTCTTATAATTTGTATTTTGTATAACTATAAGAAAAAATATTATATCAGAAAATGAAGAAGAAAAATTGCGTTACATATATATACATGTAGCCACAAAACCGTATAAGTAATCGTATAAACTTACTTTACGATAAATATTTTACTGTTTTGTGTATATAAGTTTAAAAAGAATAAAAACTGATAAAATAAGTGATAAAAATAAAATTAAATCTAAAAACGAGAGTTTTGTAAATGTTTTGAAATGAGTGGGGTCTTATCTGTTGATATATGCAATCAAAGTGAGTGCAGGGTGCGAAAGAGGGCTTCAATCTAATCACAGAAAAAAGGCCATATTTTTTTATCGCATCTATAGGCATGATATGTGTTGACTGTTAGTTCATCATGAATACAAATATATATCATATACACAATTTCGACTCTCGTGAATGTCAACCCGAGTTCTTGCCACGGGATCCAATTCTGAATCAACTGCCCCCGCTCCTTGTCAGCGACAAGCTTAATCTAGGTTTTTCTTAGAAGGGGCACAGACTTTGCCAATTCACCATATTTTATGCAAGGTTTATAACCATAGTTTTTTAGCCAATTTCAATATAATTCTAGAATGATAATCAATCACAAAATGTAATTAAATAAATGGTGACTATATAGTTTATACTGATACATTAAAAAAAAATTTCTCAGATTTATATTTCTTATCAGGTCGCATTATTGAACCTTTTGTATATTTTTGAACACATATATACCAAAGTGTATATTTCAGAATTGTGAGTTGCATTAACAAGAGAAAGAAACAAAAATAAACGGCACTTAAGAATATAAAAAAAATAATTGAATATACATTTACATAGGTATATTTTTTTCTTATAAATGCAACGACTCATTTTCATTGATTTTCGATGATTGAATCCCTGTTCAACATATGTATATTGTTTTTTCTCATACGCATATATAAATATAAACAATGTATGGATGCATATTTATACTTTTGCAAATACGTGTGTGTCTTAAACTCTTTGACTGGCTCGAACTATGTATATATATATATATATATATATATATATATATATATATGTGTATAAATTACTATCTCGCAATGCGAAACGGAACTGTAACCAAGTGCGTTTCACCGTTCAGGATTTATATATCATTCTCTGTAGCTTAGGCTTGTCTTTCTATGAGTATGAGTGAAAACAAAACTTGTGTTATATACTATATATATATAAACAGACCAAAATGAAAATATTGCAGCCTTGGAATACGACATTATATTTAAATTAGAGTGTATATGTGTACCAATCAATGACAGATATAGCTATGAGTGTGCCAAATTAAGAATAAGAATATATATAACTTGATTTTCACATACATATATAGAATATTTTTTTTTTTTTTTTTATACAAAATATCAAACTTATGCTTATCAGCAAATTTTATTTTATCAGAAAAACTTAATCATGCAAAAACTTATTTAAATAATGAAACAATATGAATAGTAATATTGATAAAAGAAATACTATAGTAACCCAAAAATGTTATAACCTTGATGAATAATTTTATCGCCTCAAGTAGGATTTATTTATCAAATATTCAATTTAATCAATCAAATAAGATTGTTGATTTAGTCACATACTTGAGTGAACTATAATACTAAGACTTAATATATATTTGAGTAAACTAAAAAATTTGGTTGCGATGAAGTATAATCAAAATTTGTGGGGAAGGCGCTTACGACTTTTTTTTTTAAATATCTTGAACACTTGGCAACACTGACGAAATTCAGCATAAGAATATGTATGCAATATATGTAAGATAACTTGAATACGCACATGGGCTGTTAACTCAATGTATATAGTGTATAAACTAATTTAAAAATTACCTTGCAATGTTTCAAAATTTCATATTTTTCTTCTCAATTTTAGGTACAATAGAATTAATTGTTACATGCGGAAAAAAAAAGAAATTTTTTGACAATCATGTAAAAATTATTTCAGGGACATTTATGTTTTTTTCCAGCTAATTTAATTGTTTTTTCTAAAGAAAATATATGATCTAAAATACCATTAGAGTCGATATCAAATTAAGATTTTTATATTAATAATTCTATAGTTAAATCACAAAAATATTATTCTAAAAATGTCATTAGTTTTAAAATTAAAGAAACTATCATTATAAAAAATTTTTAAATGATCTTTTTGTTTTTTAGCCATGTCTGTACTGCCTTACTTGTGAACAAACTAGTTTAGTTAATCAAATAAAATTATTTTCTCTGTGTTGTAAAAGAGAACTCAAGAGTGGCGGTAAGGCAAAATACGGATGGAAGCATCTTTCAGACTTCGGGAGGGGCTTATATAAGAAAGCAAAGATGGCAACCAGTTGTCCCTGAGCTTCTCGAGTGCCGTTTATTTGTACATTTTTATCTATTTTTCGGAGTGGATTTAAAAAAGTAAAATGAAAAAAAAAAAAAAGAGGCCCATGGATTGCTCGAGAAGTTGGGTATAGTGAAATAAAGATAATGAAAAAAGAAAAAAAAAAAATAAAAGAAAGAGAAGGATTCCATAGTCAAAGCCTGTTTTTGAGGGCAAGTGGATCCAGGCCCTGATGTTTCATTATTTTATTTTTATTACACTCCTCTTTTTACTATACTACAGAGTGTACACATGATTTTTCGTTTTTTTTTTTTTTTGTTCAACTGCCGGTTGTCTCGTGTGTTTATATATTTATTATACATATATAATAATCTCCATAACTTCTTCCAACCATTTTACTTAGTCTTTAACTTGCTAAGCGGTCTGTACTGTAATTTGTCACTACGTCATTGTGAATAAATACAATCAAAATTTAGTAAAATTTTATAGAACTAGAGCAATTCATTAAATTCAGAATAACGAATGGTGTATACATATTGGAGTCTGTGTTACCGATAGAAAAAAAAAAAACAATTCTAAATTGCCAATTTTCGGATTTTTTTTATATAGATTTTATACTTGGTTATATAGAAAATAAATAATTTTTTTCATACATATTTCCTTGTCATCATAGATTTGTTTTGTTATTTTATAAAATAACAAATATATATATATATATATATAAAAGAGGCTTTGGTGGTTTTTGAATGTCGTCGTATTTCAAATATCATACATACGGGTACTAGTGTTTTATCAGAAGCTTGATAGAATATTATACTAATTTAATCGAAACTTGAGGAACTTTTTCACTCAAAAAATTAAAGTTCATTCAAATACGAGTACTTGATATTAATGATCCTTGTGTGAAAACTGAAAGTAGCAATTTCGTAAACAAATAGAAAATAAGATGAGCCTGGGCAGAAATTGCCAAGACACACAACGCGGCTAAGCCTTGTCCCAATATCGGCATCTAATGCAAGGAAAAAATTTTATATTTTTTTTTACTAAAAAAAAATAGTAGTTTTTACAATGGTCCATAGCAGAACTGCGCCATCTATGCATTTTATGATATTTTTGTATAGACTATAGTAATATTCCGTGTGTGGGCGTGGCCATTTCAATAGTTTTTTTAAAAATATTTTATTAAGTAATTTTATTCATGAAATTTTTTGCTAGGCACCCAGATCGAAATTCGCGGTAAGGAATCGACATAAGCTATCTCGATAATAAGTAGGGTATACGGTCGATGCGACGTCGATATCGCCGTAGTATCGACATTGTAAAAAACCGAAAATTATGATAATATTCGCACTTACGAGTGAATTATAATTGTATAAAATCATAAATAATTATATAACAATACGATTATTAATATCAGTCTTTCTTTTCTTGATAATATTGTTGAATTAGTTGTTTCAAATTTTTTACATCAAAATGTCATTGAAAATTATAACCTAGAATACAAAATTTGAAAAAAACAAAGTTACTAGGTAATGTCAAGTGACTTTACTGACAGACGTTTTAGACTCTAAATTCTTGTCTAATATTTATTGTGGTTTGATTATTTGATGGTTAGTATGTCAAATTTTATTATGTACTGTTATGACAATAAATAATAACAAAGAAAGAAAAGGTAAAAAAATGTAACATTCAACGTTTTTAAATGAACTTTCGTGACAACAGATAAAAAAAGTAAATTTTGCGTTTTTCAAAATTTACCATAAAAAAACGTAAAAATTATCTTAGTATTTTTATTTATTCAATAAATGAATTACATGTATTTTATTTATTAACTAAATGAAAATGTCCGAGAACAAGCAGTAGCTAAGGAAAAGATGTAGCTAAGGAATTAATGTAGCCAAAAAATTTATGTGCCAAGCAACATTGATTCCTTAGCTACATCTTTTCTTTAGCTACTACTTGTCCTTGAACATTTTTATTTATATTTGATAAATAAAATACATGTCATTTATCTGAAAAAAAAAAAATGTCCAAGGAAAAGCAGTAGCTAAGGAAAAGATGTAGCTAAGGAATTAATGTTGCTTAAAACATAATTTTAAGATATCTTATGTCGATTCGATGGAAATAACTATTTTATCGATAAGCAACAGCTTCCGGTAAAATTACAATTAATAACCGGAAATACATTGAAAAAACGGGAAAGTGCGTAAAAGTAAAAAAGAAGGTTCCCTCCTTCAGGTGTGATTACAGTTTTGAGAGGGAAGTAAGTATAAAAGCTAGATTGATGACGGTTGCATAAAATTCAGAAAGTGAGGTTAGGGTGGAGGAGTTAAAGATTGCAAAGGGACAAGTCAAAGACACACAGAATTAAACGAGGGAAAAAGACAGCTATAGAAAGTGAGAAAGGCAAAATGATATGGTGACAATATGAGTGACAATAAAAACGACGCTATCTAATAAAAATAAAAAATAGAAATAAATAATCAATAAATAATAAAAAATGGAAAATAAGTAATAAAAAATGGAAATAAATAATAAATAATAAATAAAAAATGGAAAAATGAAAAATGGAAAATAAAGAAAAAAAAATAAATAATAAATAATAAATAAAAAACAGGCAAAACAAAATTAAACCTGTAGGAAGAAAGAGAAAGAAGGAGAAATGACACACATCCATGGGTAAAACAGGGCACCGGAGATAATGTAGAAAGGAAGGGGGTAAAATGGGATAAAAGACATAATTTAACCTTCTTAAATTAATGAATACTAATAATTATTTATCTTGAAATAAAAATAATTGCCAATAAAGAAATTTTTAGTTTTTGTTGTACTTCTCCGAATTTTATATTTTTTTGTTTAGTTCAAAATCACCTATATATTTTATTTTTATTACTTATTTCCTCTTGCCATGTGCACTTCAGCATCTGGATTTTTTTTAATGTTTCCATATGCATGGTTGTGGCTGTGAAATTAGAGCTTTTTTTCTATGAATCTCCACAGATATACAACATTGTGTACTAGACCTGATAAACAAATATTTTTTCGAGAAAATACAAAGATTTTCAAAGTAATAAAACTGAGAAACTTAAGTGGCATCTGAGAGTCAAGGTGCGGTAATTGGGTTTTCGGCTTGAAGGCTCATAAAAATATTTTGAAACAATACTCAGGGTCTACCTGATCTTTTTTTTTAATATAGTTTTTGTACACTGTGGTTAGGATTACTCTTCTGTTGAAACTTTATTTTTTTTCCGCAAATTATTATACATTATTAGCCTTATCGTTAGCTAATTTTTAATATTTGATTAAAAATATAATGAGTTAAAATAATAAAAAATAAATTCGTATTTATCATTTAACTATATCAAGCTTTAATACACTGCGAGAAATTTTAACTAATAATTACAAACGTACAAGAAAAAATTACAAAACAAATAGTAAAAACTGCGTCGCTAACAGTTCCTGGCGTCATTTGTGAGACTTATTCGTATATTGATTAATAATTTTTACTATAAAGTTAAGTAAAAATTTGGCCATCGACTATATACTATACTAAGCCATAACATTTACTTAATTTTATTGTAATTTTTCTTTAGAAAAATACTATATTCCCAGATAACCAAGTGTTCGTACAGCACCATGTCCGTACAGCCCGTACGGTGTGCAGGCACGGTGACATCGTTGTGAAAACGTACCAAAGCATCACAGTACTAGCATTTCCATATACCCTTCAAATACGAAATGAAAAATTATATAGCGCTAATACCCTGTTGAAAATAATTTTGTCAAATTTTGAGAGGAAATTAAGACTCCTCAATTTATGACCATTACGGACAAACTAATTTTGTCAAATTTTGGCAAAACTTGACAAAATTTGCTAAAATTATTTGAATTGAAAAAAAAAAACCTAGTTATGTTGTCTGCTATTATTATGTACCCAATTTCCGACAGTTATATATCATTTTCATAAGTTTGTCAACTGTCTATCTGTTCAATATTACCATATGAATGATGGATATATATACTAACAGAACATTACATGCCTGCATGCGAGAAACATTAATCAATATATTATTTTCTATTTTCTCCTGATTGATTAATATCATCAGTAGCAAAGATGGTAACAATTCGACGATATCTTTCAGTTTATACATAAATTTTTAAAAATTATCAAATTCATATAGTTTTTTTTAAATTAACGGTTTAAGAAAAATTTGGCAAAGTTTGAGAAAATTTGGCTAAATTTGACAAATTTTTTCAAATGTTCCCAAAATTTATTTAAAAAAAAACTTTTCAGAATTGACAAAGTTTGACAAATATTGACAAAATTTGTCTAATTTTAACAAATTTTGTCAAATATTTCCAAAATTTATCAAAAAACAAACTTATTATAATTGACAAAAGTTGACGAATATTGAGAAAATTTGACAAATATTGCCAAAATTTTTCGAAAAAAATTAGACAAAATTAGACAAGTTTTGTTAAATGTTCTCAAAATTTATCAAAAGAAAAAAATTATTATAATTGACAAAATTTGACAAATATTGCCAATGTTTGCCAAAAATTGGAGATTTTGGCAAACTTTAACTAATTTTGACTAATTTTGGCGAATTTTATCAAAATTATTTCCACCAGGGTAGGTATCAAGTTGACAACTTTTACACGGGGAAAAAAAATAAGAAAAAGTAGAGACCAAGTTGAAACTCAGCAATATTTGTTCCGCCCACAATACAGTTTTTGTTGATTTGGTAGAGTAATAATTGCCGTGCTGTTTAACAAAATTTGTCATATTTCAAAAAAAATTAATAAACATACAACAAAATTTGGTATGCTCCAAACAAAAATTGTTGAACATACAACAATTTTTGTATTTAGTTTAATAATTTTTATTATTTCACATAACGAAAATTCTAAAACCATATTAAATTTTTTTTTTTAAATTACAGAATAAATTTTCATTATAATAATTAAAAATCAGAAGAAAAATAGTTGAGGAACACATTAATTTAAATTACGATGCTTTGATTTATTTTTCATATTTATTAGCAAAGATTGAAATGAAAAATCTTTGCATTAAAATGGCAGATGCAGGTTATGTTTATCATTTTTATGAATCATATTTTGTTGTTGATATAATTTGTTAAATAACAAGTTTTGTTATTTATCTAGCTGCTCATGAATATTTTATAATCTATAATTTAATTATTAAAACCTGGCATTAATTAATTTATTTTTAAAATGCCAATCACACAAAAGCTAATAAATCAACTTAGACAATTCCCCACAATGCCATGCAGATGTACCGAGGCACACGACCAAGACCGAATCTTACCGATACCCAGGTAAGAAGTGACGACGGGCACAAGCCTGGGACAAGCCTGATTACCCGGCTCTCGGGCCTGTGTCGGGCCTGAGACACAAGCCTGTGTCAAGTCTGGAATGTTCACGATGTATTTGCTGGTGTCGGACTAGTGTATCGGGCTTGACACAGGCTTGTGTTCCCAGGCTCGACACAGTCTTGTGTTCGCAAGCTTGACACAGTCTTGTGTTCCCAGGCTTGACACCGGCTTGCAAAAAAAATTATAAAAAAATATATATAAACAATTATTATTAATTTATTAATTTGACATTATTATTTTTTACGCGATACAATTTGAATTAACGATAATTATATGAACGAAAATAAACGGCGTAACGGGGGATCGATCCTAGGTCTCTCACGTGGAACTCCAATGCTCTATCAAGTCGACCACGGAGGATTCATGAAAGAGTCAGTCAAATTTTTTTATATGAATGAATTTATCCGAGAGTCAACACACAGTCCTTATAAAAGCCTGGCACGATAGTCAAAACCTAATAATTTTTATTTAAAATGTCTATTTACAGTTTATAGATGTAATTAATTAATTTTTTTTTTTTTTTAATTGAATATATGCACAAGTCAAGTCCCGTGTGAGGCTTGGTAAAACGGGTTTGACACCCGTAATGACTGGAAAAATTCGCTGTGTCATGCTAGTGCTGTGATACATCCTAGTCCACCAAGGCTTTTTTTAAAAAAAAAACCAGAAACTTACAAAAAATAAAGAAGTTCCCCCGCCGGGAATTAAACCCGGGTCTTTTGCTTACCGGGCAAACGCCTTGACCTCCCAGGTAGGATCCCACAAGGGTGAACGGCCGTGCCAGGCTTGTTACAAGCTTGTGTTTCCTAGCTTAGCAAAGAAAATTTTTCCAGTCATTGCACAAGACTTGTTAATCTAGGCTTGTACCAAACCTGTGACAATCGTTAATTCAAAGCTTTATACAAGGTTAAAAATTCCAAGCTCGTATCAAGCCTGTATTTACAGTCATTGCATAAGACTTGTTAGTCCAGGCTTGTACCAAGCCTGTGTCAATCGTTAATTCCAAGCCTCACACAAGATTAAAAATTTTAAGGTTGTGTCAAGCCTGTTTTTCCAGTCACTAGACAAGCCTTGTTAATCCAGGCTCGACACAAGACTGTCCCCTTGATTTTTCCCGCCCTCACACAAGCCTTGTAACACAGCCTTGTGTCAAGCTGGTGCCCATTGTTTCACCAAGCCCGACACGAGACTTGACTTATGCATATATTTAACTCAAAAACAAAAAAATTATAGTAATTAGATATATAAATTTAATATAAATTTCAAATAAAAATTATCAGGCTTTGACTATTGTGTGAGGCATTAGCAAGGACTGTGTGTTCAGTCTCAATAGAATTTATTTATATAAAAAATTTTGACGACCACTTTCATCAATACCCCGATGGTCGACATGATAGTGTATTGGACTTCCACGTGAGAGGCCCCGGATCGATCCCGCGTCGCGTCCCTAGTTTTTTGTTTAATTATTAACGTTTAATAGAGTTGTCTGAATTAAAAAATAACAATGTTGGAATTAATAAATTAACAATAATAATAGATTAACCATAATAATTTATTTATATTTTTTTTTAAATTGTTTTTGAAAGCTTGTGTCAAGCCCGAGGCACAAGCCTTGGCACAAGGCTGGAATACGAGTCTTGGCACAAGGCTTGTCATCAAGCTTGTAACATAGGCACATTTCTAATCACTTAACAACCTTGGCACAAGCTTGTAGCACAAGCCAGACACAAGCATGTGAGCCTTGTGCACAAGCTTGTGCCAGGCCTGGCACAATCGTTCCTACCTGGGCTCTAGACCACAGGGCTTCTTATTTTTTCTAAGTTTCATCAAGTTAACTCCGACGCCCATTCGTCAATTCATTTTTTGAAAAAAAAGATGTCATATTGTCGATTAGAGATATTGGTATTTTCATGGACTTTTTCCGACAAAAATTGTATCCTTCATAAGAGCTCATGTTAAAAGAAATGTATTTTCCGACCGGCATTACTCAATAAATTAATAAAAAAAAAACAATACAAGTAAATAATGATTTTAATGTTATTTTTATTATCGCTAAGCTATAACAAAACTATATGCCAAGTTTCAAGTCGATTCATTGATTATTAACAAAGTTATGACGACTTAGACCTGGAAAAATAAAGTTTTTTTTTAAAAAAAAAATATTAAACTTTATTTTTTAATTCATTAAATAATTGTAATTGAATATCATTTATTTGAAAGAAAATATGTTAACAAATCAATTAATTAAATAGTAACAAGTTATTATTCGAAGAAAAAAATTAATATTTCGGTCAATTCTAAAGTTCTTTATGTATCAGAATTAATTTTCGATTTCTATATTCGATCTCGCGGTCGATCGGATAACGCGCTCGTCTCCCGCCCCATAGGTTCTCGGCTCGATCCCTGTCTTTAGATATTTAGTTTAGGAAAAAAAAAAAAAAAAAAAATCAATCACCTGAAAATTGATTGAATTAACAACAAAATAAATAATTAACTACGAAAAAAAGTAAATTTTTTTTTTTTTATTTTTTTTTTTCCACATTTTCAACATATCATTAGTTTTATTAGAAAAATAAATCGTTTGTATCAAACGAAAAAATTAATTAAAAAATACCCCCTGCCGTTCGAAACAAGAATGCAGTCCATTATAGGGAACGTAGTGTTAGTGTCAAGGCGTGGTGGGGATACTTTTTTGGAGTTTTTGCTTGGCCCAGTATTGGTAGCTAAGCTTAAATTGATGTCAATACCCAGGCCTGGGTTAAGCATGAACCAAGACTGTAAGTCTTGGGCCATTGCTCGGCCATGTTGTATTCTCCTTCACGAGGTGGCACTTAGAAATTACGATATTAGGCCTCATATCGTATTGCATTGTATCGCGGCATCACTAAGCGGTATTTGAACCAGAGATATAATTTCGTTTACGGCAACTAACTTGACATCTGGACTACTTAACTACGGGGCCTTTGGTTGTTCCAACATCACTTACTAATATACACCAAAGTAAGGGAGGAAAATTATGAAAAAATCCACCAAATTGATAATTATTCCATTGAAAAATTTAATAAAGAGAGAAAAATCGTAGTCGTATTCATAATCGCGTCGTGGTTAAGTCGGTAAAGCGTCGAAATTAGAATAGGTAGATTATCTAGCGTTGTTAGTGTTAAGAGTTCAAGTCACTTCTCAGGTAAAATTTTCTGATACAAAAAAAAAAAAAAAACAAACAACAAAGTTCGAATAGTAATAAAAAACAATCAAAAAAATGATTGTTAACATAATTTTTTTTTTTCTTATATTTATTTATGTAAAAGAATTTTTTTTCTTGATTTGTTTAATATTTTCCTTGGATTATAACAAATACGCCATAAACCAAGAAGCTTACTTCTAAAATCGAGCACATTTTGTTATAATCCAAGAACCTTACTTCTAAAAATAAGAACATTTTGCCATGATTCAAGAAATTTTTGTTATTATTTGGGAAATTTTTTTTTTTAATTCAAGTAGTATTTGTTATAATTCAAGACCTATTTGGCCATAATCCAAGAACCTTACTTCTAAAAATTAGAACATTTTGCCATTATTCAAGAAATTTTTGTTATTATAATGTTATTAATAAGAAGTTTTTTATTTAATATAAGAAAATTTTTCCATAATCCAAGAACTTTTTTTGCAAGAACAAAAGTTCTATTATCAAGAAGTTTTTGTATTGGTTCCCCCCCCCCCATGGCCCCTTTTTGGGCTTCGCAACGTGTTCCGCGATGCTAATTTATCTATTGTTTTTTAATATTTAATAACTTTATTATTTTTTTTTTCTTAAGAAAAATAACAAACTACGATTATGACAACTAACATTTACAACATTTGACAAGTCTAGTTTGTGGCGCGTAAAATCTCGTTTACACTGCATTCATGGTATAAAATATCGTGTGTAACTCGAGTGGTAACTGTGTGTGTTATTTGATGTGTGTTATGTCAAATATTGACATCAAATAAAACACAATTTACCACTCTTGTTGCAAAATATACTAATAACAGCCCAAAAATCGATATTACCACCTAAAAAGAGCCCAAAATTCCCATTATAGCCTTTTTTATTTGTGCCCATGTTGGTGAGCTAGCTTTATAGAGGTGAGTACAAGTTTCATTTAGTTTCGAATATCACTGGAAGTTATTTTAAAATTATAGTTAAAATTTCATTATTTTTTTGTCGTCACTGACATGTTTGGAACGTGCTCAATGTAAGCGGCTGCTTGCGGTCACTAACAGATCTAGTAAACGTTAAACTCAAAGTACACAATCCAACTTTCATAAATGACTTAAAAAATTCTTTATTATTATAAAAAAGTTACATATCAAGTTTAATAATTACCTTAATCTTTTTAATTTTTGTAATTATTGTTTGCTGCAAAAATTTTACTACTACTGAAATAAGAAAAGAAAAAAAAAATTGGAAATTAAACATGACAAAATACAGATAAGACATGATTTGAACGGATGATAATAATAACCAACAATGTCTCAAATTTTAATCAATTATTTTATTTTTTTGTATGTCGATCTAATTCTCACAAATTTTATTATTAAAAAATTGATGTATAACAATTTGATTTAACATCGTATTATTATTATTTTTTTTTTTTATATCATTTATTATTTACCTTCGGTTTTTTTTTATTAATCTCTGAATGCAGTATAAAATAATTGTATAAATATATAAATACGATTGGAAAAATAAATATATTAAATTACATTACAATTATTAAAAACGACGTACATGTAGAGAGTAATATTCATTATTCATTATCCATTATTATAGTGGTCAAGTCTATAAAGTGGGCGGGTACGTCAACGGGCAGAATCGAGACTGCAGATTATTAACTTCTTTTCAGCATCTCGAGTGTCTTATACACAAATAATAGAGAAAACAATGTAATAATAATCATAATAATTATAGTAATAATAATAATTATAGTAATAATAATAATAATAATTATAGTAATAATAATAATAATAATAATTTATTAATAAAAAAAGTGAAATCCATATATTTCGTCAATTAATTTTACTGTTGTTTTTTACTTAAATTTATTGAAAATGGTTATAAAAAAAAAAAATTCAAGAACGAAAGCATATTTAACAGCAATGGTGGGTATGCTTTCGTGAATTAAAAGTCCTCCTTAAGTGATAATGACGTAATTATTTTGTGTCTATTCAATTCAATATTTTTATGAGTTTATTTAATCGACCATTTTTGGCTTTGCTAAAAGGAAAGATAAAAAATTGTTGGCCTGATGTTTTTTATCACTGTCATTTAATCATAACTTGTAACAAACGCATTTGATGTTATCATTTTTTGTTTTTCTAATAGATGTTAGACTTCATACTTGAGAAAAAGACATTTCTTATATAGCTTCGACATTAAAATTTTAATGAAAAAAATTAAGGAAAAGAAGACTTTTGCTTAAAAATCAGTTGTCAGTCAGTGTTTATATGATAGGCACTTGATTGCTGTTTTTTTTTTAAATTTTGATTAAGTCGTAATGTGTGAAATATAAAAAAAATGGAGTTTACTAATTATTCAGTATATGAGAATGTTACAATACTTGGATAAAAATTAAGTATTGTACGTTGAAAACTTTAATCATAAATTTAAATTCAACTTTTCTTTCATTTCATTAGATATTTTCAATGCGTAAATTTAAGATAAATAATTAGTGAATATAATAGTTAATGATAATGAGGGGAAATATAGAAAGACATAAATATGATGAATCATTGTGAACGTTATTAATTTGTTTTCCGAGAGGCAACGGTTTAATCGACTTTTCGCTATTGATAAAAATATTAGATAATAGAAATAGACTATATCATTTATAATGACAAATGAATTTTTTCTTGTCAAAAAAAAAAAAAAAAAGTTAACAGTAGTTTAAAAAGGACTATTGAAACCCCAAATAATCACATCACATGGCTTCTCCGTTTAATAATAATAATAATAATAATAATAATAATAATAATAATAATAATAATAATAATAATAAACAATACAATTTCATATTAGAGCTTGAAGAAAAAATCAAGAAATAATTACAAAGCAACAGTCTCGACATATTTGCGTTAATTACATACTTCTTTCTATCGCAGAACATAATGATATTGGTGTCGCATAATAATATAAATTGTAAAATATAAACAAATAACTTTTATAATTTGAATTAACGTTAATCATATATTAAATTAAATGAGGGAAACAAATCTTTTTACATTTTCATTCTAGCGTAAGAACTAAACTAATATAAAATATCAATGAATTTATTTCATTTGAAAAAAAAAAAAAAAACAAAACCATGTCAATTTATTGAATTTTATTATTTAACATGGTGGATAAGGCACTCAGCAGTTTTTAATTATTAATAAATGTAAATTTGTAATAAAAACATTATTCCGTCTTTCCAGATGTGGAAAAGATCAGTTTGTTATTTAAAAAAAAATATTTCGCATTATTACACGATGATAACAATAAACTTCTTGTTAATAGTAAATATATCTATTGCAAATAGTTACATATCACAATTTTGTTTTTTTTTTTTTTAATATCTGAATAATAAAGTAATAAAAAGAAGTGACTCAATACAATTGAATTAAATATCATATTTTTTTGTATTTTTTTTCTTTTTTTAACATGAAACTCATTTATTCTGGCGAATAGAAACTTAATTATCGCAGTTTAGATGAACAGCTTTAAAAACATACGATAAAGTGTGGACTATTCCATTTTCTTTTGTTTTTTTTGTTATTTGGCCCAGCGCCATAATTTCTTATCTATATCTAGTATATTCAGTATTTTGGAATATTGCAATGTCTCACCTGCTCGCAATTGTAGCATAAATCACGAATAAAATAGTAATAAAAAAAAAAAAAACAATCACTTCAACTGTTTGAACTTACACTATCAATCTTTTATCGATTCACCATTTACATACTTCAAATTTTTAAATATGTTAATTGATAATAATTGACATTTGGGAAGATCAATTATTGAAAATTAAAGAATAAAGAAACAAAAAAAGTCGCGGTTAAGACTTAGTGAGGCATAAACAAAAGAATAAAAATATAATAATAACAATAATAATAATAATAATAATAATAATAATAATAATAATAATAATAATAATAATAATCAGAAATAATAATGGGAACCGACATGAATAATTTAGATCTTGAGGTTGTCAAAGTCACCCAGGGTGCTGCTGATTCTGTTAAAAACAGGTAGCCTCGATTCAGCATTTGGTGACAAAGGTGAGGGTGTCCGTGGTGAAAGTTCATCGGAGACAGAACTGATGACACCAAGTGGACTTGGTGTTTGTCTAGTGGCAGCAAGTAAACCAATGTCTTGACCAAAGCTAAACGCAGTTGTTAAATTGTTATTTGTACAATCATCGCTGAAAAAACTTGCCATGGAATTTGTTGGCGATTGACTGAGACTCGAAGATGATGAGACTGATTCAGCTTGACTACCGAGAGAAAACGTTGGACTTAAATTCAATGGTTTCGGCCTTGCACTACCAATCACAGAGGTTGCTTGATGAATGTTGTGAATATTTTGATGTACTGTTTGATGATGATGAGTAGTCAAACTCAAAGAATTTGTTCTTAAGAGAGGTGGATTGAAGGTTGTTGGCTGTGTTCCAATGCTCAACGAGCTGGTTCTTATAAGTGGTGCAGAGCGATGAAGGTTGTGATGATGATGGGGAAAAGGAGGAAGTTGATGATGATTATTGTTATTTGTTACTGCTACAATAGTCTGTGGTGAAGCAGTAATGTGCTCTAGCAACGAAATATTCATATTAATATTTGCTGCTGCTGCTGCACTGGCACTCAATAATGGATTCAAACTCATGATATTCGGCTGAGCACTACCCAATTGTGCACTAACTTTTTGATTATGAATTCTTGCTTCTTCAAAATTATGAATGAAATGACAACGAGCACCATAAGGGCAAAGTGCAATAGTATGGAATGTGCGACATAATTCAGTTTTATATTTTGGATGGCGAGTTAAGTTGCGTAGTTCATTATAACCATGAGCAAACTGACACTTGTCACCATATTTACAAGCACCAGATTCTTCAAATGGACGACAAAGTTCGGTTTTATAACGTGATGTTGGTTCACTAACACTTCTGTCCAGTTTACGATGTTGCTCAATCAATGTCACTAGGGAAGTAAAACTACGTCTCAGCGGTGGATGATTTCCACTTGATGAATCCTTTGATTTCGTTTGTCCTCCAGGATTCTAAAACCATAAATATCAAATTTTTATAAATTTTTTTTTCTTACTGCTATAGTAGAAACTCAATCATCTGAACTAATTACAACTACAACTAGTTGGGGTGGATTTTTTTTTTCGTTAGGATTATGTATAATTGTTGTATTTATATATATTCGCTACTTGCATGACCTTGAACGGCTCTCGCTTGTAACCAACCCACCGATGGTGACCAAAATCAGCAATAAAGGAGTAAAAAATATATAAAGAATTTCGGAAATGCCTTGGTAGAATTCTGTGTGATTCAATTAGTTTCAATCCATTCGTTAGCTAATTTCAATAGCTACAAAGTGGATACAATATAAGTAGGCATTTAACAGCTAATAAATAGCCATCTAACATAGAAAAATTTTCGTTTCTAACAAAATAGCTAATAAGTAGGCAATTGTTAGAATCAACGATTAGATTCATTTTATTCTGATCGCCCTCTGTAACTAGAATCATGATGACTATTTCTTATCTAAAATATTACCCATAAAATAGCTAATAAATACATAAAGATTACTGTTATAGTCAACTGAGCGAATGTTACTATTTAGGCAAGGGAATGAGCCTTCCCCTACTCTCCCTTAAAAACATTTGATGCCGTAGCCCCCTCTCCCAAAGTAACATTCGCTTCTCGTATCTTACATACTCGTTTTATTTTAGTGCTCCAGAGGGCACTGGAGTAAATTTAGAGACTTACAGTGGACTGAGTATAAGAACTGCAAGAACTTAGATTCAATTTACAACTGTCAGTGAATAATATTATTTATTTTTTTAATTTACAATCAACAAAGTGGCATAACAAAATTATTTTTGGCCTAGCGGGCGGGAACTGCCTATTTGTCGCCCTAAATTTGTGGCGCAAAACATATTTTTGTCGCCCTACAAACGTCAAACGGGTGTTTCCCGCCCGCTCGGCCAAAATAGTATATTGTGTATCAAGGGCGCAATGTGAGTGATTGTCGCCCGCACTAGAGTGGGTATAAGCAGAGTGAAGCCACCGAGGTCCCATTAGTCCGACATTTTGTGCTCGCCGTATGGAGTGTGTATAAGGGGGTTCTGTCACTTCCGAGGTAAAAATCATCTATGGCTTCACTCTGCTTATACCCACTCAAGTTTTTTCTTTGGAATTTTTTTTTCTAAAGTTTTTTTTCTAATTTTTCTCTAAATTTGATTCTTATATTTTTTTATAATTAATTTTGAATATTTCCCTTATTCACAATTTACCCAAGAATTTGGATAGTAAATTAAGCTAAATATTGATTGTTTGGCTACAATTACAGCTCTTAGTAAAAAATCTAACTAAGTAGAAAATTAAGCTGATAAAATTATGTAGATACTGTGTGTTTAAAAATTGTTCTAAGTCCCTTTTTTTACTTTTATTTGACTTGGCAAAACTAGCCAAAACTAGAGAGTTAAAACTGAATCTACCTGAGAACAGTAGAATAGCATAAACTGAGATAAACCGTGACCCTCACCGCTGGGTGCCAAAAATCTGAATTTACCGTTTCCCTTTCGGCCTTCCTCGTCGACTCTGCATCATCTATGTGTGTCCTTCGTGCGGGCGAGAATCACTCACATTGCGTCCTTGTTGCACAATATACTCTTTCCAGTAAACTGTACGACCAAATATTTAGACTCTCCCGACCTAAAAAATCTCAGTCTTCCGAGGTCTTCCAAGTCCTAAAACGCGCTTTATTGAACTTAAACTGTCTTCCAAGTCTTAATACGCGCTTTATTAGACTTCCGAAGTCTTCCAAACAAAATCACAATTTTTTTTGATAATTTTCGAAGCTGCCGTAGTCTTCCAGATCAAGCGTTAACGCTTGATTTGCGAGACTTCGAAAGCCTTCAGGTTTTCTAAAATTTTTTCATGTCACAGCGGGGTTTATTTTCGCCCCCCCCCCCCCTCAAATTAAAATAAAATAAAATAAATTTTAAAGAAAAACGACTTTGAAAGCCTGCGGTGAAAGACTTGGAAATTTATTTTAACAAAAATTAAGGCAGTATGTAAATCCCAAGGTGAGATAATTTTTTGGGTTCAAAGAGGCACCCTTGTAACCATAGCTTAAAAAAATAATAAGTGCCCTCTAATGTCTAAAATTTGTATACTTTACTGACGCGTCTTTAGAAGTATGAGTGAGGGCGCCTCGTATTTACACACACTAATACTACTTCAGCAGATTTTCAATGCTTCGCCTGGTACTTTTTGACTGTTTTTGACCCTAAATTTTCGTTTTAAATAATTAGTAACTTTTAAAATTCGTGGTAGAAATCGATAATTTTTTTAAAATTATTTTTGTTATTAAAAGAAGTATAAGCTGTAGTAAAATAAAGGTTTTCTGTGAGAGCGTTTTTTCAATAGAAGTGAAAACGTGCCGATGCTTCCTATGCTTGTGTGTTAAAGTGTTAAGGTACAACTAGGGAAAATTAAAAATAATGACGATTTCACGAATTTTATAGAGTAGATAATTGAAATAACGATACACCCTTTTCTTTAATCAGTTTTTTTGTTATAAGATGTTTTTTTGACCAATTAACTGTTAAAGATGGTCCTTTTTTTTGAGGTTAAACATAGGCTCTTATGGAAAATGATGTTCAGATTTTCATAATACCCCATCGAAATACTTGAAAAAATAATGCCATATTTACCAAAAACTAAAGGATAAAACTAGAAAAAAAGACGAAGAATCATCACCCAAATTTAGTATAGGTTTTAATATTCAATTTTAATTAATAGAGGATAATAAATTTTTGTCTTTGTCTAAATACTTGAGTGGAAGTGAGAAACAGTATTCTCTTTCTAATCTTTCGTCCTTTTCGCACTCATGAATATATAATGTTTTTAGCAAACATCCGCCAGATGTCTCTCATTTTGCCCTAGTTGTACCTTAAATTGTTGTCAACTTTGACCCTAATTATCTCGGTCAAATCGTGGTATAAAATTACAAAAAAAATTTGATAAAATATATCTTTATTTCACTTAAAAAATAAGCCTTCTTTGATCAAAATCTGTGAGAGGGAATTTTTTTTCAATATTTTGACATACTGCCTTAAGGAACTTAAAAAAATTTCAAACTACCCGATATAAAGTTATCAAGTTTCCTATTAATTTATATCTAAAAACAACTATATCTCGCGAATTCGTATTAACATATTGCTTTTATCACCTAATTCATTTTATTACATAATTTTTTAAAATTTGTATATCTTTTTTAAGAAAAAAAAAATCAAGTTCTTCGAATTTTAATAGATCTAGTATTAAATTCTACTTTAAATATTTATTCAAGTATTTATAATATAAAATTGATTTAAATAACAAAAATTAGAAGTCAAAAGTTTATAATGTAAATAATCTCTATCAGTATCAATTGAACAAATGGCTGAGTGGAGACCTACGATCGTTCCTTCGTAGGTTTTTTTTTTTTGCTTTTTTTACGGCTCAAAATAAAAAAAAATAAAAAAATGGAAGACTTCGGAAGCCTACGGTTTTGAAATGGAAGACTTCCTCTGAAAGACCTTAGGCTTACGAAGTTTTTAAATGGAAGACTTGGTAAGCTTGAGGTCTTTCATTGGAAGTTTTCCGAAGTCTTTCTAGTTGGACGAATAAAGACTGTTTTAAGACTTCGACATTTTTAAGACTGAGATTTTTTAGCTCGGGGCTGTGTTAATAAAAAAATATATTCAAAGACCTCTTTCCTCTGTTTTTTTTTTTTGCCTAGGATATTATAGACAATATCAACAATGTTTATGAATTTTTTTAGAATTTTCATATATGACTTGGTTTTCGAGATATGAGCGTGTAAATTTAAAACAAAAATTTAATTTTTTTTTTGTAAATTACTTTTATTTTTTACATTTAAAGACTTTGACTTTTTTTGCCTAAATTATTGTAGACATTATTAACAACGTTTATGAATTTTTCTAAGATTTTTCTATATAGCTTTCTATGTAAAAAAAAAAAATTGAAAAAACGAAAAATGCAAATTTTTTTTTTCACATCCAAAGCCACATAGAAATATCCTCGAAAAATTCATAAACATTATCTAGTTTTGCCAAGTTTCAAAATAAGGGATTTAGTTTTTTTTCGTAAAAAGCTAGATTTTTTGCTTAGCCGCTAGAATTTTACTTTGCTGTAATTGTAGCCAAACAATCAATATTTATATCTTTTCCTTAGCTACAATATTCCTTAGCTAGATTCTAGGGCTAAACTAAGTTCTTTTTTTTATTTTTGGCCTAGCGCTAGCGGGCGAGAATTGCCCGTTTGTCGCCCTAAATTTGTGGCGCGAAGCATATCTTTGTCGCCCTACACATTGCGGGCGACAAACGGGTGTTTCCCGCCCGCTCGGCCAAAAAATAGTATGAGTTACGCGGGCGGAATGTGAGTGATCGTCCCTATTTCCAAACTCGGCAAAACTATACAAAAATTGGACAAGAATACGAATAGGGGGAAATGGCATAATCCAAGGGTCGGTCACGTTCCTCACCGCGGGGGCCACGGCACTGAATTCGGGTGTTTCCCCGCCCACAACGCTTGCCACCCCACTCTACTGGCAAACATCAATGAGCTGGCTCAGCGTATATGCGAGAGAAGGACAGAAATAATAAAAACTCAAGGTTCTTGGAATCATCCTATGGATCTCTGCATGTTGGAATTCGGGCCGCTTAAGTGGCCGCCATCTTCAGCCCCGTAAAAAAAGTCATTTTTAGTAATTTAGACATAAACTTGCAACAATAAATCTCGCTTCACCCCATACCTATCTTTAACAGGATGGGCTGCAGAGTGGCGTAAAGTTGCGTAGAGTCCAAGCCCCTATTGAGCGAGAAGTTATGTCATCGCAGAAAAGCCATCACTTCAGGCTCCGTAAAGTTGGCGCGCAACTTCAACGTAGAAACTTCATATAGGGCTTAAAAGAAAGCTCTGAGTTTGTAGTATTTTGTAGTAAAAAAATGAGAATTTGTAGAAAGTTACGCATTTGTTTATTTATATATCAGATAATAATTATTAATTAACTTTTTGATTTATTGTTTAAAATAAAAAAAAAAATGTCTATTTAATGCAAGGAGACCTGCTCCAATTTGTAGTAAAAAAATTAGAATTGGTAGTTTGATAGTTTTCGAGAAAAATAAACTTGTTTATAAATACCTTAATAAACAAATTAATTTTTCGGAAAAACTATTTAACTACAAATTCCAATTTTTTTACTACAATTTTCTAGAAGCCTCCCTGCATCTAACTGACATCAAAGAATTATATTATGTTGATAATAAAAAAAGTTATACTTATTCAAACATTTTGGAGTAAAAAAAAAATAGGAAAAAAAACCTATCTTCCGGAGAAAATTTTTTTCCGGAAGATAGGTTCAACTACAAATTCTAATTTTTATACTTCAAAGTAAAAAATAACAGTGAAAGAAAAACAGACAATTTTAATTTGTCAGCAGTCGGACGAAAGTCAACGGGCTGTAAAAGATTTTCTTTTCTGAAGCTCAGAAGATGACGCTGAACCTAGCCTCCACGCTAGGTAGCTAGTTGCCAACTGTGAAAAAGCCCTGTATATATCTAGTGCGACGGGTGCCCCGAGCCATATATTTTTCTTTTTTTCTTGAAATTCATTCCTAAATTAACTTATAATTTATAAGTATTAGACACAAATTTACCCTGAAGAAATAAATATTTAAAAGGACGTCCAAAGGGTAAGATTACAGAAAATCCAAGTTTTTAGTTTTTTTAACCCTTTTTCACTTAAATCTGTAGAAAATCGAAATTTAAATGAAGAATTTTAACAATACGAGCACAAACATAACTATACTCCCTATGCTTATATGCCTAAGTTGTCACATTTGACATTAATTATCTTGATTTTATCACAGAGAAAAATTACCGAATAAATCTACTAGATAGATAATTATTTTATATAAAAATAAAAAAAATAGATAAAAAATTAGATAAAGGAAAATTTTACTTAAGGGAGTTCGAACGAAAAAAGTACAAACAAGAAATGTGACCTAGTGGGCCCCTCAATGCTATAGTAAAAATTTATAAAATTTTATGCGGCACCCTTCACTTTTTTCTGCGTAGTCAGTCCTGTTTTCCACTAATACATGTGCGGTTGTGTGTATCTATATGCACACAAACGTATTTTGTTACCTCCACTCCTTCGCTCTTTGACTTTTTTTTTTTTTTAAACAATGATTGTTCAACTTTCTAGCCGGGAATTTGAATTTTTTTTTTTTTCTATAATCATTCTAAGATTTTAAAGTTTCATACAGATAGTTTTTTATTTAGGTGTGAAGACAAGAACACGGTAAAAATTTGATATATATTGTTTTTTTTTTAACATTTTTCGACTTTCCCGTGAACGTACACGCTAAAAGTTGTTGACTTTGAATATTAATAACTATTTTACGAGCAGGGATAGACTTCTGAAATTTTGGCATAAGATAGATAACTATTTCATAAACCTACTGTGAAAATTTAAAAAAAAGTTAAAGATAATCAAGTGTTGTTCGAACTCCCTTAAAAAAAATCATAAATAGTACCATTTGGTCGATGGTCAAAGAAAAAAGTAATTTATACAGAAAGTCTATAGTCAGCTTCACAATATTCTTTTTTTTACGCCTGTGACAACCCTCAACAATAATTCTCATGCTTTTTTTTAAGTGAAACTTCTTTTCGTTCGGTAGTGACAAAAAACTCTATGTAACGCTCGAGCGTAGGGAACTTTTGAGCGAATGACGCGTCCCCTCTCTGTCAGTCGAGCGTTCACCCATACACTTCATGAGAGTAAGTGAGAAAGAAACAGATGCTCGGACGGCGAATTAATATTATTATTATTAGTCTGTGTGAGCATACTTTTATTTCGAGAGGCCATTCATGCCCCGATTTAGTGACATCACGATTACAAATGTAGTTGAAATATCGTCAAAATTACTCTGACTACGAGTGACTACAGTCAAAAAAACTCGTGACTTCATGATTACGTTTTGACTACACTTCAGCGTAATCAAAAAAATTTAATACAAATTAAGAAAACAATCATAAAGTATAAAAAATTGTTGATTAGCTAAGACTGGCGACAATGAATTACGATTGACTACCATTGACTACGCACAACTACTCGAAAGTGACCATGAAAAAACGCAGTCAAAAATTTTCGTTGACTACGCTGACTACACAATGACTACGAGTCGACTCACGAGTCGACTATGAGCTAAGTGACACCATGGCTACGTTCATGGTTGGCTTCTCGTTTTACCCTTTCTCATTCACTTATGTGCACCATAATGTAAATAATTTAATCAAGTTATTGTCAACCAAAAGGCCAAAACACGAAAGAAGTTTTACTTCCCTCACGCGCACTGGTAACACACACACACACACACGCACGCACGCACGCACTTTTTTCCAATGGCAGATTTTGAAAAAACGTCAAAACGTTGGTAGAAAGAAAAATATAGAGGGTTAAAAAAAAATGTAGATTTCGTTTCTTTTCAAAAATATGGGAAAATTTTAAAACACATGAGGGTTTTAGATAGAGTATAAAATCTTAAACCTCGACAATGGGGGAGGGAATATAAATATTTTTTTTTTCATTTCTTCATCTTTAAATGTGCAAAGTGTGCAGTGCACGTGTTGCACGTGAGGTTTGGGGTATTGTAGAGAGAAATCCCAACGACAATAAAGAAAAGTTACGAAGGGCGAGTAACTTGATGCCTACCTGCGTGAAACAGAGCAACAGGTTTTTCTCTCTTATCTTTTACCTTCTTTTTCTTTTGTACGTTTTCTCTGTATTCCTACTTACAGTATTCATTGAAAGTGACTGTAATTGTATATATTTTTTTTGGCAAGAAAATATTTTTAAAAAAAAAATCTTCTAATTCCGCTTTTTTGTAGTATTTTACAGGTCATCAAAAATATATTTTATGGCACAGTTAAAAAAATGTGATCGATTATACTTTATTTTATTAATACTGTAAGCATTTGTGCTGAAAGCTTTTCGTCTACTAGTCTACTAAAATAAGGTACGATCTTTCAAAAGAAAGTGATACACACATGGTCAATTAATTTTTTTTTTTTTTCATATTTAAATTTTATTATTCAGCTAGCAGAAAGGTTAGCTTCTCAACACATTGTATAATATCTAGTAACGAAAATAAAAAAAAATAAGGATCGAGTGGGACGATGAATAGAGAATATATTTACAAAGAAAACGTTGTACAATATAATAGATATTTTTATATAATTTTTTATTATTATCATTATTATTATTATTATGAATAGAAAAAAAAAAAAAAACTCAAATAAAATAAAAGAACAATATATTTGAAGAACGATTAGTTAAATAACTAATATATTTATTATATTGGTAAAACAAAAATAAGTTTACAATGGCCAAAAAATTGAGAAAGATATTTTTTTATTTCTAATTTTTTTAATGTCAAATACTTAAAATTCAATAACTGAATAAACGTAAGAGAGAGAGAGAGCAGCTCAACGTTGCAACAGTGAAAGGGAAAGTAAAATACGATTTTTATGGATAGCGGAAGTATGCTGGTTTTTGTTGAAAATTATTCCTTTCTATTATCAAATTTCAAAAACAAATCAGCGTACATGACCTGTGTTAACAAATCAATTTGTAATTATTTTATGATATTAATATAAATGAATTATAACATAAATTTACCCGCTTAGAGGTTACGGCCATTTTGGTGACACGATAAAATTAAGCAAGGTAGAGATATACTGAAAGATATATCTATACATATAAGAGATACATCGAGAAGCAACAGGTTCTAACACGAATAGAATGATTATAATTATTAAAAAACAAAACTTTCAAACTGAAATCGAATAGTTTGAAATTGAAATTGGAATGGTAAAAGTGAAGTTTCACCGTCCAACATGCTCCAATCACCGTCGGCTCAAAGTGAAACCTCCAAGTAAAGAAAAGTGATTTGGTAACATATCAAGATGAGAATACAATACATTTCACTCATGATTTCGTTTGCATGAGCAAAAAAATTATTATTACCTTGAAAATGTTGTCACTACATTCATATGTTGCACTGCTCATTACTACAGTAGACATTATGATTGTGATTTATAAAAAAAATTATTTTTTAGATCACGAAATTTTATCACTTTTTTAAGTCGTTCAATGTAGAAAAAAAAATTAAAACTTTGTCACTTTTTTGTAAACTCACTAGTTAACGTTTATCTTTATCTCAAACTAAGTAACACGTTTCAATATGAGGCAATGAAAATAAAAGTTATCGTTGTTGGAGAATGAAAAAAAAAAAAAATGAAAACTTGTAAAACACAACCAAAAACTTCCCACTTTTCAAATTGATGATCGATGATATTTATCATTTATTTATATATAACAATGTATATAGGTATATTTATGATGTATATACATACATCTATTTTCAGAAATTATAAAAATGAATAATTTTACAACTTGATTAACGATTTATTTCTTTGTTATTTTTTGAAAAAACTTCATTACAAACTAGTTAAACGTTGTGGTAGCTGGAACCGAGCACTTTCATTAGTTTTTGTGATAAATAGATGAAAGTTTTTAAAATTATAAAAAATTATTGGTTTTTATTTATTCTATATTTTGAATATTAAGTATTTTTGTATATATTATATTAATATAATGAATATCAAAATTTATCCCTTCATCGAGAGCAAGATACACACAATTTGTAAGGCACCCGAGAGCTGACTAAATTCTGGATTTCTGGATGGTATGTAGCAAGCAGTAGCAAGTACGATGCCTTGTTTTACACATGCACAGCACAAGAGTGTATATCGTGTGTATATACAGCCTGTAATCTTCGGGAAGGCGGCGCTAATCAGATTCACCAATCAGAAAGCAAACCGAACAATTACGAAGAGTTCCGAGCCAGGATCCGATTTGTGTGATTCTTAGTGTTCTTTTACTGCACCCCCGCCTTAACCGTTTGCTCGACTCACAAATATGTCTATAGTCTTACTGACGAATGATATTTAAAGACGACAGGAAAAACTTGTTAACAGTTTACAGAGAAACGAGTAGAAAGGAAAGCGATTTCTCCGTTTATGCTGTTCTTCATTTATCAGTATGACTATAATTTATTAATCATATCTTCGCGTTGTCGTTTGCTAAGACGTAGATCTTCTCATATTTTTTTTACAAATATATTATGTGCATATGTTGTATAGTGCCTTCTTAACCCAATAGGATGTATCTCTTTTGCTGTTCGTTCTACCCGGCACTATCTTCTGTCGGATTTTCTCAGCAGCAATCAGCACCATGAAAACGAATAAAACCAAAAGAAAAAAAATTTTATCTGAAACTTGGCAACTCTGCAGTCCAAACAAACAACACTTGACGAAAAACAGAACCAACAGTGAAACAGACTCGCATATATATCTAATGATCAACTTTGCATTTTTTTGTATTTAATTTTTTTTTTTGTAACATCAAATATCAAGAATCGTACATCTTTGACATAATATTATTTTTATTTTCATAATTTGGTCAATAAATATCAATTGAATGAAATGAAATATGAGATAATAAAGTTCTTCACATAAAATAAATGTATAGTGTGGTTCGAGGCATGTTCGACGAGGAAATGTATAATGTGTACATATACGCAGCATATATGTTTTGATATTTTAATGTATAATACAAACAGAAGTATATGTAAGTTACTCGCTTTCTTGGCCTCTAAATGTTTGCATGAATGAAAACTAGCCTTCTATTCATGCAAGCAAATCAAAAAAACAGAACGAGGCAAATGAATGCTTTAAAAGAAATGATTGAAAGTTTTTATTGTTATCAATAAAATGTATTTTATATATAAAATAACTCTGTACTTCTTGGTTTGCGTCAATCAAAGAATTTTTTTTGTATGTGATAAAAAGTTACCTAAATTAATAAAAGAACTTTAAAGTTTGAAAACTCGTGAAATTCTTGAGCTTGAGAGAAAGTGAATCTAATAAATCAATTTTTTTCTGGAGATGATTTCGTTTTTTAATTTATCTTTTAGGTGTCTTAAAAAAGCAAGACTACGATTTCCGAGATAACAAAATTTCATGATTGACTTTGAAAGTTTTTTTAAATGAAAAATAATGGTAAAAAAGAAAACTTAAAACTTAATATCTCGGATAGTTTTAGAGATACGTTTTTATTTTTTAATTTTAATTTTTTTCTGCGCTTACTTAAGGTTGGTTAAGCAAAATGTTCATCGTACACGCAAAAATTTTATTGTTTGAAAGTTAATTATCATTTAAAATCGAAAGTAGAAAAAATTCAATTTTTTTAAAGTAATATTCGTTTTTTTGAGCACTGCATTTTGATAGTAAGTGTAAAGATATCTAGTGAGAAATAAACTTGCAAAAAATAAAGTTTGAGGTGTCATTTATCCCTGTGTATAAAAATTGTCAACTTTGCCACTCCTTATCTCAAAAAGTCCAAAGAAAAAAAAATTGATAGTGTAGATTATTATTTCATTTGAAAAATGAGCCTAAAAAAAAATCTAAAAGGAATTCGATTATTCAGAATCAATCTTAATTATACATAAATCGTTTTAATAAGAGTGTTCTTTAACTTTTTATAACAGACGTTTGAAGAAAAATGAAAACGAAAAATCTATTTTAACATGATATAGAATGAATATATATATAAGTATAATATTGATATAACGATAAATGACATGAAAATTTATTGTAAGTAATGATGTAGTTTTTGAAGGTTTAACGTGAAAAACCATGTATAATTTTAATATCACACTACAAAACGCCCGCATATTTTTTAATGGCTTTATTCTTGGTCTGTTGAAGAGCTGGCAGACAACTGGAAAGAGAGCAACCGAACACATTCTCAAAACGAAAAAAAAAACGTGTCGTTAAATTTAGAAAAATAGGAATCTTTGTGTGATTGAAAAAACACCCCTATGTTAGTGTACACTTTATCGTTCAAGGTAAGCGTGGGAAGAAGGCCTACACAGTTATACATAAATATGTTATGAACCTTGAAAAACCCTCATCTGCCCGTATCTAAAGAATAATATCATAGTACACCTAAGACCTAATTAGGCCTACATTTTGCCATATGTTTTTTCCCTAAAAATCTTACTACAATTTTCCAATTATCACTTTAATTATTTTTCGCTAAAGCTACAGTATATCTTACTGTTAACACACAAATACACATCTGAATTGAAATGTAGATATTTACCAAAAAATGGTGAGTAATCGTTGAGGTAGTATTTTCAAGTGAGGTTTTTGGCTTCGGTTGGTTTGACCCGACAGCATGGTCCGCGTGTAGTTGGCCCGTGCCTCTCAGTGCCACAATCGTTTTAATTTGATGACCCTGAAGTAAGCAGAAAAAAAATTTCGATATTTTTTCACCATCGAATCTCTCCTTATTTTTTTTTTAAATTAAAAATAATCGGTTTTAGAACTTTTAAAATGAAAAATTTTTCATATATATGAAATTTTTTTGGAGCGCCTAGAAATATCAAATTTTGTTGGGTGAAAGTTTTTGGTTTTTTTTTTGTTTTTTTTTAAAAAAAAAAAAATATTAATTAAAAAAAATTTTTATTTGTTATCGGTGTTAGGTCTTTAAAAGTAGAAGATAAAAGTATTTTTTATATAATAAATTAATAAAATTTAATGTACTAGATTCGAAGACAAAAATTTTTTTTTCGAAATTTTTTTGAAAAAAAATTAATTTGTTTATTTAAAAATCAATAAAAAAAAAAAATAATTATTGTCGGTTGTAGCTATCGTTCCCCTCTACAAATAATATATATATATATATGTCTTATATGTTTACACTTACTCGTAAGGAGAGATTCGATGGTGAAAAAATATCGAAATTTTTTTTATGTTACAAGGGCAGTGGGAATAATGTGTGAATTTCCAAAGCGTAAGAGGGGTAGTGCGCTTTTTAGAAATTCACACATTATTACCACTGTCCCTAGTAACATAAAATATGGTTCGTTACATGTGCCCAATCAGAGAGCCCGCTCACAACTCACACTCTCTGAGTGGGCACTTGTAACGAAATATACTATTCTGCTAACTTCAGGGTCATTTAATTTGTACAAGCACATGTACTTTCAACTACTGCACTTTGGATTTAAGGTAAGATGCTTGGAGTTTAATGCGTTCCAACTACTGTACTGTAAATTTAAGGTAAAATGCTAGGATTTCAATGTATACCCCAGGATAAACTTTTTGAGGTATTTTGAGTGTTTATGAGGTATTTTTTAAGCAGTCAGAGTCTTTCAGAGTGTTTATTCTCCCGCTTAGAGTGATTCCGAGTCTTTTTTTTGAACACTCTAAGCTACAATATATTAGTATGAATGTTTCACAGTACCCGAGTGGAGATTGAATCCGGCTTGGCCGGATCCTGATCCAAATCGGATCCAGTATGGCAAAGGTAATCCAGATCCGGGTTTCCTGACCCTTTTCGGGGGAAACGGTGAATTCAGTTCCACCAGATGTGACTAGGTACGCATTCGAATGTAGGCTGGTACCGAGTTCGTTCCCAAGCCGGATTAAGGCCAAAAAAAAATCCGAGTTCATTCCCATCGCGATTTTCCCTATTTTAGTTTTGGATACCTCCTCCCTTAACATTTCCCTTTACATTTTTTCCAGGCTTAGGATTGGCGGCAAATTGCAGGCATGTTTAAAAATGTGTTTTATATACATATAATGTATATTGTATATATATATATATGTATAATGTATTTTTTCAAATATAAGTCAAAGTAAAATATGAATGTCAATATAAAATAATTTATTTTGAGTGCTTAAAAATAAATAATAATAGATGAAATAAAATAAAAAATAATGATCTAATATTATAAATATTATATATTTTGATATGATATACATAAATATAATATTTTTTATTATTTAATATGTACATTTATATTCTTTAAAATATGTAGTAGAGTAAAATAGAGTAAATATAAAGGTCAATATATAATATAGTATAAGAAATTCAATAATAAATGATGAAATAACAAAAATAAATAATAATATAATAAAATAAATACTATATTTTGATACAAAATACATCTATGCATATTGTATGTTATAAATATAATATTTTTCTTTATCAATTATTCATTATTTATATTTATTTTCTTCAAATATAAGTCATAATTAGTAACTTTTTGCTTATAAAATAAGTAACCGTATAGAAAATAAATTCAATATATAAAAGTCAAACTTTATATTAAATAGTAATCTCAATTAAAATTAATTAATTAATTAATTAACTAATTATTTAATTGGTATTTTAATTAATAAGTCAATTAATGAAGTATAAATATTTGGTATTAATCAATAATATCTTAATAATACTAAAAAGTCGTGCTACACCGGGTAGACTCGGTTAGATTCGGGCATGCTTGATTGATGGTTGGTGGAATTACGAATCGTGCTGCACCGGCTAGACTCAGTTGAATTCGGTCTCCGGAAAACAGCGAACTGGCAAAGTGGAGGGGACACGGTAGGGGAAACGATTGGAACGAACTCGGATTTTTTTTTGGGAACGAACTCGGATGAACGTGCCCCGCCCTCCAAAATTAATCCGGGCATTTCGGGGAAGCGGGAATGAACTCGGCAATTGCCGTGGTGGGGATACTTTTTAGAAGTTTTTTTCTTGATGAAAACGATCTATCGTTCGACACAAAACGCCATCTGTATGAAATAAACATACTTCGATTACTTCAAGACTTTTTTCTTTCTCCTTACAAAACAATTATAATTTATAAAAAAAAAAATTATTTCTTCCTTTAAAAATGTTTTTGCCAAGAAGTTTATTTCTAAATGTCAGAAATTTTTTTTCTCACTGTAAATATGACAAAAATATTTAATTCATTATTTGATAGCTTATTTAGTATAATTATTAACACATAAATATTATTTTACACATTACATTATTTTTCTTACTCTTGACAGTTGTGGGTTCCATTTTCAAACATAACCTAGACGGCGTCATTACTTGAAAACTTTCGCATCCTGATTTTAACTATCACTTGCTAACACAGGGTAAAAAAATGTATGCTAAACATTTTCCATGTCATGACTCCATAACATTTTACCATGAACGGAAAACATATTTTCCGAATCAACTGCACGTGTGCCAGAGATCTGCAGTTGTGACTAAGTGATTTGGCAACTTGGCAACACGTATACAATATGTGCATGTGTATGCATCGAGGCTACGACTAAATAGTTGTAACAAAAATTTTTCTAAGTCCAAGTCCAACAGCACGAAAAAATTCCAAGTCCAAAAACATGAAAAGAGTGGAAAATATTCTAAGTTTCTAAAAAAACACTCTAAATACCCGAGTGGAAATTTCACATTCAAACCGGATCCGATTTTACATCCAAACCAGATCCGATTTTATGCTTAAGGTGAAACACAAGTATTGTTCTGTTTTACCGGTAAAGCCCATGTGTTTTATATAGGAAAAAATTAAAATAATAATAATAGTTTTTTTTTTTGTATGTAAAAGCATACAGACTTTACCGGTAAAACAGAACAATGCTTGTGTTTCACCTTAAACTAAATCCGAATTTATACTTAAACTGGATCCGAATTTATATTTAAACCGGATCCGAATTTTGTTTTAAGAAAAGATTGATTTAAAAAAAAAATATATGCATTTTTCAATTATTTTTTTTAGCAATCATTATTAACAATATTTCTATCTCAGAAAATTCAACCTAAACTAAACTAAAATTCTGGATTTTGAGAGGATCGATCTCTGCGCTATTCTCTTTAACTCATTTTTTTCCTTTTTAATAAACAAAATATGTGAAATAAAAGTATAAATAAAAAAAACTAGGTGGTTATGTGTTACGATAGTTTGTAAATTTGATTTTGTGATTTTAAAAGAACAACCTAATTTTTTTTATTTATACTTTTATTTCACATATTTTGTTTATTAAAAAGGGAAAAAATGAGTTATTTTTGTATATAAAAATTAACAATTTTTTTTTAATTTTATTTCACTAATTTTTTTTATTTTTAAAAGAATAAAATTATAAAAAATTATTTAAAACAATCAAATACGCGCCGAACTATCCTGTATGCACAGCTGCTAATACGCATGCGCGTTTTTACATGTAGTGAATTAGAGGCCAATAAGAGATCAACAGGGCGAACGCGATAAAGAGAGAAATGCAGAATCGGGCAATTTTCATAAAATATTTATTTTTTAATAAAATCTTGTACCTGGCTTATTTTGAATATTATATATTTTTAACTATAAATCGGAAAAATTCAAGAATAGGCTTATTGGATAGGGAAATATCGATATTAATAAGGAAAGTGATTTTAGTTTCGATTTATATTTAATATTGAAGGATTTATTGAATAATTAAGAATTCGTGACGTCATACCCATGCAACCTATTTATAGGGATCTGACCTATGGGCAGAGTTTGGTTGCTCACGCACACATTTATTGTGTAAAAGCTTATCTGTGAGGCAGCATGGCGCATTCCGGACCATTTTACTATAGTATGCTATCGTCAACAAACTATACCATATAAAATTTTTCAATGTAGTTTCAATGGTCTGGAAATAGTTTACTGTGCGCCACCAGATGCCATGGTGAATAGGTCAGATCCCTATATTATCACTCGGTAAGTCGTCTCGCGAGATTACTATTTAATATAAAGTTTGACTTTTATATATTGACATATATATCGAATTTATTTTCTATACGGTTATTTATTTTATAACCAAAAAGTTACTAATTATGACTTATATTTGAAGAAAATAAATATAAATAATGAATAATTGATAAAAAAAAATATTATATTTATAACATAAAATATGCATAGATGTATTTTGTATCAAAATATAGTATTTATTTTATTATATTATTATTTATTTTTGTTATTTCATCATTTATTATTGAATTTCTTATACTATATTATATATTGACCTTTATATTTACTCTATTTTACTCTACTACATATTTTAAAGAATATAAATGTACATATTAAATAATAAAAAATATTATATTTATGTATATCATATCAAAATATATAATATTTATAATATTAGATTATTAATCCTTAATCCGGCTTGGGAACGAACTCGGTACCAGCCCCCACCACGCCTTGACACTAACACTACGTTCCCTATAATAGACTACATTCTTGTTTCGAACGGCATGGGGTATTTTTTAAGAAATAAACTTCTAAAGTTATGCCACGTTACGTGGTGTTTTTATTCAAACGGTGGCTGCCGCTGCCAATATAAGAGTGCGCATACGTTTTCTACGGGCCTACGATCGTAGCGGAGGCTTACACTTTCTTAATTAATTAATAACTTGGTTAATTATTGCTAAAAAAATTTGAAAATTCGAGAAAAACTTCTTGATATATAGATGAACAATGTTGCCACTGACAAGTTTTTTAAATCTAAAACTTTCTCGACACTTTTTTATCTTATTTTTCGAAAAACGTATTTTCCGACCGGCATTACTCAATAAATTAATAAAAAAAAATAATACAAGTAAATAATATTGTTAATGTCATTTTTATTATCGCTAAACTATAACAAAACTATATGCCAAGTTTCAAGTCGATTCATTAATTATTAACAAAGTTATGACGACTTAGACCTGGAAAAATAATGTTTTTTTTTTAAAAAAAAATATTAAACTTTATTTTTTAATTCATCAAATAATTGTACACTGAAAAAACGTTCCCGCTGCAGGCACGGTACGTTCCTGCTGCCGTAGCAGTAAAGTAGACTGCGAAGCGCTATACAGCTGTGAGAGCAGTACACCCAACTTGGAATTTCTGTACTGCTCTCACAGCAGTACAGCACTGCTGCTGCAGCCGAACATTTTACTGTCGATGAGTTCAGGCGTATTAGCAGTACAAAGAATAGCTGTATGACACGTAAAGACTCATTCGATAAATTAAATGATGTATATATGTATATTATTAATATTAATTATTAATAAATATAATTATATACTAATATTATTATTGAATGTGAATTGATTTTAAAATCTTGTATATTGTAAAAAAATATGTATAAAGAATTTGAAAAAAATTGATTTTATTTGAATATAGAATTGAAAAAAAAAAATTTACATTTTTAATTTACCGTGTAATAATAATAAGTTTACTTATCGAATAAACGAAGAAATTGCATTAACTATGATGATAACATAAAAATAATATTACACAGTAAATTAAAAATGTAAAAAATTTAATTTTTAACATAAAAAAAAATTTTTTAATTTAACATTGAAAGAAATTTTTAATTGAACATTTAATAAAATGCTAAATTTCAATCCTAACCTATAAGTGATGTCAAAGTCGTGAACCGTATATGACCGCGCATACAGATGCGCGCATTCAGTTGCCACAGCAGTGCTTTGTACTGCTCTCACAGCAGTACAGTTTACAGAGAATATACGGGTGCTTACTGTGGATTTGCATGGACATCCTGCTACTGTAGCGGTCTACCATTACCAGTACAATAGACCGTGCCTGCAGCGGGAACGTTTTTTCAGTGTAATTGAATATCATTTATTTGAAAGAAAATATGTTAATAAGTTATTATCAGAATTAATTTTCGATTTCTACATTCGATCTCGCGGTCAATCGGATAACGCGTTCGCCTCCCGCCCCAAAAGTTCTTGGTTCGATCCCCGGTTTTAGATATTTAGTTTAGGAAAAAAAAAAAAAAAAAAAATCAATCACGTGAAAATTGATTGAATTAACAACAAAATAAATAATTAACTACGAAAAAAAATAATTTTTTTTTTTTTGTCACATTTTCAACATATCATTAGTTTGATTAGAAAAATAAATCGTTTGTATTAAACAAAAAAATTAATTCCTTGGAAACGCTTTTTTGTTTGTAACAAATTATAATTTATTTAATTCATTACTTTTATTGTTTATAAGTGCGGCATAGATCCAAATTTTAATCAAAAAAAAAAAGAAAAGTACGCTTTTTTTTAATTATTCTTTTGTAAAAAATCATTATTAAAGATATTTATATCTTAGAGCATTGAACCTAAACGAGTAACGCCGTTTTTCAGTCATATCTAGAGGTAAACGTTAAGAGTGCATGTATATTGTTCGTCAAGATATGATATTACATAAGTATAATATATAAATATATATAACATATAATAGATCCAAAATTAGATTCTCTTTCATTTTTTTTTATTATTTTTTTTCATTAAGTTAATATAAAAATATATTGAATTCAGTAACTGGGTCTCAATAATCAATGTCTGACCCAGTTGCTGAACACCTGTCTTACACCATGTTCAACCTAAAATTGTTACATTTGAATTTTTAAGCCACCATTATTATTATTATTGTTATTAATTATATGTTATTATAAATAAATTATTAAGTTGTTTTCATAGTTATATTTTTTTTATTAACTTCAAAGTCTATTTTAACATAAAAAAAAAATATAGAAATTTTTTTTTTTCGTGTATTTATAAAGCACTTGAAAATAGCCAAATACCTGTTATATAGTCCTTGAGACCTTTGAGGGTTAAGAAACTTCTTAAAAATTAAATTGAATTGTAGAGTAATGCGGGGCTGAGCGCCACTCTGTAATCTCCACTCATACCGCATTACTCAACAATTCAATTTAATTTTTAATAATTTTTTTAACCCCTTTTATAAATTTTTTTTTGGTAGGGATTTTTTTTTTATATTTAAAATACATTAAAAAAATTAATCTAGCTCGCCTAGTATTTTCAACGTAGTTAATAATTCGTGTTTTTTACCTGGCTTACCTGTAGGGTTTTCAGGGACGTAGGGAAACGGTAAATTCAGATTCTTGGCACCCAGCGGTGAGGGTCACGGCTTATCTCAGTTTATGCTATTCTACTGTTTTCAGGTAGATTCAGTTTTAACTTTCTAGTTTTGCCAAGTCAAATAAAAGTAAAAAAAGGGACTATTAGAATAATTTTTACTTCTTAATTGATAATAAGCTAGATTTTTCCCTTAGCTAGATTTTTTACTTAGCTACATTTTTTCCTTAGCTACATATTTTCTTTAGCTAGATTTTTTACTTAGCTACATCTTTTATTTAGCTTTAATTATAGCCAAACACACAATATCTACATAATTTTACCAGCTTAATTTTCTACTTAGCTAGATTTTTTACTTATAGCTGTAATTGTAGCCAAACAATCAATATCTAGCTCATTTTACTATCCAAATTCTTGGGTAAATTGTGAATAAGGAAAAAATCTAAAATTAATTATAAGAAAATATAAGAATCAAACTTCAAGAACAAATAGAAAAAAAATTTTAAAAAAATTCTAACCCAGGTAGGAATTCTTGGGCTTGATGACCTGTCAGGCTTGTGCAAGGGCTGTGTATCAAGCCTTGGTAGCCAAGGCTTGTCTCAGACCTGGGCCCGTTGATTTTACCCGGCTTTACTTGAGCCTTGGTAACTCAGTCTCTTGTGTCAAGCCTGTATTTTTTGTTTTTACCCGGTCTTACACGAGCCTCACTAGCACAGGCTTGATACAAGCTTGTTCCCGTTGATTTTACCCGGCCTCACACGAGCATTGGTAACTCAGTCTCGTGTCAAGCCTGTATTTTTTTATTTTACCCGGTCTCACACGGGCCTTGGTAACTCAGTCTTGTGTTTTTTTATTTTACCCGGTCTTACACGAGCCTTGAAACACAGCCTCGTGTCAAGCTGGTGCCCATCGTTTCACCAAGCCTCACACGAGACTTGACTTGTGCATTTATTTAATAAAAAAAAAAAAAAAAAAATAGTAATTAGTTGTATAAATGTTATATAAATTTAAACACACAGGAAAACAAGCCTGGAATACAAGCCTGACACCGGCAAAAACTTAGTGAACATTCCAGGGCTCACCCAGGCTTGACACAAGCCGGGTAGTGAGGCTTGAAACGAGCTTAGAAATGAGGCTTGGTACAAGCCTGGGAAACAAGCCTGGAATACAAGCCTGACACCGGCAAAAACTTAGTGAACATTCCAGGGCTCACCCAGGCTTGACACAAGCTTCAGAGCCCGACAAACAGGCTTGTCCCAGGCTTGTCCCCGTCGTCACTTCCTACCTGGGATATAAGTGCCTTATTTTACTTTTATTTGACTTGGCAAAACTAGCCAAAACTGATAGAGCTAAAACTGAAAACCGCAGAGCCGTAGAATGGCATAAACCCCGACCCCCACCACGGGGGGGGGGGGCAGGAGGTTCAATCTGAAATTACCTACGTCCCGGACGAAAAAAAGATGTAGCTGAGGCAAAAATTAAGCTGGTAAAATTATGTAGATATTGGAATAAATGTAGCTAAGTAAAAAATCTAGCTTATTATTAATTAAAAAGTAAAAATTATTCTGAGTCCCTTTTTTTACTTTTATTTGACTTGGCAAAACTAGACAAAAATAGAAAGTTAAAACTGAATCTACCTGAGAACAGTAGAATAGCATAAACTGAGATAAGCCTTGACCCTCACCGATGGATGCCAAGAATCTGAATTTACCGTTTTCCGTCTTCAGGACTACTATATAACAGGTATTTGGGTATTTGGCCGATGCGATTCTGTGGGCTGGGCTGATACCGAATTCAGACCCAGGCACCCCACAGTGCCCCCCGTGGTGGCTCATTGCGGATTATGGCCATTACGACCGTCCGTAGTCATTTTTTTTTTTTGACTCGTTTCGTGTACTTTTGCCAAGTTCAAAATAAGGGGCTCAGTTTTTTTTTGTAAAATTTTTTTTTTTTCAAGTTTTTTCTTTGTAATTATTTTTTTCAAGAAAGTAAAATAATGTAGATATTGATTGTTTGGCTACAATTACAGCTAAGTAAAAAATTTTCGGTCATGGAAATCAGAGTGGACGATAAGTCACGTCCCGCATCCCTGGAGTGCCTGGGTCTGAATTCCAACGTTGCCTTTTGCCAAGTCAAATAAAAGTAAAAAAAAAGGGACTTAATAATATTTTACTCAGCCACAAAATTTTTTACTTAGCGGCTATATTTTTCACTTGGTCTTAATTATAGCCAAACAAACAATACCTAGATATTTTTACCAGCCAGATTTTTTACTTAGCTTTAATTATAGCCAAACACACAATATCTACATAATTTTACCAGTTTAATTTTCCCCAAATTACACGAAAAAAAACTAAGTCTCTCAATTTGAACTTCCGGTTCCGGAAAAGTCCGAATTTACCGATTCCCATTTTTTCCCAAGAAGACTAAAGACCACCCGTGGAAGAGAACACAACATGGACAACCATTGTATGACTCCTCTTCCTACCATTTATTAATTCCATTAAAGAATAAAAAGAAAAAAATTATTTATTATTTAACCAAATGGCTTTTATTAAGCAATCTATTGATAATTGTTCGAAGAAATTATGATTAAACAAGACCGATATTTGATTCTACCTGGGGGGCTATTCTCGAATTCATACGAGTCGACTCGTTCACACGGATCGAGGTCCGTGGACGGATCTTGCCTTGAGTAGAGATGTGAGATCCGTTCACGGACCTCGGTCCATGTGAACGAGTCGACTCGTATGAATTCGAGAATAGCCTCCCAGGACTTGAACTCTGGTCTTCTATGTGACATCCTGAATCATTACCGCTTGACCACGTCGAGTATATGAATAGGTTTCTGATTTGGATGAAATTAACCACAGACCAACTCTCGGCCGTTCGAAAGGCAGCTGAAGCTTGGCCAGGGATAACAACCATGCGTTGGCCATTTAAGAATCCAAAGGCTTGGCCGATGAATGGCAACCAAGCAATAGCTATCAAAAATCTGCCAAGATTTGGCCAATGATTGGCAACCAAGCAACCCCTCGAAAAAATATTTCTCCAACTTTTCCAACTTTCTCCGCCTTTTTTCCAACTTTCTCCACCTTTTTGCGAAAATGACCTATGGTTGAAGACATGGCGGAGAAATTTGTCTGACTTTTATCAACTTTTTCAATTTTCCCAAAAAAAATTACTTATTATCAATTGTTACATAACGCAAAGCATAATGATGTTTATTTCTTTTGAAAAAAATAAAAATTCAATGACACTTTTTTTCCAAAAAGTTGATATACCTAAGGTATAAATTTTAAGTGGAAAATAGTCAGAATAAATTTTAGGCGGAGAAAGCTTACTAATTATTGAGAAATAAAGAAATTATTCTCAGGTAGAGGAATGGCGGAAAAAAGTTCGAGAAAAGTCAGAGATCTGGTGGAGAAAAGTTAGAGTAATTTTTAGGTTGTAGAAATTTGTCCACCATTTTTCCAACCATGGGTCATTTTCGTAAAAAAATGGAGAAATGGCGGAGAAAAGTTGGAGAAAAAACGGACAAATTCTTCGATTCCACGACAAACAAAATTTTCAAAAAAAAACTCGACAAAATAAATCACGACAAAACAAATTTTGGCAAAAAAAATCACGACAAAAAAATCACGATAAAAAAAATCACGACAAAAAAAATCGCGACAACAAAAATTTAGAAAAAAAAAATTTAGACAAAAAAAATCTAGCAACTAAATAAAAGATTTGGCTGGTAAAATAAGGTAGATAGTGATTGTTTGGCTATTATTAAGGCCAAGTTAATTATCTACCAGCTGAGTAAAAAATCTAACGGCTATTTATATAAGAAAAATCATTTATATGAAATATTAAATTTATTATTTAGACAAAAAAAAAATTATTATGACGTGATTTTTTTATTTTTATTTTTTTTGTCATTATTTTTTATGTCGTGGTTTTTTTTATCGCGATTTTTTTTGTCGGGGTTTTTCTTGTCGAGTTTTTTTTGGAAATTTTTTTTTGACGTGTAACCAATATTTCTGCCAGGGACGGCCATTAATGTAGCAGCCAAAGACAAAAAATTCTTTTGAGCTGCTCAGAAGTGAATAAATTATTATCCTATTATTTATTTTTAACTTATCGTAAGTATATATCTATACTTTACTTTGTCAATACATGATCCATAAAATATATGTACTGTATGACAGTTAATGACAGCTTAACGCATTTTTTGAGTATCAAATATTAATAAATAACCCACTATTCCAGAGTGGAAATCTGGTCAAGCTAGCACGGGAAGCCTGATCAAAATTTGATCAGGATTTGATCAAGATGCTTGATTAAGGATAACTTAATCAAGATTGGATCAAGGAAACCTTAACTCATCCTTAATTAGGCCAGCCTGAGAACGAAAAACCAAGAGAAAGACAAAAAACAGAAGGAAAATGTTGTCTCACTCTTCCACTTAAAAAATCGTCCAAACCGCTTAATTGATCGATTGTTAATATTATTGAAATCGTGCTAATAACTTGACCGACTGCGAAAGAAGTTTCACTTTCCTCGTGCGTACTGCTAACACACACATTTTTTTTTTTTTCCATCCAGCAAATTATTCTGTTGTGCACTCCAAAATTTTAACATTTTTTGACCACTAAAATTATGAATAAGCACAATAAAAAATTGAGGCTTTTGCAGTACATAAATAGTAGATTGTTTTCGATATATGTAATTTAAAAAAACTGCATGAAAAAAAAATTAATATAATCGGAAATTAATTGATAATCATATTAAAGTTGTAAACTACAATTATTGCATTAAAAAAATACATTTTATTATTATTAAAAATATCAATATATTGTTCATGAGGGGTTGGCAACGATGATCCAGCTAATTCATAAGCTGCGGTAAATCATCATTCCTATTCTCTTTGTCTTTCAAATTCGTGATGATTGTGCCTTAAATCAAGCTCAAACAGGCTTAAGCCAAGCTAACATACAGAAACTGGTGCAAATAGCTTCATTCTTGATATATTACCATCTCTTCATAATTCAACTAGAAAATATGCTAATGTACGGCATATAAAAAGTAATGATTTACTCAGAATCGTTACTAGAATAAATATTTTTTTCATCTAGATGCAGGTAACATCCAATTTTTTTTCTAATAATATTTCCCCAAAGTAAGTTGGTTTTACAAGAAGGACAAGATCGTTCAATTGGGAGAATCATATTATCGGTCTCATGTTCATCAGCAAAGCAAATTAAATGAGCCACAAAATCACAATCAGACTTTAAACAATCAACTTTGTCAGCAGGCGATAATGAAAGGTAGCAAATATAACACATAAAAATATCGGATGTTTCCTGCTGCTGAAATTCTAAATTTTGGTTATCACTTTTGTTGTTCTTCAAATTTTTGTAGTTATTCAATTTTTGAGATTGGATTTCACCGTAGCTTATGGGCATGTGAATTGGTGGTGATATTGTTGATAACAATTCTGTGAAAAATTTAGGATCAAGCCAACGTAGTGACAGTGGAAGACGGCACCATGGTCCAACTTGAAGCATTGCAGATAATACAAATATTGAATAAGCAAATGTTTTTTGTTTGCTTTTTTTTTTTGGTAATGTACGAAGACGACGGCTCATTTGAGGATGTTGCCAGGCCCATTCGAACTGTAAAATATAACATAAACTTACAATTTTATATTGTTGACATCGTAGTTATCCATTGCCTCAAAAAGTACTCACACGTAGAGCACTTGTCGCATTCGGAAATCCATGAACAACTAGCACCATTTTCCTGAATTTCAAAATGTAGATTCATTTTACTGTTGATGAGAAACTGTTTTCATTTTTTAGTGTATTTACCATGGTCCCTTGTTACTAGTTTTCCAAGCACCACCGAATTGTTTCCCTGCATTGTGTCTTTTTAATCTTTGCACTGGATTGACAGTGTATCCAATGTAATTTCTTCCTGCGTATTTTGGATTTTCGCAATACAATAAATAAACACCAAAAAAATGCTCAATAATATGAGACTCCTCCATCGCCCAAATTACTATCTACATGTATGCATAAATGCAACAAACTATTATTTTTGATTAATTTTTGAAAAACTTGTGCATGTTTGAGCATGGAGTGGCATGGAGTTTTAAGCACTGTTGGGCTTTTTTGGTTTTTCGGAATATTATACGCATTTCGTATAATACGCGTATTATACGAAATCAACATGGCGATGCTGCATATATACATGTAATTTATTTTTAAAAAATAAAAATGTAATTATTTATTTATTTAATGAAATACATGTAATTTATTTATTAAATAAATGAAAATACCAAGAACAAGCAGTAGCTAAGGAATTAATGTAGTCAAAAAAATTATGTGGGCAAGTAGTAGGAGTAGGCAACATTAATTCCTTAGCTACTGCTTGTCCTTGGGATTTTTATTTATTTGAAAATTTTCATTTTTACGGAGGCTAGGAGCCGAAAGGCTCAGGGTGCGAACTCACGACACGCAAAAGTTTGCGTTTTATCATGGCTGCCGTAATTCTAAACATGGCGCCTCCGTGATTTAATCCGCCTCCGTGATTAAATTCACACGCGTGTTTAAATCACTAGAACTTACTATATATTACCAAAATATCACTGAAAAAATGTAGTTGTGTGTAATGTGTGTGTAGTGTATCTAGTGTTCAAAGCTTGGATCACGGAGGCGCCATGTTTAAAATTCCGGCAGCCATGTTGAGAATTATGGAAGCCATGATAAAACGCAAACTTTTGCGTGTCGTGAGTTCGCACCCTCAGCCGCAGTATTGGATTTATCCCCCCAAAAAAAAAAACGTTCATGGGTGCATTCCTTTAATAAAACATTTTTTTTCGTTTTGCAATTTCGCCCTGTAATACCGACTAAAAACTAGAAACAGAAACAACGACAAAAGTGATAAAATTCTCTATGCCATATTCCAGACTTTACAGTTTACGATAATGTGTGGTACGACCTATGTGACAATAACAAACAATCACAACAAGTCAATTTTCTATCTATATTTCAGTTTGATATAAACATTGAACAGTTATCCATCTAATAATTGGAAGCCAAAAAAAATAATGTCATGTACCAGTACTGCCACTACAAGAAACAGCTTTTTCCTATAAAATTTTGGCCGGTATTACAGGGCGAAATCGCAAAACGAAAAAAAATTTTTTATTAAAGGAATGCACCCTATGGGCTCAAACTCACGACAAGCAACATTTCGCTTGTAAACATGGCCGTTGTTCCTACGGACCTACTGGGCATGCGCGAATCCGTGGTTCCAGTATAAGCTGTGCTATTGTCACGGTTCAAAAAATAAATAAATATAACCTTATTAAAATCTCAATATTGATGTTTTGATTAAATTTTGGAGTATTTTTTAAATTCTTTTTTAATTGAACACTTTTGCTCAAGGTTTTGTTTATATATTTTTTTGTGTAATGTGGTGTCATGCCCAAATGTTTTTATAATTATTTGGTTTTTATTTTTGTAGCACTACTGACAGCTGACTATTTACACTGCATATAAACACAGTGCCTCCGTGATTTAAATCACAAGTTCGACACTGTCGAACTTGTGACTTATCTCACGGATTTGCGCATGCTCAGATCGCTCAGAATTATGTCGGCCATGTTTACAAGCGAAATGTTGCTTGTCGTGAGTTTGAGCCCTATCACTTCTAAACTAATTGTCGTAAAGACTTCGGATTTGGCTCAAAAGAAGCGGCTCTGGGAATTCTATCGCCCCTAATAAAAAAAAACATTATCTATTCGGCCATTTTTTTTTTTTCCCAAAAAACGAAAAATACTATTCGTACGATAAAAATTCATTTGAAAAAGTTATAGAATTTTGAAAAACGATTATTTTAGGCTTAATATAAAACCTCTGCGACTACTCTATTTTGAGTTATAGCTTGTGCCGTTTTCATTTTTTAGGCAAACGATAACTCATGATGAAATGGTGTTAGAGACTTCATATTAGGCTTAAAACATGCGTATTCGAAAATTCTATCGCCTCTCCGAAAAAATTTTGATCTATGAATCATATTTTTCACAAAAATTAAAAAAAAACCGTTTTTTTTTTTTTTTAAATTTAGTTTTTAAAAAAAAAAAAAAAAGTGAGTGAACAGATAATGGAGGCCCTCTTTCTCATGAAGGGCGATGGAGTTTCAGAAGACGCGTTGTGTGAGCCTAATACGAAGTCTCTACTACAATTTTATCAAAAGTTATTGCATTCCTAGTTTTCGAGTAATTTCTGAAAAACGCTCTTACTTTCGAAAAAATCGTCCTAGATACTTTGTATAAGACTTAAAAAGCATGAGTGGTAAAATGCTACAACTTTTAGTCGAAACTTTTTTCAAAAAAAATTATAGTTTTCATAAAATAGTAAAAAATAGAATTTTTGAAATATTTTTGTCTCTTTTGTTTCAAAAATAGAAAAAAATTGACTATTGGAATCAGGATGAACTCCTCAAGGGGCGATAGAGTTTTAAAAACCACGTTTTTTGAGCTTAATATGAAGTCATTCCGTTGATTCTAACAGAAGTAATAGCTTGCCTTAACTTGAACGAAAAAAAAAAAAAAAAAAAAATCGATTTTCAGAAAAATAAAAAAAAATGTACTATTATTGTATTGTTACTTTTAAAAACTATTTAAGAGATAAAATTTAACACGGCCCTAGCCGGAGTATTGAAAATTTTTAATTTTCAACGGTAACGCGGGCCACACGCCCCAATAAACGTTACCAGATCTTTTTTTTGAATAAAAAGGTCCAAGGAACAGCAGTAGCTAAGGAAAAGATGTAGCTAAGGAATTGATGTTGCCAAAGAATTATGTTTTAAGGAAATAATGTTGCTTGAAACATAATGCTTTAACAACATTAATTCATTAGCTACATCTTTTCCTTAGCTACTGCTTTTCCCTGGACCTTTTTATTTAAAAAAAATAACAATTTTTGAATAAATAAAAATCCCAAGGACAAGCAGTAGCTAAGGAAAAGATGTAGCTAAGGAATTAATGTTGCCTACCACATAATTTTTTTGACAACATTAATTCCTTAGCAACTGCTTGTTCTTGGTATTTTCATTTATGTAATAAATAAATTACATGTATTCCATTAAATAAATAAATAAAATAAATACATTTCTATTTTTTAAAAATAAGATACATGTATATATGCAGCACCGCCAATGTGGCGAGAAAAATTATGTTTTAAGCTACATTAATTTCTTAACTACATGTTTTCCTTAGTTACTGCTTTTCCTGGACATTTTTTTTTATTTAATAAATAAATTACATATTTTATTTTTTCATTTTGACCAATTTCTTTTTTATCGATCTGCGGATAAAACGTATAATACGACGCCAAAAATAAGAGAACACTGAGGGCATTCCTTTAATAAAAAATTTTTTTTCGTTTTGCAATTTCGCCCTGTAATACCGGCCAAAATTTTATAGGAAAAAGCTGTTTCTTGTAGTCGCAGTACTGGCACATGACATTATTTTTTTGGCTTCCAATTATTAAATGGATAACTGTTCAATGTTTATATCAAACTGAAATAAATAGAAAATTGACTTGTTGTGATTATTTGTTATTGTCACGTAGCTCGTACTACACACTATCGTAAACTGTAAAGCCTGGAATATTGCATAGAGAATTTTATCACTTTTGTCGTTGTTTCTGTTTCTAGTTTTTAGTTGGTATTAGAGAGCGAAATTGCAAAACGAAAAAAAATTTTTTATTAAAGTAATGCACCCCTTTACCCGTATTCACAGGGCAAATTTTATACAATTTAGGGCTTTTTTTTGCCACTGACGGCGCTTATGAAATTTTTTTTTATATAGATTTTACATATAAAAGCTCCACCAGCGCCACCCCTGAATAAAAAAAGCCCTAAATTGTAATGCCCTGTGAATACGGGTGCGGGGCATTACAATTTGGGGCTTTTTTCCTCCACTAGCGGCGCTTGTAAAGCTGTTGTATGTAAAATTTATGTAAAAAAAATTTTACAAGCCCTAAATTGTAAAGAATCTGCCCTGTAAATTGGACTGCAGAGAGAAGACTTGCAAGATAGTCTTGTATGATAGTCTGGCAAGGCTTTTTAAGGTTGATTTCTACCAAAATTCTAGTAATTATCTAACAATGATAAGCGGCGTCTCCACGCTATAGAAATGCTTGCAACATCTTGCAGCGAGATCTATCATCACTAGATAACTACTAGAATTTTGGTGGAAATCAGCCTTTAAAAGCCTTGCAAGACTATCGCAGCCAATGGGACATGTTCCATTTTTTTGTGCAATATCTTGCGATCATTTCTATAGTGTGGAGACACCACTTAATTCACTAAAATATAAAGCAGTGTCTCCACGCTATAGAAATCTACGGAAGCCGGGTAGGGACATTGAGTGCTTACGTGCAATCGTACGAACGCACACAGAGAAAACACCAAAGTTTGCGTACTAGGGGTGCGTTCCAAAAACCACTCGGAAGCCCGGCAGTCCAATTCACAGGGCATTACAATTTAGGGCTTTTTTCCTCCACTGGCGGCGCTCGTGAAGCTTTTGTATGTAAAATCTATATAAAAAAAATTTTACAAGCGCCATCAGCGGCAAAAAATAGCCCTAAATTGTAAAAAATTTGCCCTGTGAATTGGACTGCATCACCCGTATTCAGAGGATGTTCTCATTAGGGCGTTTTTTTCCGATGGTGGCGCTTGTGAAGCTTTTCCATGTAAAATCTATATAAAAAGTTCACAAGCGCCGCCATCGGAAAAAAAGCCCTAATGAGAACATCCTCTGAATACGGGTGGCAATCACTGAGATGTACCATTTTAGTAATGGCCGACAAACTAGTCTGTCAAAAAAACAATAATTAAAATTATTTAGACTTATTACATCACTTGGAGACATAATTTCCGACACGTGTGCCATTTTTTTGAACATTTTGATATATTTTTTTTAGTTATTCAATTAAAAATAAAATTGTTATCGTGGGACAAAAATTCGAGGTGCAAACCTAGTCACAATTTTGTCACTAGAAGTTAAGCACCTGGCCTTAATTAAGTTATTACCTATATGGTATCATTTATCCTATTTCTTTGGGTTTTTTTTTATCAACAAAAAAAAATAAATAATAATAATTGTTTCCAAAATGGCTGATGCCATGCGCCACTGCCCACTAGCGCCAAGATGGCACAAATTTTTGATACCGTATTGATACCGTATTTTTACATCTAGAGAGGTGTATTTTAGTATCAAATGACAGATACCGTATTTTTACATGGGAACATCGGTATTTCGGTAACTGTATCGTATTTGGCGCTCGGTATTAATACGGTATTTAATACCGTATTAAATACGGTACCGTATCGACTCACATCTCTAGGTGCGGGCTTCCGAGTGAGTTTTGGAACGTACCCCTAATATGGCATGTTCGAACACACACGCACACACTCGCAGTCCCATATATTGTATACAGAGCGCAGGCGCTTTACATTTTATTTTTTTAGAGCTCAAACTCACGACACGCAGAAATTTTGCGTTTTTACATGGCTGTCGTAATTCTAAACATGGCGCCTCCGTGATTTAATCCACCCGCTCGACAATGTCGAGCGGGTAAATTCACACGCGCGTTTAAATCACTAGAAATTACTATATATATTACCAAAATATCACGGAAAAATGTAGTTGCGTGTCATGTGTGTGTAGCGTATCTAGTGTTCAAAGCTTGGATCACGGAGGCGCTATGTGTAAAATTCCGGCAGCCATGTTCAGAATTATGGCAGCCATGTAAAAACGCAAACTTTTTGCATGTCGTGAGTTTGAGCCGTTACAGTGTAGCGTGGAGTACGTTACAAAACCTTCATTCGGATCGGTTCATCAAGATTGCGGATTTCAGTGTTTTTTTTTTTACCATTTTTTTTATCGCAATAATAAGTTAATCACTTATACTTATTATTGATTAGAATAAAAAATAACTTACCAATATTATTCTCCTTCTTCTACTAAAAATACATCAACTGACTCTAATATAGAAAAGTTTATAGGGTTGTTTAAAATTTTCATATATTTTATTTGATTCGCTGCCATCTTGATATACCGAACCGAACGAGGTTTTGGAACGTACCCCAATTCACAGGGCAAATTTTTTACAATTTAGGGTTCTTTTTTGCCGGTGATGGCACTTGTAAAATTTTTTTTATATAGATTTTACATACAAGAGCTCCACAAGCACCGCCAGTAGAGGAAAAAAGCCGTTAATTGTAATGCCCTGTGAATTGGACTGCTGTGAATACGGGTGCTGCAAGAACTTGCATGAGATTTCTATAGCATGGAGACACCGCTGTTCGGTGTACCGGTATTTTATAGCTAAATTTCTTCTCTTAAGGAGGTTATACACAAATTACTCTTTTTTTAAAAAATATAATGAGAATGTTCTGAAATTTTGTATACAAGTAGATCTTTTTATTCTGAATACAACGGTATAATTATTTTCTTATGTTGATCGGTTAAATTTTTTGTAATTAATTATTGAAAATAATATTTAACATTGGCTCTTATGGAGATTTCAACCATTTTTTTCGGATAGAAAAAATGATGAAAAAGTCTTGAAAAAATCACACATATACTAGAAACCGAGTTTTATTAATTGCGCGAAAAATTTTCATATGTTGATCGGTCAATTAATGAGAAATTAATTATAAACTTTACAAAAATTAGATGTGGCAACGTATGGCATGTTCAAACACACACACATACCCGCAATCCCATATATTGTATACGGGGCGCAGGCACTTTACACTTTATTATTTTACAGTGTAGCCAAGTTTCACTTGAGACTGTGACGTCAGAAGCTCCCCGCAACACCCGCAATGAATTTGTGTATAACCTCCTTAAGGCGTGTGGCCACTAGCATAGTTTTTCGAACAAGTTCTATTCCATAGTCCATTTATTACCAAAGAACACGAGTTCGAAATCGATAAATAGAATATTATTTTCTGAATATAAATGTACATTCAAGTAATTTTAAACGTTAATGATAGTATAATCATGTTATTACTTAAAATTTTTTATTTTGTTTATGTATATAATTAGACCAATTCAATAAAATTGTTATTTATATCACCGTAATATACAACATTTTTTGTCATACAAAGAAATTACTAATAGAAAAAATTAATGAATTAAAATTGCGTATTGTGTCGTAGAACAAATTTGAATTTCATATAATCATAAATTATAATTACTATTTTTATTAATAATCATTATTAATCTAATTGTGGCATCTTTTTTAATTGATCTAAAAAAATGTTTCAAAATAATTTCAAAGAAACTTTTCTTTAATAAATAATAGAAGATATTTCTGTATTATGTATTTGATCTGTAATGATTTCAAATGAACTGGGAGTCACGGTAAATAGTTTTTTAGAATGTTAGCTTGCATGTATGTTAGCAGTTCTATTAATAGATACATGTAATCTTCATCTCGTATTATATTAATGTCTTATGAGGTTGTATAAATAATTATGTTTCAAGTGTCTATGCAAAAATGAATTTTTACGATTGAAAAATGAAAAGCATTTAATTGTATTTGATAAATGACTTTTTAAAAAAAAGAAAAGGTTTGCATGTATTGACAGTGCGTAAATTATTGTAAACGAGAAATGAATTATAGCTAAGATGTTCAATTGAACTCGAAAAATAAACTAATATATATAACTGATATTAAATATTACATAAAAAGTGGATTCATCCGAAAAAAAAAAAAAATAATCGGTCGGTCGTGTATCATCTATGGGTCTGTGAGTGTGGAAATACACCAGTAGAGTGCACCCTCTGTTACATAGACTGCATTGATAAAAATATTTAAACATAATATAAATATATATATTAAAAAAATAATATTATTAATTTAAATCATGTAAGTATATGATTGAAACAAAAAAAAAAAAGGAAAAAATAATTTCTTGCGTTTATGTATATTTAATTAGAGCAGAACTCAAATAATTTACAATTTTTTTTTTCGTTCTGTTTTTTTCGTAATTATAATTAATTATTAGTTTATTAATTTGTTTATCTACTTTTAAAATTCCACCACGGTTTTTATTGTATTATTTTTTTTTTACTTGTGATTGTAACAAACTTATTGAGTCGATTATGAAAAACTTCAATTATTTATATTGGTCTAACCGATGTTCACCAACATACAAGACGTACAAGACGTTTGTCGTCGAAGCTTGATTATACATATAAAATTTGACATATTATGAAGATAGTTTGATTTATTGTTATTATATATATTTATCGTTAATTAAAAAAAAAAAAAGTGTTCTAGTCGAGTTTAATAATGAGATAGACCCTGATGATTCAGAAGTGACTGTAACTGTTTGTCAATGGATTGAGTGTCATCATGTTTCATTGGCTTGGTTTATATCTTTGTTTAAAAAATGAATATTATTGTACAATAAATAAAAAGACTCGTTACAGCAATAAATTAATGAAATAAATCAATTATATACAATGTTATACATATATAATGAAATCTATACAGAACTACTCTATAGAGTTTTTATAATATTTCTATAAAAACTATTCTATAGGAAAAATTTTATAAAACATTCCGTTTCGGATATTTTATAAAAATCATTCAAAATTCTATAGAAGAATATTTTTATAGAACAGAGTATTATTATGATTATGATATATACAAATCATTTTTTTTATAAAAATAATCCTATAAACCAAATCCTATAAAAAATTAATAAATTCATTCTATAAAAATCAACCACAAATTTTATAGAATTTATTCTATAAAAAAACGCCGAATCTATATAAGAATTTGTATAAAAATTTGTATAAAAATTTTTATAAAAACGTTTTATAGAAATGTTTATAAAACTTTTTGCTACGTGTTTCCCGAACACCATATGATAGTAGAAATAATTTTTTTTTTTTTTTCTATAAATTTATATTTGTTATGAGGTCTTCCACCAGGCATGCTGTTGGTAAATTAGACACTATTTAAAACGACACAAATTAAATTTACATGTATTAATCGGACACATAATATTTTAATTATTTTATAAGACACATAAAAATTTTATACTCATAATTAGACACAAAATAATTCGACACAAAATAATTAATAAAAAATATAATAGACACATATTAATTAATATTTGACACATAAAAATACGACAAAAATTAATTAGACACATAAATATAAAAATATCAAAGTTAGACACATAGTATATTAACATGTTTTAATCGGACACATTAAAATAAAAGAACGACACAAATACAATAAAATTGTAATAGTCGGACACATAGATTAGTTTGAGTCCCACATAGACAAATTCGTCTATCACAGTGTGTCGATAATACAGAAAAAAAATGAGAGATGCACTGAATGTGTTTTTCTCTTTTTAAATGGTCAACGTTTTAAAAATTAAATTGATTTAATTAGAAACATAATTAAATATCACATGCTCTTTGTCTTTCAATTATGTTATTTAATTATTTTTGCAATTAATTATGTAATCTAATTAAATCAATTCAATTTTTAAAACGTTGACCATTTAAAAAGAGAAAAACACATTCAGTGCCATCTCTCATTTTTTTTCTGTATTATCGACACACTGTAATAGACGAGCCCCAATATAATGGTTCGTGTCCGACTAATATTTTATTTGTGTCGTTCTTTCAATTTTATGTCCATTAACGATGATTACCTGTTATATTTATACAATAATTGTCATTTATTTGTCAAATATATTATATTTGTTATAAATTATTTTGTGTCGAATTAATTTGTGTCTAATTATGAGTTCAATATTTTTATGTGTCTAATAAAATAATTAAAATACTATGTGTCCGATTAATACGTGTGAATTTAATTCGTGTCGTTCTAAATTGTATCTAATTAATTTGTGTCTTTTTTATTCGTGTAATTTTTATGTGTCTAACTAGCCCGTGTCAATTTTCAATGTGTCGATCTAACAGCATGCCTTCCACCAGCTTCATCATTTCAAAATAATTATTATTATTAATCATGCAATGTTTGTGTTAGTTTATGATTCAAGTTTTTTTTTAATTAAATTAATTTTTTTAGAATAAGGACTGATAAAACAAATGGTAATGAAATAAATATTCGTTTGTAATTTAAAAAATTAATGAAAAATTGAATTATTATAGTATTTTTTTTTACTATTGTTAATAATTGTTTATTGAATGATTATTCGTATTTGTCGTGTTAAATTATTATCAAAAAAAATAAAAACAATAATGAGTATTAAAAATGATTACCCCGTTATTGATATTATAGTCGTAAATTTTTTTTTATATGAATATGTAGGTTTTCTCGCCAAACGTATATATTATTATGACTAAATTTATAAAACTAAAAAACTTAGATTTATTGTAAATGTAAATGAGTAATTAAATTAATAAAAAATTATTTAAAAATTATCTTAATCATTATAATATCTGGTGGAGAATTATCGATTAAATTCAAAGTTATTCATTGAAAAAAATTTGAAATATAAAATTAATTTAATAGTTTTATTCGTTTAATGAATAATTTATTAAAAAATTCATAATAATTTGTTAATGACTTACCGTCATGGGATGTTAGAGCTGCTTGTGCAGTTTGTGTCTGTTTGCTGTAGACAACTGGTTCCTTTGGTAGAATATTTGTATGTGCAACTGAGACAAGAGTCAATTCACGAAGTGTTTTTTTCTTCAAACTATTGAGAAAAATTAATAAATATTAAATTTCAAATTATATTACAATTTAAATAATAAATTTTACCTTTGAACTTGAATACTTGTTGGTTGCATACTAGCATCAGGTGTTGGATTATTTGATTGATCTGATGCCAAAGAATTCATACTTAAAAGACTAGATCTCTAAAAAAAATAATTAAATAGAAAATGATAAACAGGATAATTTATTGATAAATGAGTAATAATTTTTTTAAATAATTACCAGAGATTGGAGCAACACTCAATGATGACAACATGTTATTCAGCTCTTTTTGTTGATCCCTGTCTGGACCAGCAACACGAGCAGTTGCTGATAAAACCTTTCAATAAGAAAACAACAAAAAATAATAATAACAAAATTTTCAATAATATTGATTTTTTTTTTTTTATCAATCAAAACTTCCATCTTTTTGCTCCTTTTCTTTTCTAGGTCTTTCTTTATATTTTCTAATGGTTTGAAGTTTAGCCTTTTTTTCCAGCTCTGCTTTTCTATCTGACATCGTCGTTATTTATTTATTGATTTATTTTTACAGCTTGGTAGAATCAGAAAAAAAAATAATACATTAACTTATTGATTTTTTACTAACACAAGAAACTTATGCTAAAATTATTTTCTTGAACTACAAATTTATTAATTCATGATTATATTTTTGATATGTAAATTTTTAAAATAATATTTCCTATTAATAAATTATAACAAACAATTATAATAATTCAAACAAATGTCATTGAAATGATTATCACAATTACCTTGTTAATTAGTTAAATAATTTACAAATTAATTTTTTTATAATAATATAGCAATGACAAATTTTATAATGGATATTATATTTTAATGAATAAAAATACCGAACGATACTTGTGATTACTCCCGATCAACCCTTCTTTACTATACTATATAATTTTACACTACTCTCATTACCTCGTGATTATTTTTATTTCTCTTTTTTTTTATTGCTTATTATTTTTATGTTGCGAAAAATTATAATTTTTAAATAATCTAACAATTTCATTTCATTCAATTAAATATTAAAATTTTTCACTATTTTTTTTTCAGCGAAAAAAAAAAAAAAAGGATATAGAATCATAATTTTTTTTAGCTAGAAATTTTATACATATTAAACACTTTCATACACCATAAATTTCAAACATTTATATGTTTATATAACTTATTGATTCATTTAATTTTGTAGAATTTTTTTTCGATGTTTGAATATTAAATTAATTCATGTAATAAATATATTAAATAATTTTATAACAAAACATTTTAAATTATTTTCAAACTTTAAATATGTGATAAAAAAAGCTTTCTGCAATATCAATCAATTCTCAAAAACATTTATATTTCCTGCAATACTGACTGTCTTATAAATTCGGATGAATTAGTATTTAGTGTAATTTCGATTGAGTATATTACAATAGTGCGTTAAAAAACGAATTAGTTTGAATTGATAATTTAATGATTTTCTAATTAATGACATATAGATAATTGATTTATTGATAACATAACAGTTTGTAATTTGCGAGTCCTTAATTAGTAGAATTCTTGCAATATAATTATAAAACTTTACTGCTCAAAAGGGCATTAAATTAATTATACATATATCATCAATTTGAAAATAAATAATTATTATTGTATTAACTGGATGCAATTTTAGTTTGAGACTAATTAATATATATACAAACAAATCGTCTTATAAAAACGTTAGAGTCATAAGATGGTTTTAAAAGGTTAAGAGCTTTATTTTATTTATCATTATAAATAATATATATTTTTAAAAAAATTATAATTTGACCTTTTAATTGATACGTGATTTAAAAACGTGTAAAAATATTTGTAGCAAAATATGTTAATCGTAAGTATCATTCTATGGTTCTATTTACAATTCTCATCAAATGGCACATAAATTAGATATTAACTATGAAAGAAAACCACGTTGAGTAATAATAATTTTATTCATTTTATCTGAAAGCTAACTTTTTTTCGACTATTTATAGTTTTTAAAGCGATTTTCACGTGTGTAAGTTTAGTATTAGCATTTTGAAATTTCGAATATTTTACTTTTTTTAGTAAGTGACATTATCAAATATATAAATGTGTGAAATGCGTTTTTCTGAAATATATATGGTTTTAATAATTCATACTACAAAAATTAAGCTTTTTTACAAAATAATTACCGTGTAATCTATAATTCTATAAATAATTCAAACAGGTAATATTGAATTACTATATATATAGAGTGAAACCGGCAATAGAAGATCATGAGAAACCTTATGCACATGCGCGAATATTGAAGCACATCAAAGCAAATAGTATATCTGTGTGTACAAGAATTGTAAGGCTCAAACTCACGACACGCAAAAAGTTTGCGTTTTTAATGGCTGCCGTAATTCTAAACATGGCGCCTCCGTGATTTAATCGATTTGATCCACCCGCTCGACAATGGCGAGCGGGTAAATTCACACGCGCGTTCAAATCACTAGAAATTACTATATATTACCAAAATATCACCGAGAAATGTAGTTGTGTGTAATGTGTGTGTAGCGTGTGTAGTGTATCTAGTGTTCAAAGCTCACGGAGGCGCCGTGTTTAAAATTCCGGCAGCCATGTTTAGAATTCCCTAGCGGAACACTCAACAACAGTTTGATAGCGACTTGTTAATGACATGGGCGCTTATTCAAGAGCAAATTAATAGCAAGTCAATAGCAAAAAGAATTATGGATTACAAAGGCTCTACATTACACTAAACATATTAAATTGATCTACATAAATTAAGGAAAAATTAACAATGTTCCTATCATATTATTATAGCGTGATTCGATGTCATTTCTCAATAATGATAGCGAAGAATGATGTTAAATTTTTTTAGGTTATGTCCGTGCTGTCATTCGTTGTTGTCTGAGTTTTGGTAATTTATGGAAACTTACCGCGAGAATGGAATGACATGAAACATCCACTCAATAGCTAGTCAATAGCTAGTTAATAGCAAAAAAAGAAAGTACAAAATACGATATTTATCATTGTTATTGTTTAATTGTTTATTATATTGTTTTTTAAAAAGTTTTTAACAACAATATAATAAACAATTAAACAACAACAATAAACAATAACAATGATAAATATCGTATTTTGTACTTTTTTTTTTTTTGCTATTGACTAGCTATTGAGTTGCTACGAATTTGCTATTGATCTGCTGTTGACTTGCTATTGACTAGATGTTGGACGAATTTAAACGAAAAAAAAAATTTTTTTTTTTTTTAATTTTATGTATTGTTGTTGAAAACTTTTAAAAAAACAATATAATAAACAATAAAACAACAACAATAAACAATAACAATGATAAATATCGTATTTTGTACTTTTTTTTTTTTTGCTATTGATTAGCTATTGAGTTGCTACGAATTTGCTATTGATCTGCTGTTGACTTGCTATTGACTAGATGTTGGACGAATTTAAACAAAAAAAAATTTTTTTTTTTTTTAATTTTATGTATTGTTGTTGAAAACTTTTAAAAAAACAATATAATAAACAATTAAACAATAACAATGATAAATATCGTATTTTGTACTTTTTTTTTTTTGCTATTAACTAGCTATTGACTAGCTATTGAGTTGCTACGAATTTGCTATTGATCTGCTGTTGACTTGCTATTGACTAGATGTTGGACGAATTTAAACGAAAAAAAAAATTTTTTTTTTTTTTAATTTTATGTATTGTTGTTAAAAACTTTTAAAAAAACAATATAATAAACAATTAAACAATAGCAATGATAAATATCGTATTTTGTACTTTTTTTTTTTTGCTATTAACTAGCTATTGACTAGCTATTGAGTGGATGTTTCATGTCATTCCATTCTCGCGGTAAGTTTTCATAAATTACCAAAACTCAGACAACAACGAATGACAGCTCGGACATAACCTAAAACAATTTAACATCATTCTTCGCTATCATTATTGAGAAATGACATCGAATCACGCTATAATAATATGATAGGAACATTGTTAATTTTTTCCTTAATTTATGTAGATCAATTTAATATGTTGAGTGTAATGTAGAGCCTTTGTAATCCATAATTCTTTTTGCTATTGACTTGCTATTAATTTGCTATTGAATAAGCGCCCATCTCATTAATGACTCTTCCGCTAGGGGACACTCCGTGCATTGGCTAAGCATAGGAGTCAGTGATGGGTAATTCGACGATTTTCGGGGTATCATACAATCATACATAAAGTGTATGATAGTTGAAACTGCCCTCTTTTTTTATAAAATGAACTAAATGATTTATTAAACTCTCACTCACACCACTGTACACAGCTGTCAAACTGTTTTTCTTTTATTACACGATAAATAATAAATAAATTCATCAACGTGTATAAAAAATTTTATTAGAATTAAAACATTATACGAGAAAATAATTTAACAGTTAATAATATGACTTCTTAAAAAAATTCGCTCATGAGTTTGCCTGGAATAAATTCAAGTATGCTAATATGATGAAAGAGGTCAACTTGGCAAATAGGTCTCCCGGATTAATATAATACGTTCCTCATAAAGAACGACAGGGAAAATATATTTGTGATATTGAGTGATGTTAAATTATCCGTGTGATTATAATCTCATAATTACTGTATTTATTATTTTTTTTCTGCAAGCTAATGAAACTATCTCTTTTCCTGGCATATCATGATGTTCCTTAGAACCTGTCGAAACGCTCCTTGCCCACATATCATGTCTATTATCTCATTTTTTTATTGTAGTGTTTGAGATTATTCAAATAAAATACAAACAATTATTTTTTGTTAGTTGATTTATTAATAAATATTAATAAATTCTTGAGATTACATATTAGGTGTGTTCGTTCACTTTTCACACCGAGCGTACGCACGGAGCGTTATGCAAGGAAGCGCTAGAGTCGTGCGGTCATTTAATGAATCTTTAGCAACTAAAATTTACCGACGCATTCGTTATTTTCAGTCATTGTGTTTATTTTGTTAATTTAATAATTTTTTCTAAGACGCAAGAACAAATTACCAATTATTGATAAATAAAGAGAACGAAAGAGCTAGAAAAAACAAATAACAATAAATAAATAGTAAATTTTAGTTACTAAAGTTTCTTCAAATGACCGCACGACTCTAGCGCTTCCTTGCATACGCTCCGTGCAGTGTTGGGTAAATGGTCGATTTTTGGGTTTAATACTTTCATACCGGTATGAAAGTATTAAACCGGTATAATACCGGTATGAAAGTATGAAAGTATGAAACTCAGGAACGCCCCCTATGGCATCAAAATTGTCTACCATACCAGCATAAAACTCGAATGTCAAATTTTTTGTTGATATATTAATAGATGTATTACAGAATAAACAAATAATATGAACAATATTTGATTATAAAAACAACAACAGTAATGTATTTTAATTTATTTGAACAGATAATAAGCTATTGACAAATGGCTAAGAAACGGATGTAGCTTCCCTGTTAATTTCTAAAGAATTAATTCAGCCAAAGTAATTAACATCCTTTCCTTAGCTACCATTTTTCCCATAGCTTTTTATTATAATTTAAATAAATAAATGTTCATAGGAAAAATGGTAGCTAAGGAAAGGATGTTGTCACATGTTAATTTATACAAAATTAATTTTGCCAGAGAAATTAACATGCAGGCAACATCCTTTCCTTGGATAATATTTTTCCCACAGCTCTTTATTTATCTAAATAAATAAATGGTCATAGGAAAAATGGTAGCTAAGGAAAGGATGTTGTCACATGTTAATTTATACAAAATTAATTTTGCCAGAGAAATTAACATGCAGGCAACATCCTTTCCTTGGCTACCGTTTTTTTCTATGACCATTTATTTATTTAAATAAATAAAGAGCTATGGGAAAAATATTATCCAAGGAAAGGATGTTGCCTGCATGCGTTAATTTCTCTGGCAAAATTAATTTTGTATAAATTAACATGTGACAACTTCCTTTCCTTAGCTACCATTTTCCCTATAGCTTTTTATTTGTTTAAATTAATAAAAAGCTATGGGAAAAGTATTAGCTACGGAAAGGATGTTGCCTGCGTATTAATTTCTTTGGCTAAATTAATATTTTATGAATTAACATGTAAACAACATTCTGTCCATAGACATTTTTCCAATAGGTTTTTACATAAATAAAAAAATAAAAAACTATGGAAAAAATAACTAAGGAAGGGTGTTGCCACATATTGATTTATAAAGAATTAATTGAGCCAAAGAAATTAACAGGTAAGCCACATCCTTTCCTTAGAAATTTGTCAATAGTTTTTAATATATTCAATAAATTTATTACTACTGACAAAAGTCTGAGAAAAGGATGAAGATTATTACTATTATGCTATAATTAAAGGAATGATATTCTTAAATTTAAATTATGAGCAATTCAAAATGGTGTGTGACGTAATATACGAAAAATTCCTACAGATAGCGCTACTAACGTGGTATGAAAGTATGAAAGTATGAAACCTCCGCGGTATAATACCGGTATTATACCGAGGTTTACGACCGGTATGATACCGCGGTATTATACAAACCCAACACTGCAGTCCAATTCACAGGGCAAATTTTTTACAATTTAGGGCTTTTTTTTGCCGGTGATGGCGCTTGTAAAATTTTTTTTATATAGATTTCACATACAAAAGCTCTACAAGCGCCGCCAGTGGAGGAAAAAAGCCTTAAATTGTAATGCCCTGTGAATTGGACTGCTGGCTCCGTGCGTACGCTCGATGTGAATAGTGAACGAACACACCTATTATGTTGGATGTTGACATATTGTTTTTGGGCGCCAAATATGTGTACAATGGCGGATAGGCAAAATGGCGTCAGTAAAATAGTTTAAAAAGTTAAATGTAGAGGTGCTCTTAATGTATGATACATGGCGTATGATAATAGAGATGTATAATACAGTGTATGATACTGCACCCGTATTCAGGATAGCTATTCTCGACATAATTATCCCCTGTACCGGGGATAACATGAAAACGCTTTAAAGCAATATAGTCGTTTGATGGAAACCATTGAAAAAGATACAATAAAGCCATAAATTAAGGTGAATTTCCACAAAATAGTTATCCCTGTCGCCGGGGATAACTGAGGGGATAATTATGTCGAGAATAGCTATCCAGCACCCGTATTCACTGCACCCGTATTCACAGGGCATCACAATTTAGGGCTTTTTTCATCCAACAGTGGCGCTTGTGGAGCTTTTATATATGTAAAATCTATATAAAAAAAATTTTATAAGCGCCATCAGTGGCAAAAAAAAGCCCTAAATTGTATAAAATTTGCCCTGTAAATACGGGTGCAGAGGATGTTCTCATTAGGGCGTTTTTTTTCCGATGGCGGCGTTTGTGAAGCTTTTCTATGTGAAATCCAGCAGTCCAATTCACAGGGCATTACAATTTAGGGCTTTATTTCACCACTCACGGCGCTTGTGAAGCTTTTGTATGTAAAATATATATAAAAAAAATCTTTAGAAGCGCCATTAGCGGCAGAAAAAAGCCCTAAATTGTAAAAAATTTGCCCTGTGAATTGGACTGCAGTGTTGGGTAGCTAAGATACCTTGGTATCTTACATGGGTAAGATACCATGTAAGATACTGTATCTTACATCGGTGGTTTCATACATTGAGGTATCTTACACATAGAGTGGGTATAAGCAGAGTGCGGCCATAGATGATTTTTATCTCGGAAGTGACGAAACCCTCATATACCCACTCCATACGGTGAGCTTGGAAGTGACGGAAACCTCTTATACCCACTCCATACGGCGAGCACAAAATGTCGGACTAATGGGACCTCTGTGGCCGCACTCTGCTTATACCCACTCTACTTACACAGCGTTCCCAGCGCCTCCTATGGTTTTTTAGTGGAACCTTCATGCCACAAGTTTTTTTTATTCGATAAAGACATGTCGTTTATTTATTAAATAAAAAAAAAATCCTAGGAACCAGCAGTAGCTAAGGAAAAGATGGAGCTAAGGAATTACAGTTGCTGGAGTAGGTATAAGGAATTATTTTTTGAGCAACTGTAATTCCTTAGCCACGCATCTTTTCCTTAGCTACTGCTTTTCCTTGGACATTTTTATTTATTTTATAAATAAAATATATGTAAATTTATTTTTTAAAAATACAAATGTCCAAGGAAAAGCAGTAGCTAAGGAATTGGGGTTGCCAAAGAATTATGTTTCAAGGAAATAATGTTGCTTAAAATATAATTCTTTGGCAACCTTAATTCTTCAGCTACTGCTTTTCCTAGGACATTTTTTTTTATTTTATGAATAAAATACATGTAAATTTATTTTTTAAAAATACGAATGTCCCAGGAAAAGCAGTAGCTAAGGAAAAGATGTAGCTAAGGAATTGAGGTTGCCAAAGAATTATATTTTAAACCACATTATTTTTTTGAACATAATTCTTTGGCAACCTTAATTCCTTAGCTACATCTTTTCCTTAGCTACTGCGTTTCCTTGAACGTTTTTATTTGTTTCAAATAAGATTACATGTATATTATTTATTTGATAAATAATAAACTGTCCAAGGAAAAGCAGTAGTTAAGGAAAAGATGTAGCTAAGGAATTACAGTTGCCAAAAAAATTCTGTTTCAAGCAACATTACTTTCTTAAAACATAATTGTTTGGCAACATTAATTTCCGAGCTACATCTTTTCTTAGCCACTGCTTCTCCTTGATATCTTATATATTTATTTAACAAATAAAATACATGTACCAACATATATCGAGCAATGACAGCTAATTGTCGAGTTGACAGTCAGTAAGAATGTTCAAAAATGTTGTCTCGGGTATCTTACAGTTTCTGACAGTATCTTACAGTATCTTACTGTAAGTGTAAGAAACCTCAAAAATCGACCATTTACCCATCACTGGTGAAATCTATATAAAAAAAATTTTGTCAAGCGCCATCAGCGGAAAAAAAAGCCCTAATGAGAACAATTTTGCTCCGTGAATACGGGCGCTGCTGTATGATACACCGGTATCAGACCTACCCAACACTGATATAAGTTCACCTTCCAGCAGTCCAATTCACAGGGCATTACAATTTAGGGCTTTTTTCCTCTACTGGTGGCGCTTGTAGAGCTTTTGTATGTGAAATCTATATAAAAAAAATTTGACAAGCGCCATTACCGGCAAAAAAAAGCCCTAAATTGTAAAAAATTTGCCCTGTGAATTGGACTGCAGTTTTATTATATTTCAGTGGTGAATTCTACATACATAGCTGGTAGTTGGTACAAATTCCTAATGCCACGCAGTGGTTACATATCTGGGATATGTTCAGCACCCGTATTCACGGGGCAAAATTGTTCTCATTAGGGCTTTTTTTTCCGCTGATGGCGCTTGACAAAATTTTTTTTATGTAAGGTGCTTTTTTTTGGGTATTTATTTTTTTTCCTGTTTATTTTCGCGCATGCGCAGTTAAATGCGCAGTCGGCAAAAAGTCAGATTGCAACAGCGTAGGACATAAGGAGCTGGATCAGCCATGTTTTAATTCTTATTTTTTAAGAATTATTTGTTTCGACGCCACTGTTCTCTTCTCAATTTTGCATGACATACGCATGTGCATGATCATGCGCATTGAAGTGAAACAAAATAAACACCCAAAAGAAAGCATCTATAGATTTCACATAGAAAAGCTTCACAAACGCCACCACCGGAAAAAAAACGCCCTAATGAGAACATCCTCTGAATACGGGTGCGGATATGTTTGCCGTTTGCGACTTTGCGAGCTGTTGCGAGCTGCGGTCAACTATCGGTCTATTGCACATTCTCAGTTCCTCACTGTTCTGGATAACCGCGGGATAACTTTAATTAAGTTTTATTATCTTTATTACATTGCAGTGCATTTATCACTGTACTAATAAATTTATCCTCACGAACATAACGTTAGTACAACCGATTACAACCAACTGCATGTTTTTTGTTGTGAACAATGTCACGAAAAAATTCTTCAGAACCACCGATAAAAAAACAAAAATTAACTAGTTTGTTCGATGAACTTACTGAAAAAAGGAAAAATGTAAGTTTTTTATTGTTTTTGTTTTTTCCGGGATTGTAACCAACATATGTAATATATTCACAAATTCAACGGTTCCAAATAATTTTTTTAGGTTGCTGATTCAATAACAAATTTCAAGTTTAATAAGAAACGGGTAAAAATTTTATCACAGGCAACTGAAGTTGTCAAAGGATCTAAAGGTATTCTTTACTGGATGTTTCGCGATGGTCGTATTCAAGGTAAGGAAAAAAATAAAATATATTACGGAATAGCTATTTGAAACTTTTTTCTAATTTTTCGACAGATAATTGGGCTATGTTATTTGCCCAAAAGTTGGCTCTCAAAAACCGTATACCTCTTCATGTGTGTTATTGCATTTTGCCTAAATTTCTTGATGCAACATTACGACATTACAAGTTTCTTGTTGAGTCCCTCGAAGAAGTATCAATGGATGCTAAGAAACTCAATATAAATTTTCATCTTCTTCACGGTGAACCGAATACCGTCGTTCTTGAGTTTATTCGTAAACATAATATGGGAGCACTTATTACTGATTTTTTTCCACTTCGAGTACCGATGGCTTGGGTAGAAAGTTTAAAGATGGATCTTCCTCAAGATATTCCAATTTGTCAGGTTGATGCTCACAATATCGTGCCTTGCTGGGTTACCTCAGATCAATTAGAATACTCTGCAAGAACTATCAGAAATAAAATTAACTCAAAACTACAAGAATATCTTACTGAGTATCCACCTGTAATAGAACATCCCTACAAAAGCTCTTTTGAAGTCCCTGAAATCGATTGGCTGAATTGTTTAAATGATGTAGAAATCGATCGATCAGTTGATAAAGTAGAATGGTGTAAGCCTGGATATAGAGCTGCCTTAATACAGCTCGAAAAATTTATTTATGAATGTTTGCCACATTATTGTGAGAAACGTAATAATCCTCATCTTGAAATGACAAGTGGTTTGTCTCCTTGGTTTCATTTCGGAATGATTTCTGTTCAACGGGTTATCCTTGAAGTTCAAAAATACAAACAAAAATATCTTCGGTCTGTCAATGACTTTATGGAAGAAGCTATAGTACGACGGGAACTTAGTGATAATTTTTGTTTACACAACAAAAATTATGACAAAATTGATGGAGCTCGTCAATGGGCCATTGAAACACTGAACACTCATAAGTAAATTAATATTGATTTTGAAAAAAATATAAATTTACACAATGCAAACATTATTATTTTCTTGTAGAAAGGATAAAAGACAATGGATTTATGATTTAAAAGAATTGGAAACTTCACAAACTCATGATGATCTTTGGAATGCAGCTCAAAATCAATTGACAGTAGATGGAAAAATCCATGGTTTTATGAGAATGTATTGGGCAAAAAAAATTTTAGAATGGACTAAATTACCTGAAGATGCTTTAGCTTGGTCAATTTATCTCAATGATAAATACAGCATGGACGGACGTGATCCCAATGGATATGTTGGTATGGTTATTCATAATTGTTTGCAATTTTGCTTTTACTGATAACTAATTAATTCTACATTTTTCGAATACATTTTATCTATTCAGGCTGTATGTGGTCTATCTGCGGAATTCATGACCAAGGTTGGAAAGAAAGAGAAATTTTTGGAAAAATTCGATACATGAATTATAAAGGATGTGAACGAAAGTTCGATGTTAAAGCATATGTTCAGAAACACAATGGTAAAGTTATTAACATAAAAGCTTTGAGCCAAAAAAAAACAACTAAGAAAACGAAGTGATGCTATAATTGTTCTGTATTTACCGTATGTATTATTTTGAACTGTTTTTGTTTTTATTGAATATTTAATAAATTTATCAATAATTTCAAAAAGATTCAATTATTTGGTACTCAATTGATTCAGTATTTTGTAAAACAAGTTGAGGCTAAATTTATATTGATGAATAAATATCAAAATTTTCCCATAAGTTGGTTTCTGTTCATTTGCCTAGTTATAGTTATATAGGGTAACTAAATGATTCAAAAATGCTCTAGACGAAACACGGGCCAAGATCCGTAGATAGAAGGTCTTTCCATAAAGAACAAATGAGGAAGTACGGCGGAGGTCTTGGTTTTGATCAAGTCAAATCTAGTCTTATCAAATTCTGTATTTTTCATAGTGCTTTATTTCTTTTGCTAATTTATTTTTTGCACTTCTAGTTCAAGCCCCCATCGCGCAAAAAGGCTGACTTTTTGTGAGAAAAAGTCTCGATGGGTACTATAAGCAAACCTTTGGGCTGCTACGTCCATGGTCAAGCTTGGGGGTGGTATTCGGCTAAAAGGGGTGATAAAATAAGTTAACTTAGGTCATCGCAGAAAGGAAGCCATTACGCGTAAAATATTCTTTAATATCTATAGAAAACGAAATAAATATTGGCTGACACATTAATAGTCAAAAAAGAAAATTATTATTATAGAAAACGAAATCGTTATTGGCACCGATACGGGGAAATTTACGGGAAATACGGGGACATTTACGGGTTTCACGCACAATGTAATTGATGTAATCAGTCCTACACCATGGAGTTTAATTGGAATTGATGTGACCAAAGAAATTATGTGGTAAGCATCATTAATTTCTTAGCTCCATTTTTTCCTTGGCCGCTGCTTGCCCTTGGTATTTTTTTTATTAAGATATATTGCTATAATTTCATTTGTTTACTAAATAATAAATACCAAAGACAAGCAGTGGCCAAGGAAAAAATAGAGTTATAAAATTAATGCTGCTTATCCAATAATTTTTTTGGCTGCATTAATTCCTTTGCTCGATTTTTTCTTGGGCCACTGTTTGTCCTTGGAATTTTACTCATTTATCTAACAAATAAAATTAAATTAAAACATTATAATAAATTAAAATACCAAGAACAAGCAGTGGCCAAAGAACAAATGTAGCTATAAGAAATTGATGTGGCTTATACCACATAATTCCTTTTGCTGCAATAATTTCTTAGCTTCATCTTTTCTTTAGCCTCCTGCTTGTGCTTGGTATTTTTTTTTATTAAAATACCAGCAATATCAGTTACCTATGATTATCAAATATTAAATTTAATGTTTTTAATTCATCATGATTTTTTATAAATTTAATTTTGTCTTGTCTGAAATCTATTAAAACATAAAAGCCATGATTTTTCAATAATCATATCAGCAACTGGTGGTAATGGATCAAATAGTTGAAGTTTTGTACTACTATTAACACGTTTTATTGTTTTTTTAACTTGATGAATTTTACTATGTACATCTAGCATAAATAAAAAAAAAGTACATGTTCTTTTTTCTCAATCTGTAAACAATGATATTTATTAATTATTTATTTATATTATTATTAAAATAATTATGATATAAATTATCTCACAACAATCCTAAAAGAGATCCATCAACATGGTTTTTCCATCACCAACAGCACGATACAAATACAAACCCTTTGGTGTTTTTTTTGACTTTTTTTCTTTATTCATTTATTTATTTATTTAGCATATAACTAATTTATCTAAAAAACTTGGTTTTCCTGGTTTTTATGCATTAATGTCATCATAAACATTTTGTAAATTTTGTACAACACACCTTTGATATTCATCCTCAATAAGTTGTCTATTTTTTATATTTTTTTTCAATACTTCAATTACTATATTATTTTTTATGTCAACATTTGCATCACATGTACCTAATTGAAATAAAATTTATTTGGAATGATCTTTTTAATAAAAAATTATTTATTTAACATTAAAGTAATTCATTATCATAAAAAAAATACCAAATGAAAACAGTAGCTAAAAAAAAGATGAAGCTAAAGAATTGATGTGATTATAAAGAAATTATATGGTAAGCAACATTAATTCCTTAGCTTTATCTTTTTCTTAGACACTGTAAATTAAAATAAATTGCTTTAATTTTACTTGTTAAATAAATAATGTATTATGTAGTTGTATTATTTTTTTACATAATGAAGGAATACTCTAACTAAGCTACACAAAAAAAAAAAAAAATATAAACAAAAACAACATGTGACTTTGGGCACTCGTCCCACTAGCGTCATCACTGGCAGAAAAACGTGCTGACTTGCTCCATTCTGTGAGCTTCAGTGAAATTCGAGAGATTACCCTCCTCATACACCTCCATGTCCTACACACACAATAGTGGTTATACTTACCGTAAATTTTTCCGTAACCTGTATAAATGTCCCCGTAAATTCTTCCGTATTCGGTGCCATTAGCGTTACCGTATAGAAAAACCTGACCCGTAAAAATTGAATCAAAATGACATAAGTTAAGTTATGTGATTGCAGAAAGGAAGCGAGTGGGTATAATTAGTTGGAAATCATGTGTATTATAATATATGAAAATAATGCTGGATGACAATTATCAGGTCATATGTCCAATTGTTGTCAACGGTAACGCGGGCCACACGCCCCAACAAACATTACCATATCTTTTTTTTTTTTTTGAAATTTTCGTTACGTAAAAAAAAATAAGTAACTGTTATACAGTATATAATTAAACAAAAAATTTTCAATATCAAATACATAATAGCGGCTCTTAATATATTTATATTGGCAAGCTCAACTGTACTTTTCTTGAATATCGAAGACCACTAATTGGCATAAGAGCCTTGGTAAGCGAAGAACCAACCATGAGTCAGCCAAACCTTAACCCAGGAATGGCGCACAATCAGCTGCTAAGCATTGAATGCCTTTATTGGAGGAAGACTTGGCCGTGTTCTGAGTCTTGGCAATTTCTACACGGGTAAGAAAATATCGGAAAATCTCCGGATATATCTCAATATCAAACCATATCCATAATAACCATAAGGATATTAATTTGTATATGAAATAATATGTTTTAATGTATTTTTTACAATTCAAAGCATGAACACTGTATTGTGTCTTCATATCTTGAGATAAATACTCATATTTGTAAATATATACAGGATGTATCGTAAGTCGCGAACAGTAGGTATACTACGAGATTGTACGTGAAATTTTAAATAGTAAATATTTTTAAATTTTGGGTCTACGGCGCTTTGTATCTGAGTTATTAACGTTTTAAGTTGACCAATCATAATTGAATGGTCAATGAAAAGAAAAGAATGAGCGTCGATAATTATTATCATTTTGGCGTCGGAATCCATCTGTGTATTTACGCGCCATAGATTAAATCACATAATGTGATCAAAAAAAATATAAATATGTTTTTAAATTTAAAAGTGATCATCAAATAAATCACATTATGTTATCAAAAATATAAATGTGATTTTAAATTAAAAATGATTATTTTGTCATAATTAGTGTGAGTGCTGTGTGTGTGAGTTTGCAGCTGCGCATTCATCCAGCGAATCTATGATTTATCTTCATCTTGCGTTCGAATTTTGAATTAATTAAAAAAACAAAAACAATTTAATATATAGCGAGTAAATACACACGTGGATTCAGACGCCATAATGATAATAATTATCGACGCTCAATTCTGATTGGTCAACTTAAAACGTTAATAACCCAAACACAATGCGTCGTGGACCCAAAATTTAAAAACGACAATCTCGTAGTATACCTACTGTTCGCGACTTACGATACATCCTGTATAGAGAGATATTTGTATATGAAATAATGTTTAAATGGATCCTTTATAATTTAGAGGATAAACATTGTTGTGTCTTCATATCTCTTGATACATTAATATATTTGTAAATATATCAAAAGATATTCGGACATTACACTATATATCAAGATATATATACCTATACATCTATAAAAATATCCCAACATAAAACTGCTAGAAAATTTTGATTAAAATAAGATCTAAAAATTTAAAACGATTTCTAATTTTATATCTAAAGATAAGTGAAGATCTTTTCATTTTTTCCCGGGTATTTGTAAATATATCAGAAGATATTTGGATATTAAATCACATATCAAGATATAGGTATACATCTGTAAAAATATCCCGACATAAAACTGCTAGAAAATTTTATTTAAAACAAGATCTAAAGATATAAAACGACATATAATTATATCTAAAAATATATTCTTATACTTAAGAAGATCTTTCCATTTTTTCCCGAAAATTCTTAGCATGAACATTCTTATGTCTTCATATCTCTAGATATATGCTCATATGTGTGTATTAGGGTGGTTCTTGTTTGGGTGATGGCAAAATTTTCATCGTTCTACCCCCTAATATCATTGGGAAAAAATTTAAAAAATTTTTGGGCTATATAAGAAATTTTTATTTCCATCCTAGCCACCCCCTGTAAGAGGGTGAAGTTTCCCATTTGAAATACATGGGGTTTTCTTACTTGGACGTAAGAATCGATCTAAAAGCGTCAATTATCCATGGAAAAAAATCTTTTATTATATTAAATCCTCAAGAATGAAGTCTGCTTTGAGATAAAATGAAACTTTATATGGCTCATTCCATAATTGTTTCATTACGCTAAAGTTTTTTTTTTTTTGTTCGATTTCGCTAGTTCTCAACGTTTTCAATATAAAATGAGTGTTATGACATTATACTTTATATATTTGATACAAAAAAATTAAAACAAAAAAAATCTATGGGCATTACACGAAATTTCGTTCAACTCTAAACTATTTCTAATATTATTAAATATTAAATATTGTCTTGAAATGAAAAAAACTTTTATTGAGAAAAAAAAATTTTTTTCCGCTCTGCAATTTCGCCCTGTAATACCGACAAGTAGCTAGAAACAGAAACAACGACAAAAGTGATAAAATTCTCCATGCAATATCCTAGACTTTACTAATGTCTAGTATGACTTATTATGTGACAATAACAAGCAAGTACAACAAGTCTATTTTCTATTTATTTCAGTTTGATATAACAATTGAACAGTCATTTAGGTAATTCTTCCAATAATTGGAAGCTTAAAAAAATAATGTCATGTGCCAGTACTGCCACTACAAGAAATAGCATATTCCTATAAAATTTTGGTCGGTATTACAGGGCGAAATTGCCGAGCGAAAAAAAAATTTTTATTAAAGGAATGCACCCATTAAATTATTTATTTTTTTTTCAATTTTTACATGACCGTTGTTTTTCTTTCCATCAGGATTTTCGGTATTTTGACACAATCTGTATGACAAACGCTTTTGATCTTCATTTTGTGTTATTATTGAATTGTATTCATCAAACAGGCTAACAGCTCGTTTAGCAGCAGCATTGACGGCTCTCATCTCCGTCACTGTTCTCAAATCTCTTTTGTAATTGATATCCCTATGACTATAGAGATGCATCAACTTCTAAAAATCTTTCATCAATATGAAACCGAAGAAAAAATAAATTTATTTATGATTTAAGTTAACTCCATAGCCATTTGACACAATAATTTTAATTTGATATGGGAAAAATTGCTGTACCCTGGTGAAAAAAAACTGGCAGAATCTGGCAGAATAAACTGACAGAATCTGGCAGTTGTTCCAAAAACCGGTCTAAATCTGTAAGAATCTGGCAGAATCTGGCAGTTGTTCCGAAAACCGGTCTAAATCTGTAAGAATCTGACAGAATCTGGCAGTTGTTCCAAAAACCGGTCTAAATCTGTAAGAATCTGCCAGAATCTGCGATAATCTGTAAGAATCTGCTATAATCTGCCAGAATCTGTCAGAACCTGCCAGACTATTTTTACGAAAAAATTCTAAAAAAAAAAAAAAATTCTGGACGAATTATTGTGGTTATTACAAACATCACGGTAAGGTATCAAGAAACTTCAATCTCGAAGCGTTGCATTTTTTTTTTAAACTTGAATATGTTTTTATAAATTTTTATAAGTATCATAATCTCAGTTCCTATATATGTGAATGAACTCTGACGTGAGCACATGTGAGAATCGTTGAATAACAACTAACGTAAAATAATGATAAAAGAATAAATTATAACATACTAATAGTTCAATGACGACTTGATGTCTCCTAATCAGTTGTATTAATTCAAAAAAATCAATTTATTGATATTGGCTTTTTTTACCGCTGATGGCGCTTGTAAAAATTTTTTTTATATAGATTTTACATACAAAAGCTTCACATGCGCCGTGAGTTGTGAAAAAAAGCCCTAAATTGTAATGCCCTGTGAAGTGGACTGCAGTCTTTAGGATTATAGGTCTATATAGGTTTAGGTAGATGTAGGTTGGGACAAGCAAAAACGAATAATAAACCAAACAAACCCGTTAACATTCTAAATAAAAAAAAAAATCATCTTTTTTTTTTTTTTTGTCAATTTAAAATCGTTATATATTATTCAAAAACAAAAAAAACTGTAATTTTTACATGATTCGTCGGTAAAACACCATTTCTAGAAAATAAAGGTAATTTCTACAGTTTAACTTTATAAAACAACATTTCTACATAAAAAATATAATTCTCGCAGTTTAACTTTGTAAAACAACACTTCTACAAGAAGAATGTAAACTATATACACAAAAATACGTGAAACACTCGATTACCAAAAAAAAAAATGAATTCTTACAATATTTCAGTACGGTCCCAAATTTTACATTATTTTCTGTGTAAAAATCGCAGGATATTTTTCTCAGTGAAGAGTGAGACAACAGTTTTCTTCTGTTTTTTGTCTTTTTCGCACTCATAGAAATACTGTATTTCTAAAAGTCATCCACAAGAGGTCCCCTGGTGGAAATAATCTCTCCGGATTTTCTACGCAATTGAGACTTCCGGAGATATTATTCCGGAGTTTTTTCGGGTTTTCTCCGGATTTTCTCCGGATTTTTTCAGAAAAAATTTCTTTTTTATTTTTCGTATGTAAACTCTTATTTCTACTTTTTCTTATTAATTTTTCCATTTTCTTGTGTTTGTTTTTTTAAGTCAAAATTCCGAAAAAAAACCGGAGATATTATAGAAATAGTCTGGAAATTACTCCGTAAATATCTCCGGAAGTCTCAATTACGTAGAAAATCCGGAAAAAATCCGGAGAGATTATTTCTACCAGGGTCTCTAGTGATTTTTCAATAATTCCTGATCAAAACCAATTGTTTTTAAATTGAATTATTAATTGTAAAAAAACTAAGCTCCAAGCCTTTTTTTTTTTTTTTGTCCATACGTTTTGTCTTGTCTCATTTTATAACCCGATAGTTTTTTTTTTTACATTGTCATATTGTCTATTCGAGATATTGCTATTCTAAAGGACTTTTTTTTGACAATTTTTGACATTTTTTATTAAAGGAATGCACCCAATGATTTATTCATATATTTAATACTACTATCATGGAGGTGTTAAACTCCATGGTTTAGAAGTGATAGGGCTCAAACTCACGACAAGCAACATTTCGCTTGTAAACATGGCCGACATAATTCTGAGCGATCTGAGCATGCGCAAATCCGTGAGATAAGTCACAAGTTCGACAGTGTCGAACTTGTGATTTAAATCACGGAGGCACTGTGTTTATATGCAGTGTAAATAGTCAGCTGTCAGTAGTGCTACAAAAATAAAAACCAAATAATTATAAAAACATTTGGGCATGACACCACATTACACGAAAAAATATATAAACAAAACCTTGAGCAAAAGTGTTCAATTAAAAAAGAATTTAAAAAATACTCCAAAATTTAATCTGTTTTAATTTAATCTGTCTATTAGAATTAAAACATCATATGAGAAAATAATTAAACAGTTATTATTATGACTACTTGGCTAATGAGTTTGTCTGAAATATATTGAGGGATTACTTCGGCCAAATTTTGGGGTATAGGAAAAGGGATAAAGCCTATGTTTAGAAGGGTGCGTTCCGTGGGTACCCAGTCCGTACGAACCTCAAAATGGCGACGAAAAAGAAAATCCTAATAATGTTAAAAGTTACCATTGTACATCACTATAGCCAGAGAGAAGGCCAGAGTTTTTCAAAAATTTAAAATATTAAGTATTACTATTTTTTCAGGTTTAAGTTGACAGAGTTTCTATTTAATTATTTCAAATCTGTCAAATAAATTGGCTAATGTCAAATTTGATCAGATTGTACGGACTGCAGAATAGCCACGGAACGCACCAGTGTTGGGTAGGTAAGATACCTTGGTATCTTACATGTGTAAGATACCATGTAAGATACTGTATCTTACATCATCGGTTTCATACATCGAGGTATCTTACATTGCGTTCCCAGGGCCATCTACGAATAAAGGTGGTACCTTCGTGCTACAATTTTTTTTTATTCGATAAATACATGTAATTCATTTATTAAATAAATAAAAATTCCAAAAACAAGCAGTAGCTAAGGAAAAGATGTAGCTAAGGAATTAATGTTGCTTGAAAAAGAATTTCTTTGGCAACTGTAATTCCTTAGCTCCATCTTTTCCTTAGCTACTATTTTTCCTTGGGATTTTTATTTATTTAAAAAATTAGTTATTTGAAATTAAAGCAACATTAATTTCTTAGCTACATCTTTTTCTTAGCTACTGCTTTTCCTTGGACATTTTAATTTATTTAATAAATAAAATTACATGCATTTTATTTTTTAAATAAATAAAAATCCCAAGGAAAAATAGTAGCTAAGGAAAAGATGGAGCTAAGGAATTACAGTTGCCAAAGAAATTCTTTTTTAAGCAACATTAATTCCTTAGCTACATCTTTCCTTTAGCTACTGCTTTTTCTTGGACATTTCCATCTTTTGAAAATAAAATGACATGTATATTATTTATTTAATAAATAGAAAATGTCCGAGGAAAAGCAGTAGCTAAGGAAAGGATGGAGCTAAGAAATTAATGTTGCCAAAAAATTATGTTTCAAGCAACATTAATTCCTTAAAACTGGTTTTCCTTGATATTATATATATTTATATAACAAATAAATTACATGTACCAATATATATCGAGCAATAAGAACTAATTGTCGAGTCGACAGTCAATAAGAATGTTCAAAATGGCGTCAGAGGTATCTTACAGTTTCTTGCAGTATCTTACAGTATCTTACTGTAAGTGTATGAAACCTCGAAAATCGACCATTTACCCATCACTAGAACGCACCCCATACATTGGTCTGAGAGCCATTGCCAACCTCAAAAAGATGAAGTTTTAATTTTTTTTTTTTGATAAAACAATAGTTTTTTGAAATAATTATCGTATAATAACCTAATATTATTAATCGATGAAATATATTTCATTAACTTTTTATTTTTTTAAACATTTATTTAATACTTAAAAAAAATGTGTAAATCGTGAAACACCGCTGAACACCGCAAAAAAAAAAAAACAGTTGGTTGTACTGAGAGTGCGGTTCTGTTAGTGAATAGCTGTGTTCGATGGTCGTCTCGGCTCAGTTCCGTCTCACTTACGGCTCACTTATGGCGCTAGCGACGTACGGTTGTTTGAAGAACTACAAAGGCACAAAATCTCAATACAGGTGCTTATCTATATCATCACTGTATCAATGCTTCAATAAATATTGTTTATTTACTTTATGCAAACAGTGTCATCATAATAATCTATTACAATGAGTTGATAAATATATAATCAAAATATATATAGAAAATATAATTCAGGTGAGAGCAAATAGTGAATGAAAGAAATAAAAATGAAAATACAAATTTTGGAGATGGAATTATTATCTGTGCTATTGAACAATAATTTTTTATCTTTCATACATAGGAAATAGATGAAAACAATCAAAATAATATTATGAACTCATTTTGTTATTACAAAATTAAAGTTTTAATAAATAACAATAAATTTTGAAACGACAACGAACAACAACAACAATCGTCATTTCGTCAATAAACAATATTTATTGGGGCATTGATACAGTAATGATATAGATAGGCACCTGTATTGAGATTTTGTGCCTTTGTAGTTCTTCAAACAACCGTACGTCGCTAGCGCCATAAGTGAGCCGTAAGTGAGACGGAACTGAGCCGAGACGACCATCGAACACAGCTTATGATTAGAGTGGGTATAAGCAGAGTGAAGCCACTGAGGTCCCATTAGTCCGACATTTTGTGCTCGCCGTATGGAGTGGGTATAAGAGGTTTTCGTCACTTCCGAGCTCACCGTATGGAGTGGGTATAAGGGGGTTCCGTCACTTCCGAGGTAAAAATCATCTATGGCTCCACTCTCCTTATACTCACTCTAGGTATGATATAGCTGCAGTCCAATTCACAGGGCATTACAATTTAGGGCTTTTTTCCTCCACTGGCGGCGCTTGTGGAGCTTTTGTATGTAAAATCTATATAAAAAAAATTTTACAAGCGCCATAAGCGGCAAAAAAAGACCCTAAATTGTAAAATATTTGCCTTGTGACTTGGACTGCAGCACCCGTATCCAGAGGATGTTCTCATTAGGGCTTTTTTTTCCGATGGCGGTGCTTGTGAACTTTTTATATAGATTTTATACGGGTGCAGGGCATTACAATTTAGGGCTTTTTTTCACCACTCACGGCGCTTGTGAAGCTTTTGTATGTAAAATCTATATAAAAAAAATTTTTACAAGCGCCATCAGCGGTAAAAAAAAGCCCTAAATTGTAAAAAATTTGCCCTGTGAATTCGACTGCCGTATTCAGAGGATGTTCTCATTAAGGCGTTTCTTTTTCCAATGGTGGCGTTTGTGAAGCTTTTCTATATGAAATCTATATAAAAAAAATTTTGACAAGCGCCATCAGCGGAAACAAAAGCCTTAATGAGAACAATTTTGCCCCGTGAATACGGGTGCTGCAGTCCAATCATGAAGAATAGAGAACAGGAGGACGAACTTAAATGGGGCTATCGAGCCAAAAACGCTACAAAAACCAACAAGGTGAATTAGTTCTATTTTGGCCTGTAGATAGCTCTGCTGCGAGGCTTGGACCACTTTTAGTTGTGGTAGTTACGTACGTGTGATAATATATGAAACGGTATCTTTACATGTGTAGGTGCAATGTTTATGTTTATTTATCATTGTTGATCATATCGATGTGTGAAGTTAATGTTTTTTTTATTAAACAATATATTTGATAACTTTTAACAATTATATTGAATAGATTAAAGAAAAAAATTACAATTTTACGGAAAAAGTATCCGCGAAAGTATACATGATTATAAAAAAAAATTTTAAAAATCAAGGTTGATCATGATTCAATAATAAAAATATTTATCAATTGAATTCATATCGAAAAAGAAATCTTGATTAAAATTAATTTAAAAAAAAAAAATAATATTGTCGGAAATACAATACTCGTATAAACATGTTCGTTATTTTTAGAATTAATTTTTTGTATATTTCAATTCATAAGTGCTTTGAAAAAATGTTGACTCCAATATTAACAAATCAGCATCTATCAAATAATAACAAAAATAAAGTAATTTAAAAACGAATTTTGAACTATGTTAATCATTATTTATTTTAGTTTGTTATTTACAGATAATTGTAAGTTACCTTAAATATAATAAATTTGTTGATATTGTTATAGTTTAAGAACATTTTTAAAGTTTATTTTTTATATATGTCAATAGCCGAGTACTATTTTAGTAGCCATACCTAAAAATCATAGTATTTATCATTAAAATAATATGCATTATTTCCTTGACTTAAATTTCATTATTTTATTATTATTATTATATTATTATGAATATGTATATAAAAAAAACTATGTACTTATTTTATCTTCATTATACAACAAGATTGTTTACATTGGAGTAATCTAAAGAGTAATAACTAATCAATTTTATGTTGTTGACAATTTATTATTAATTTTTTTATTATGAATATTATTATTTTTATTTATTATTGTGTAAAAAAATAATAAATAATAAAAATGATCACTTTATTTATTAGTTAATAATAATAAACATTGATAAACAACGACACACACTCAGCTCACAGCTGTCAGTTGGGTGGTCCAAGAGCGCTATTTCGCCCTCTTTGTATAAATTTTAAAACTAATTCACGAGTCGATTTTTATACACATTTTTAGCTTACGGAGTTCGTCCTCCTGTTCTCTATTCTTCATGAGTCCAATTCACAGGGCATTACAATTTAGGGCTTTTTTCCTCCACTGGCGGCACTTGTAGAGCTTTTGTATTAGAGTGGGTATAAGCAGAGTGAAGCCACCGAGGTCCCATTAGTCCGACATTTCGTGCTCGCCGTTTGGAGTGGGTATAAGAGGTTTTCGTCACCTCCGCAGTCCAATTCACAGGGCAAATTTTTTACAATTTAGGGCTTTTTTTTACCGCTGATGGCGCTTGTAAAAATTTTTTTTATATAGATTTTACATACAAAAGCTTCACAAGCGCCGTGAGTGGTGAAAAAAAGCCCTAAATTGTAATGCCCTGTGAATTGGACTGCCGAGCTCACCGTGTAGAGTAGGTATAAGAGATTTTCGTCATTTCCGAGGTAAAAATCATCTATGGCTTCACTCTGCTTACACCCACTCTATTTTGTATGGAAATCACTGAAATATAATGAAACAGGGGTGCGTTCCGTGGCTATCCAGTCCGTACGAACTTCTAAATGTCTCTAGGGTACGTTCCAAAATTTTAAACACCCCTATAAACTTTTCTATATTAGTGTCAGTTAATGTATTTTTAGTAGAGAAAGGAGAATAATAATAGTTAGTTATTTTTTATTCTCATCGATAATAAGTATAAGTGATTAACTTATTATTGCGATAAAAAAAATGGTAAAAAAAAAACACTGAAATCCGCCATCTTGATATACCGAACTGAACGAAGGTTTTGAAACGTATTCCAGGCTACACTGAAAAAAAAAAGTGTAAAGTGCCTGCGCTCTGTATACAATTGGTGCTTTCTTTTGTGTATTCATTTTTTTTCACTTTCATGCGCATGATCATGCACGTGCGCCTGTCATGCAAACTTGTTGAGAGAACCGTGGCGTCGAGCGAATAATTTTTCAAAAATAAGAATTAAAACATGGCTGATCCAGCCTCTCATGTCCTACGCTGTTGCAAACTGACTTTTTGCTGACTGCGCATTTCATTGCGCATGCGCGAAAATAAACAGGAAAAAAAATAAATACACAAAAGAAAGCACCTCATGCCATATTAGGTGGACTTTCCAAAAATCACTCGGAAACCCGGAAGCGGCGCAGTAGTCGAAAAAATATAGTGATAAAATAAACTTAAGAGTAACTAGAAGTTACTGTAGATATTTTAAACAACAAAAACAACCATAGTGCATGTGCCATTTGCTTTTGTTACTTATTACAGTTGTGAAAAGTATTTTTATAATTATTATTAATAATTAAACAATAATAATTTATTGATTTGTGCCTATAAAAATACATGAACAAAAAATCACGTCTACCACAACAAAATATCAAAAATTTTCTATGATCACAATCTTGAACTTCCGGGTTTCCGAGTGATTTTCGGAACGTCCCCCTGGTGTGTTCGTTCACTTTTTACACCAAGCGTACGCACAGAGCGTATGCAAGGTAGAGTGGGTATAAGCTTACACCCACTCTAATGCAAGGGAGCGCTAGAGTCCTGCGGTCATTGGGTGCATTCCTTTAATAAAATTTTTTTTTCCGCTCTGCAATTTCGCCCTGTAATACCGACCAAAATTTTATAGGAAAAAGCTGTTTCTTGTAGTGGCAGTACTAGCACATGACATTATTTTTTTTGGCTTTCAATTATCGGAAAAATTATCTAAATGACTGTTCAATATTCATGTCAAACTGAAATAAAAAGAGAATTTACTCGTTGTAATTGCTTCTTATTGTCACATAGGTTGCACAGGATATTATCGTAAATATTCAAAGTCTGGAGAATTACATAGAGGATTCTATCACTTTTGTCGTTGTTTCTGTTTCTAGTTTTTATTCGGTATTACAGGGCGAAATTGCAGAGCGAAAAAAAATTTTTTATTAAAGGAATGCACCCCTTTAAAGAAATTTTCGTAACTAAAATTTACTATCAATTTATTGTTATTCGTTTTTTTCCCGCAGTCCAATTCACAGAGCAAATTTTTTACCATTTAGGGCTTTTTTTGCCACTGACGGCGCTTATAATTTTTTTTTTTATATAGATTTTCCTTATATAAAAAGGACAGTTGTCATCGATCTTCCTAAGATTTGATTGGTTATTTGGTTTTCTTTGTCATTCTCATGTCATTTGTCATTCTGTCTTTGTCGGTTGTTAATGAAATAAATAAACAAATTTTCTTTCTCAGTCACTCACATTTTTTTTTTTTTCCCGTCGTTAAGGTAATCAATAAATTTATTTGTTTATATATTTTCAAATCAAGATTTGACAGATCGCTTGAACAAAAAATAGTCTTTAAATTATAATAACTGTTTTTATTGATGATAAATGAACTGATTTATATATAACTTTATTAATACGATGATGGAAAAATTAATAGGCTTATGTACAAGAAAATAAAAGTATGTATCTATATAATATTCACATACATTCTATTTAGAAACAAAAAAAAAAAAAAAGGGAATCATTTTATTCACAATTTTATTGACAATTGAAAATGTAATCATTCTATTTTGACAAAAAAGTAGAATATATATATATACATATATACATGTCTCTTTGAGTAAAAAAACTGATTATTTCAGTACAACTATTGATAAATATATGACTGTTATAATTTATTGGAGGAACTGGTCATGTTGATATGATTAATGGCATAGGTGTTTATTTTTATAATTTCTTCTTTCACATCTTATAAATAATTTTTGAAAATGAGTAATGTCACACTTTGTTTAGAAGTTGTGGTGAATTATGTAATGAAAAGAAATTGAAACAAATAAAATGAGGATTCGAAACTTTAAAGGTAATAATATGTTGGTGTTGTCTTGATATTAGTCATGATCTCACTAAAATTTCATTGGAAAATATTTATTAGTCTCACAAGATTTTCATGTATCTAAGCTAGGGAATTTTTTTGAAGAAGTTCTTTGATCAGGCTGGCCTTAATAAAGAGAAGTTAAGGTTTTCTTCATCAATTCTTGATCAGGCTGGCCTTATTAAGGATAAGTTAAGGTTGTCTCGATCAATTCTTGATCAGGCTGCCCTTATTAAGGATAAGTTGAGGTTTCCTTGATCAATTTTTGATCAGGCTGGCCTTAATAAGGATGAGTTAAGGGTTCCTTGATCCAATCTTGATCGAGTTATCCTTAATCAAGCATCTTGATCAAATATTGATCAAATTTCGATCAGGCGTGTGTTAAGGGAACATTGATCAAGTCTCAATCAAGACTTGAAGTCAAATCAGGCTAGCCTGACCAGATTTCCACTCGGGATCATATTTATAAAGAAGAATTTTTTTTTTTTTAAATATTTAAGAACATAATAATTCACTCTGTGTGAATGAATGATTAATTAATCAAAAATATACATACCCCTGAAAACGGAATAGTAAAATGGAAAATGTTTGAAGTAAGCAAAAAAATGTTACAAAAAAATGGATTTCTTTTCGACAAAGGTTGCCGGAAATTTCATTGTTTTATAAATTATATGTTATTCGTGAAAATATAATGTCGAAATTTTTTTGAAAATTAATAATCAACATTAATGAAAAATAATTGAAAAAGAAGATTTTAAAATAGGCGCATGATTTTTCAGATCTTTAGTTTATGATTTGACAAATGGCTCAAGAAAAACGAAATATTAGCCACTTTTTGAATTTATTTTATCTACAAGTCGATATTTTTATTGAGGGTGAGTTTGAAGTCTCAGATTCATAGTTTCACAAAAATTCTATTCAGAAATATATGTTTTATGTACATGACTTGAAGCAGGAAACGTCGTATTTCGTGTACAAGTTATAGCAAATATAAAAAAGAGTCAAAATTGATTTTAAAATTTTTTAGGATAGAAGTACTGCACGGACAAAAATGAAAAGTAAAATTTATCATAAAAAAATTGTATAATTAATATTTTACGGAGGAAAAGAAGAATCTAAGGACAAAATCAAGTGAAAATTATTTATTAATAAAATGAAAAAACGGAGACGTGTTTTTATATTTTTTTAATATGAAATTTACAATTTAAAACAATAAAACACAAGCTTAACCATATTAATTTATAAAATTTGCATTTTTTTTTTCCTGTAGTTTTTTTCATGAGGTGTTTTTTGAATATAGGAATCATGATTTCGGGAAAATTCTATTTAGAAATATTTTATTATGAACATGAGTAATTTTGAAGTGAATGTTTAATTAATTAATTGGGAATTGCATCACAGAAATAAAAGAATCGAAAATAAAGTGATCGAGACCTTGATGAATAAAGTATTATGGGTAAATTATGAGAAGGGTTTTTTAAAAGACATAAGAAAACATAATTATAGTTTGCTCTTTTCGTAACGTGAATGATTAAGTTATCAAAAATACTCAGCCATGAAAAACTGAATAGTAAAATAAAAAATATTCGAACTAAACATCCACAAAAATGTCATAAAGAAATGAGTTTTGCTTCAACAGTGGCTGTACGAATTCGTTTAAACTCTATCTTTTTTAAAAATTGTCTTTTATTCGTGTGAACAGAGTGTTGTTTTTTTTTTTTAAATTATTACTAAATAACAATGAAAATAATTGAAACATAAATGTGATTTACTATTTTTACAAAATAGCTCAATGAATGATGACATCAAGAGAAAGTATGATTGTGATAATATTTTTTAAAAAACTATCTTCTCATGTTTATAAGAAAAACAGGCGCGCGAAGCGCGCCCAGTGATCTCGTACCAAGAAGACTAGAAATACAGGAGGACTTACTCCCTATCTCGCCTGTATATAAAAACCGTTCCGCTATATGGTCGCCGCAAAATTGAGGGGCGCTAGTAGTACCACGGTAACGTGCGACTTATCGCTTTTACAATGCGCACAATACAAACATACTCTAACAAACATCATGTGTATAATGCTCTATTAGTGTTTGTCAGAGTATGTTTGTATTCACATTAAAAGGTCGCACTTTAATGCGCCCTCAATATGGCGACTAGACGCATTTTGAACTCCTGTATTTCTAGTCTTCTTGTCTCGTACATATAAAAGCTTCACAAGCGCCACCGATGGATAAAAAGAGCCCCAAATTGTAATGCCCTGTGAATAAGGGTGCAGCACCCGTATTCAGAGGATGTTCTCATTAGGGCTTTTTTTTTCCGATAACGGCGCTTGTGAACTTTTTATATAGATTTTACATAGAAAAGCTTCACAAGCGCCACCATCGGAAAAAAAACGCCCTAATGAGAACATCCTCTGAATACGGGTGCTGCAGTCCAATTCACAGGGCAAAATATATTTTACACTTTAGGGCCTTTTTTTCCGACTTCTTGTCAAACCTCTATGCTGAATGCGGTTCAGGGGAGCGTTCGATAGCAGGCCGAGGCCAAAAATTCGGCCAATTTCTCATTATGGTTTATTTCATATGTTTGTAGTGTCAGCACTGCTACATTATAATTTCGAATATTTAAATGGGATTTCCTCGTGGTGAGTTTTCGATTTATCAAGTTGTCTTTCTGTTGGCCCAGGCCGAGGCCCTCGGCCAGCTATCGAACGCTCCCCATGACTAGACTGTAGAGAGCTCATTTTTTCTGTGTTACGTGGGAGTTCACATTGCTCATATACACCATATACGACCATTTATAAACAACAAAGGTGTGCTTAATCTGTCATTGCACTTGGTTTATCATGTGTTTGCTATTGTTGGAGCCCACTTGAATAATGTAGAAGGAGGAGAAGGAGATAAACATAGAATATTACGTATTTATAATATGAGAAGAAATAATATGATTAGCAAAGTATCCAATCCATTTGATACGTTAGATGACAGAACTTTATTTAAATTATTCTAGGGAACTTACAATTTTCAAAATAATGTAATGAAACAAATTATAAATTGTCTTTCTACAAAAGAAAAAACATTAATAAATATATTAATAATGATAGGTTACCAAAACAAGTTTTTTTTCGAAGTTCATATTAATATTGTTTTCTCTTATACTATTTTATCATTTTTTCCAAATTTTATTTTCGAGCTTTAGTCAGTATGGCTCTGATCGCTCCAATTATTCACAATAGACATACATAATGGACTATGTCATAACTCATAATCCATCATAATCATATACATCGATGTGAGCTCCAACGTAACACAAAAAAAATGCTCTCTAGTCATGAATTACATTCAGCATAGAGGTTTGACAAGAAGTTTTTCAAGCGCCGCCATCGGAAATAAAGGCCTAAAGTGTAAAATTTATTTTGCCCTGCACCCGTATTCACAGGGGTGCGTTCCGTAGGGGGAGCGCGGTCCTTTTTGGCTATAATCAAAGTGAATCCATAAAAATTAAATCTCCCTAGGAATCCCTAAAAAATAACCAGTCTCATGTATACTTTTTTTTACACCTTTCTATGTATGTATTGTTAATGTTGTGGATGTGGTGCTTACTGAATTTTGTACTGAATAAAATTATTAAAACAATAAATTTTTTAATAACAGTTAACCAAGAAGACTAGAAATACAGGAGGACTTACTCCCTATCTCGCCTGTATAAAACAAGGTATCGCCGTAGGTAGGCAAAAGAGCGAGATGTGCGCGATTTAGAGCCAGCGGTCGCAGCATAATACAAATATTGCCTCCTGACAAACACTAATAGAGCATTATACACATGATGTTTGTTAGAGTATGTTTGTATTGTGCGCATTGTAAAAAAAAAGCGATACAAGTCGCGCACGTTACCGTGTTACTACTAGCGTCCCTCAATTATGCGGCGACCGTATAGCGATACGGTTTTTTGAGGCAAGTTCGTCCTCCTGTATTTTTAGTCTTCTTGCAGTTAACAAAATGAAAAGAAAAATTCCACTTCAAACACATTATCTATTGACTGATTTAGGTAGTAATTGTTGTTTTTGTCGAAAATGAACAGCAACATCAGCCAGTTTAAGATCTTGAAAGATAACAAAAATATAAGTGCTGTCCTAACCTTACATTTGAGTTATGATAGGTTTTGAAGCATTAACTTTGAAAAGAAATACAATTTACAGGCTAAATAATTGAGATAACAACAATATACACCTACTATTTTAATTGACAATTTTTTTTTTGATGCCAAATTATTTTCTTCTTTATAATACGTTAATCATATTTTTCGGTGTTTACGTTTGCTTTTAGGTGCTTCCTTTTGTGTATTTATTTTTTTTCCTATTTATTTTCGCGCAGGCGCAGTTGAATGCGCAGTCAGCAAAAAGTCACTTTTCAACAGCGTAGGACATGAAGGGCTCGATTAGCCATATTTTAATTCTTATTTTTTAAGAATTATTTGTTCGACGCCACTGTTCTCTCGTCAAGTTTGCATAATATGAGAATGCGCATGATCATGCGCATTAAAGTGAAAAAAAAATCTTTTTAAATTTTATTGCAGTGAGACAAATCGCAACTATGCAGCTTTACATCCGTGGTCAAGAGCCATACGCTATCGATTGTGAAAGTGTAAGTGTAATCAAAGTAATTAAAATTATGCAATTCATACATTTTAGCCAGTCGGCAGTCCCTGCATTATAATGATAACCTATCTCGAACTGAACTGTTGTGGTAGAACGAGCAATAATGCAAAAACAAATCAAGACCTCAGCCAGTCACTAAATTATTTAAATGTTTTTTTGACTTATGATAGATCTTGTACAGTATAGTCATCTTTCCAAACTAACTAATCGTGATTCATTCAAGACTCAATTTTTAACGGTATTCATATCCGCAGACAAGTCTTATTTTTTGAGAATTTTGGATCAACTGAGTACACTCTTCATTGTATTGGTGCAACACAGTAGCCGATAAATCCGCCGTTGCTGATTTAGCTTCACACAACCTTAAATTGACTGTCTCACTTCTTGGAGGTTTTACAATCTTAATATACAAAAACTATTCACATCTCTTTCTTAGCTACATCATTTACTGTTTTTTATATATTTGGTCAAATTAACTGATTTTTTATTCTTATTTTCCATTTAGGTAAGGTTCACGGATCTTTAGCTCGGGCTGGTGAAGTCAAAGGGCAAATCCCTAAGGTAATTTATCAAGTTTTTCTTTAGTAAAAAAAATACCGCATAGTTGTACTTGTGCGATTGTTTAACATTAAAGTTTATACAATATCAGCAATATGCCAGATAAATAAGCAAGTCAAAGTGAAGTCTAGACTTTAGCCTGGTTTTGGCTTTTCATCGATTAGCAACAATCTAATCTAAGAAAACTTGTCTTTCAATAAACCATATTGTCAACCACTAGTGTAATATAAATATTTGTTATTTTTTCAGGTCGAAAAGCAAGAAAAAAGTAAGAACAAAACTGGATGTGCAAAGAGACGAGTACAATACAACCGTAGATTTGTCACAGTTGTCCCAACATTCGGACGTAGACGTGGACCAAATACCAATCCCAACACATAAAAGTTTAAATTGAGATAGAATGGATATTATTTGCAACAGATATTAATTAGCATTTATTATTAAAAGTGACAACTTTGATGATTAAATAAAAAACAGCAATCGAAAAAACTCATAAAAAACACTTATAATTCGAACATGTTGATAGAAGTTATTGAAAGCGCCGGATTAAAAAAAAAAACGCCCATTTTGAGAAGTCATTCTGAAAGGCCATTTTCACGAGCTATTCTAAATCGCTTTTTTATGAAACTACATAGTTACACTGAAAAAAAAGTTCTACCAGATAGAACTTTTGTTCTAGGAAATTTTTAGTTTTGAAAGAAGAAAAAAAGTTCTTATTAAAAGACAAAAAAATTCTTGAAACATGACTGACAATGGGTGCATTCCTTTAATAAAAATTTTTTTTTCGCTCTGCAATTTCGCCCTGTAATACCGACCAAAATTTTATAGGAAATTGCTATTTCTTGTAGTGGCAGTACTGGCACATGACATTATTTTTTTAAGCTTCCAATTATTGGAAAAATTACCTAAATGACTGCTCAATTGTTATATCAAACTGAAATAAATAGAAAATAGACTTGTTGTACTTGCTTGTTATTGTCACATAGGTCGTACTAGACATTAATAAAGTCTAGGATATTGCATGGAGAATTTTATCACTTTTGTCGTTGTTTCTGTTTCTAGCTACTTGTCGGTATTACAGGGCGAAATTGCAGAGCGAAAAAAAGTTTTTTATTAAAGGAATGCACCCTTAGATTTGAAATGAAACTAAATTAGTTTTGAAAAAAGACAAATTATTCTTGTAATGACAAAAAAACTTTTTGAAATAAATGCTAAAAAGGTCTTGAATTGAAACGCATACTTCTTGAAAAAAATCTTTTTGTTCTTACTTTAAGAACAACAGTTCTAAATTTTAGAATAAGAGATTTTTCGACCGTGAAATACAGTTGACCGATTTAATATGACCGTAAACGGAAAAACCAACGTCTTGATCTGTATATCTACTAAACCTTCTACTCAAAATTACTAAATTTTATTCAAATTTGTACTTTTTTGAATAACGAAAATTTAAAGAAAAAAATTATCAATTTCGACCGTTGTTTTCAGAAGATATTCAATCTCGAATGATTAATTAAGGTTAATTCCGAGTCGCATTACCGAACCAATATTTATGCCACTATTTTTTATTCCCGTGTCCTGAAATTTTTGTGGCGCCACTGATGAAAAAACACGCAAACAAAGTTTGCGTCGTACATCAAAACCATGCTTGTGTTCATAGGTGCTTTCTTTTGGGTGTTTATTTTTTTCACTTTAATGCGCATGATCATGCAAACATGAGAAAAGAGCAGTGGCGTAGAACGAATAATTCTTGAAAAATAAGAATTGAAATATAGCTGATTCAGGCCCTCATGTGCTACGCTGTTGCAATCTGACTTTTTGGCGACTGCGCATTCAACTGCGCATGCGCGGAAATAAATAGGAAAAAAAATAAATACACAAAAGAAAGCACCTCTTGTCTGTGTGCCGTGCATCTAGCAAAGTTCTAATTTTTTTAAGTTCTAAGTTATTTATTTTTTAAAATCCACATTTTTTTTCTGACAAATATTGAAAAAATTTGTCACAATTAGACAAAATTAACAAGTTCTGTCAAATGTTTTTAAAATTCATCAAATAAAAAAATTATTATAATTGACAAAATTTGACAAATATTGCCAAAATTTGACAAAATTTGTCAGAATTAGACAAATTTTGTCAAATGTTTCTAAAATTTATGCAAAAAAAAAAACTTATTAAAACTGACAAAGTTTGACCAATATTGACAAAAATTGGAGATTTTGGCAAACTTCATCTAATTTTGGCAAATTTTGTCAAAATTATTTTCACCTGGGCGCTGCATGTCACTTATATATAAAATAAAGTTTCAAGTTTCGGTAAGGGGTGCATTCCTTTAATAAAAAATTTTTTTTCGTTTTGCAATTTCGCCCTGTAATACCGACTAAAAACTAGAAACAGAAAAAACGACAAAAGTGATAAATTTCTCTATGCAATATTCCAGGCTTTACAGTTTACGATAATGTGTGGTATGAGCTATGTGACAATAACAAACAATCGCAACAAGTCAATTTTCTATTTATTTCAGTTTGATATAAACATTGAACAGTTATCCATTTAATAATTGGAAGCCAAAAAAAATAATGTCAAGTGCTAGTATTGCCACTACACGAAACAGCTTTTTCCTATAAAATTTTGGCCGGTATTACAGGGCGAAATTGCAAAACGAAAAAAAAATTTTTATTAAAGGAATGCACCCAAGGAATCGTCATTCTTTTCAAATTTAATCTTAAAATAAATATTTTTAAAGTTGATAATTATTGATAAAAAAGTTGCATGAGATTTACTATTCTCTATTTACTATTTTAAATTAATATAACGAATGATATATTTTAAAATAAATCATGAATATGAAACAAATTTTTCTGTAATGATTATTCGATATTTTTTAAAATTTATATGACTACTCACATATACATAAATATAAATATAATGACACATTACAATAATAAATTTTAAAGAAAAATATATTTAAAATTTTAATCTCAATTAAATTAAAATACAAAAAAGTAAATTTTAATAAACATAACTAAATAATCGACATTTCACTTAATATATTATGAATAATTTTTAATTGTAATTTGAATTATAACATAATATTTTAAAAATTACAAAGTCATATTAATATTTTCAGTCACTAAAAAATGAGAATCACAGTTTCATGAACATTCTTTTCAAGTAAAAAAAAATTGATGTATTTGAATAAGAATTCCACATCGTACGAGAAAACTTTAAAAATATTGAGAAAATACACAGTGTTACGTACTGGTATCAATATAATAAATAAATAAATAAATAAATAAATTAAATATTTAGTAAATTCAAGGGCATATAAAATACCGAGTAAGCAATTAAATTGTTTCTTTTTTATCTTTTAAATTATTTTTATTTTATTTTAGCAAAATCAACATTTTACCTTTTCTCTCACAATATTATATTTTTTATTTTAAATTATTTTAGCAAACCATAATTCAAAGTCACCTTTGCATCTCGATAGTTTACATGCGTTAAATTTACTAAGTTGTTAAAAATAAATGTTTAAATAAATGATAAATGCTGCCTATCGTGGGACAGGTAAAATATAATTGGTCAAGATTTTCCCACTTTTAATCATCCCTTCTTCATTTTATTGATTTTTATGGGAATTTTCATTTTTAAAATTTAAGGAACTTCACTCTTGCGACAACTTTTGTTTGGGCAATATTTAAATTGAATTTAAATAGATTTTTATCAAATCAAATCAAATTAAATAAATAATAAAATCAATTTAACCTTTACGTTCTAATAAATAAAATTTTACAAGTGAATTTAAATTAAATAATCTTTATGATAAAATTATTATTTTTTCCTTTATTTCCTTTATAAATTGACTGTTCCTAATACTATAAAACAATTAACTGTGACAAATTATTATTCCTACAAATTTTACCCTTCCGAAATCCTAAATATTGACTGTGATTTTTCTCCGGGGTGTTGTTTTTCTGTGCTACGAGTTTGTGGTACCTATTGGATTATTCTAAATTATCAACATCATCAGGCGACCATCTGGATTGACACGCTCTCTACCATTTGATTTTGGATAAACCACAACAACAAGGTTAGAGCTGTTAATCAGCTGGTTATTTATTTTACCGGTTTAAAACCAAACGGGGGAGAGGCATCGACGCGCATGCGCAAAATTTGAAGCTTTCTGATAAGTCCAAAATCAGAGACTTATTTCAATGTTTAATTCAATTAATTATTAATAATATAAACAATAAATTAATATAAATAAATAAATTGTTATAAACAAAAAAAATATAATATTTGAGTAACCTATATAAAACTCGAGTTGAAAAAAAAAATTTTAATGATACATATTGAAAATAAAAATCAATATGAAAAATAATGATTGGGAATAATAATATTAACAAGACCTGTAAATTCCATATTATATTTATTAATAACAATTAAGACTAATAATATTTTAGTATCAATAATCTTGTCAATTGAGCCTATGTTTTGAGTTGTTTTGTTCTTCTTTTTTGTAATGAGTGCTACAACTTGCTCAGATGATTGTCTGACATCAGGTTTATTTTTTGGCACCATCATTTCCATAAAATTTGTTTTGATTTCATCATCACAATTTTGACATTCTTGAGCAGGATGCTTCATCATTCTACCAGCATTTGAAACATATTTTTTTTCACAATATTTACAACTTCCTGTCTTGTATTTGCATTCAGGATTTGCAACAACATTAAAATGTTTCCAAACTTCAGATTCAGAACGACCCATTGTTAAAATTAGTATCTATAAAATATATGGACTGTTATTAAATCTCTTTGAACTAAATTTAATTACTTTTTTTACTTACATATATGACATATCAAAAACAAAAATATAGACTGTCAACTCTGGGTTTAACCTCACTTTTTCTTTTTACAATAACTAAGTCTCTCTGAACTGAATACGATATACACATCAACTGCAAATTATAATATTAATTGTTATATAATTATTTAAAATTTATCACTGATAATTTTTATTTTTTAGAAAAATGTTTAAAAAAATATTAATAACAATAAAAATTAAAGTTGTTATGATGCTTACCTTTTTCACTGTCTTTTTTTATTCATAAATTTTTCAGTTGACACTACGATCGAATTTTTGTTAACATAATTGAACTATTTTTATTTTTTTGACATTGAATAAATAATATTTGATGTTAATATTGTTAATAATAAATTAATATTTTTATTGTTGAAAATAAATAAATAATATTTTCATGAAGTACGCGCAGCTTTTTGTGCGCAGGCTCTTTCCTTTTTCATTTTAAAGCCGAAAAATTTCTAACCGCGTGTTAGAACCGCGTGGCTAAAAGTGATAAAATTCTCCATGCAATATCCTAGACTTTACTAATGTTTAGTACGACCTATGTGACAATAACAAGCAAGTACAACAAGTCTATTTTCTATTTATTTCAGTTTGATATAACAATTGAACAGTCATTTAGGTAATTCTTCCAATAATTGGAAGCTTAAAAAAATAATGTCATGTGCCAGTACTGTCACTACAAGAAATAGCATTTTCCTATAAAATTTTGGTCGGTATTACAGGGCGAAATTGCAGAGCGAAAATAAAATTTTTATTAAAGGAATGCACCCATGCAGTTAAAGAACTTATACACTGAGAGAAATATTAACTAAGAATTACAAACGTAAAAGAAAAAATTACAAAATAAATAGTAAAAACTGCGTTCCTCCGTCATTTATAAGAATTATTCGTATATTGATAGATAATTTTTACAATAAAATTATGTAAAAAATCTGGCCATTGACTATATACACTACTAAGCCATAAAATTTACACAATTTTATTGTAATTTCTGTTTAAAAAAATGACTAAATTCACGACACTCACAAGTAAAATCTAGCAGACTGAGAATTTACCCACTACCGGTTTTAGAATTTACTAAATTTTATTACAAATTTTATTTAAAAGTTGGACATTTTTTGTGTTAAGTTGGGCAGTTTGTGCTAGATTCACGGAGAATAGCAATCAATTCCCGGCAACATTTTTTCTTTTCTGTTTACACGCTCAAAACTCGAAAACTAATTGTTAAATAGAAAAAAGTTATTCTTGATAAATTGTTTAGAAATAAATAACCAACAATAAACCTCGCTTAACCCCATACCTAGCTTCAACAGATAAGGCTGTAGAAATGCTTGAAATTACATGACAGTTCAATCATTTGTTCAATCGGTCGGCCATCTTTGTGTTATTTCGTCCCACAAACAGAATTTTTACAAAGCTATATAGTAAAAAATATTTAAGTCTATGCTAACTTTTATATGTCTACATGATAATTTTTATTATATATATAAGAATATTTATTAAATTGTGCAGTATTTTTTATTCAACCATATAATAATTTTTATTGTTTTCACAAAACATGTATGTCTTTATTTTAATTAACCCATAACTCATTATCTAAGAGATTAATCAAAAAAAGTAATTCCTTATAAATTGTTTAGAATTGAATTTTCAATAATAAACTTCACTCAACCCCATGTCCATCTGCAATAGATAACGATGTATAGAGGCTTGAAGTAACCCAACAATTTTTTGACATTTTACACATTTTACATAATTTTATTGTAGAATTCCGACTCTCGCGGCCAGTCCCAGAATTAAAACAAAAATTACAAAGGACTATAGTAATTTCTATGCAACCATGATTTTAATTTTTAGTTAAAATTTCTCTCAGTGTATATATGTGCGTGACTGCCCGGCGTCTACAGAAGCCTGACCCGACTTTGGTCAGTCGAGCGTTCAGACACGACTTCTGGCTGCGGCGCTCCGAGCGCGAACGTTCCTTGGAGACCAATAACATGAAACTTGTATTTTTGGGACGAGCGTCTCGGCACCCGTATTCAGAGGATGTTCTCATTAGGGCGTTTTTTTTCCGATGGTGGCGTTTGTGAAGCTTTTCCATGTAAAATCTATATAAAAAGTTCACAAGCGCCGCCATCGGAAAAAAAAAGCCCTAATGAGAACATCCTCTGAATACGGGTGCTGAACGCGACAGTCGGGCAGTTGACGCAGACGCTCTTCGTAGACCGTAGTTTTATGGGAAAGCATAGGCGATGCGCAATATAGTAGTATTAAATATATGAATGTATGATACTTATGTATGATACACCAGTATCATACCTACCCAATACAATTCTGCCTGACCTGAGTAAAGTTATAAACAAGAAGACTAGAAATACAGGAGGACGAACTTGCCTCAAAAAACCGTTCCGCTATGTGGTCGCCGCATAATTGAGGGGCGCTAGTAGTACCCGGGTAACGTGCGCGACTTGTATCGCTTTTTTTTTACAATGCGCACAATACAAACATACTCTGACAAACACTAATAGAGCATATACACATGATGTTTGTCAGAGTATGTTTGTATTGTGCGCATTGTAAAAGCGATAAGCGCACTTACCTTACTAGCGCCCCTCAATTATGCGGCGACCATATAGCGGAACGGTTTTTATATACAGGCGAGATAGGGAGTAAGTCCTCCTGTATTTCTAGTCTTCTTGGTTATAAAAATGAAATTTCCCGTATGCAACGTGATTAAAACAATTGTGATTAGCCCCAAGGTTTTTAAAACGAAAATGGGCGGTAGACACTTAGCCGAAAGGGTGTGAAATACCTGGCCTTGGAAAAATTTTTTCAATACCTGGCGATTTGCGTGGATTTCTTATGGAAATAAAAAAGTTTGCCTGATCATAGTTCAATTGTTATTAATTATTGAAAATGACTATGGAAGTTAGTCGAAACAAAAACTTCATCAATTATCATAAGTTTTTTTATCGTTAATTTGTAGTTTGATTTGCTGGATCCAAATATTATTTCCTCGTTATTTGCGTTATTTTTTTTTTCTTGATAATAATTAATTAAGGTGTTACCCGCGCTTATCTAGAGACCTCTTTCGGATGGCGTTTAGAAATATAATATTTTTATGAGTGCGAAAGAAATAAAAAAGAAGGAGAAAATCTTGTTTCTCACTTCCACTCAAGTATTTAGACAAAGACAAAAATTTATTTTTATTTATTGTCAAATAAAAAGGTCTCAAAGCCCTATTGATTTTTATATCAAAAATTTCCTTTTTTTTTCTTTTACGAGATCACTTGGCGCGCGTTGCGTGCCTGTTTCTTTAATAACGATGAAAAAATAGTTTTTCGAAAATAATTATCACAATCACACTCCTTCCATATGTATTACTTGCCTCATACATATTGGTTACCCCATACGGATAACTTGCCTCATACGTATTGCTTATCCCATACGTATTGCTTACTTCATACGTATCCGTTACCCCATACGTATTGCTTACCCCATACCTATATATCAATTATCAGAAAAAAAAATAATAATTATAAGTTATAACATTACTACTTATTTTAATTCAAGCAGAAATCTGTTAAATACTATTTAAAATAACGAATCTTGATTTCAAAATATATAAATGATGTAATTTGTTGATTTCCCTGACGACGAAAAAAAAAAATTTGTGTAAGAGTGACTGAGAAAGAAAATTTGTTTATTTATATTTCATTAACAACAGACAAAGAAAAAATGACAAATGACATGAGAGTGACAGAGAAAACAAAATAACCAATCAAATATTCGGAAAATCGATGACAACTGTCCTTTTTATATAAGGATAAATCTCTAGTTTTTGGTAAATCTGTAATTGTTTTTCTCAAAATGGAACCAGGTAATGGAAAACTAAACTTGGCTCTCCGTAAGACCCTATGTTTAACCTCTAAAAAAGTAGTTGACTTTAACAATTAATTAAAAAATAAGTAGTTACAACAAAATTAACAAAAAATTCAAGATTGCGTATTGTTATTTCAAGAATTTACTACAAAAATTTCAGCAATAGTTCATTGTTTTCTACCAGCACTGGTAACGCCTTAATTAAAATAATAATAAAAAGCTGAAAATTAATAAACAAGGAAGAGCGAGTGCGCATGTGCATACCTTTTCAGTTGTCATGGGTATTATTATTATTATCATTATGACATATTTCATATACTTGCAATATTGTTCTGTTTTGTATTTTTTCTTTTTTCTCTAGATAGATTAATAATTTCAATTTGAATAAAGGGTCATTTTGTTTGACTCGAATAAATATGATACATAAATTGAATCTAAACTATTTATAAAAATATTGTGTAAACATTATTGTTATTTCTGAATATAATTGCTCTACTCCTTTGATCATAAATTTTATACATTTCTTTGCGTTTATGTTTTTATATAAATAACATGTGGTAAAACTTCAGTTGTATTTAGTACGCTTTTCATCATTGCTTGTTGAGTATTGCGTTCTTGCCAATATGATTTTGAATAATTCATCCTACGACAATATTATATGCGATGAAAAGACTTTTGTGTTGCACGTAATCTAATCTAGAATAGAAAACTAATCAATTGTTATGAAGATTCGAATGAAATATGAAATACAATATATGTCATAATAGTAATACTAATACTCGTGACAGCTGATAAGGAATGCACACGCGCACTTGCTCTTCCTTGGTTATTAATTTTCAGCTTTTTATTATTATTTTAATTAAATAATTATTATCAGGCAAATAACGAAGCAATAAAATTTGGATCCAGCAAATTAAACTCTAAAAATTAACGATAAAAAAACTTGTGATAATTAATTAGAATTTTTGTTTCGGCTAACTTCCATACTCATTTTCAATATCTAATAACAATTAAACTATCATCAGGCAAATTTTTTTATTTCCATAGCAAATTCAGGCAAATCGCCAGGTATTGAAAAAATTTTTCCAAGGTCAGGTATTTCACACCCTTTTGGCTAACTGTTTACCACCACGAAAATGCCATGAGCTGACAAAAAACTGAATGAACAAATGAATTCTATAGAAATCCATACCACGATAAAGTTGAATGAAAATGTTTATTTTCGCTGTAACAGTTAGTCGTACAGTTTGATTTTATTAACTTAGTAAATAGCGTTTTTTCTACAGTCTCTTTTGACAATCGTATTTTGATCTCGTTTATTGATAAAAGTGTTTATTTACTAAAAAAGTACCAACTGCAGTCGATTCGTTCACAAGAATTACAAATTGAGGGAATTCTCTAATTTTATTATTACCCGGGAAAAAAGGTTTATATACGGGGAATAAAGGTTTATATTTATGTATGATTATATATGGTAATGAATAATAATATATAATAATATATAAGTATGTACAATTTCAAGACAAATTTTTTGAACATTGTATACACTTATATATATTTATATATAAGTATATATAATTATATATAGTTGTAGACAGAAAAAAAATTTTTCGTCGACTTTTAATATAATTATATATCATTGTATATAGCTGTATATAAGTATATATAGAAATACATAATTATATCATATTATATATAGTTGTATATAATTAAATATAAATATATATATTTATATATGATTATATATATTTATAAACTGTAAATTTTTTTTCATTTACTTTTATATGATTATATATAATTATACACAATTATAAATAAAAATATATAATTGTAAACAAGTTTATACAAACATATTTGGTTTTTTTTTGAGAGCTGTAAAAGTTTTGTCTACCATTTTGTACATTCAGGAAGGGTATCAAGATGTTTATAGTCCAAAAATTTAATTTCATTCAACAATCCATCATCAGACATTCTTTATAAATTTTTTAACATAACATGTGGTTGTATACATATAGTTTCCGATACGAATAACAAGAGAAATTTTACGAATCATATTTGATCGGATTAACAAGAGTTCAGTTTCTTCTTGAATGGAAACAATATGATCGACTGTCACTTTCATTTTTATATGTTTAAAAAATTATTCTATCGGTCTTAACCCCGAAATTGACATTGGTAAGCTCAACTGTAATGTACTTATATTAAAAAATAAGTCAATTGAATGTAAGAAAAAAAAAAGAAAATTGACAAAAAATCTTGAAGTATAAAAATTACTCAAGTTTAAACATAATCTACTTTCATAACTATTCTTATAACTTTATCTTGTCATATACTTAGGATAGATTTAAATTTAGGTATCTTTAAGAGTTATCCAAAGATGTTGACTAAAAGTACAATTATCGTATTAAAAAGTATAAATTAAAACATAATTTTATATAAAAAAAAAAAAAATTTGTCCTCTTTAAATGTTTGGACTAACACACGTCATGTTTGATATTAGATAAGAACAAATCATATAACATTGTTTCTTGTATTAAAATGTATTAAATGAATCTTGAATTTCATACAAAAATTAAATTACTGTTTTAATAATATATAGCCACAAAGAAAGACTGCTAGATTATTAAGGAGGTTATGCACAAATTACTCTTTTTTTAAAAAATATAATGAGAATCTTCTGAAATTTTGTACACAAGTAGATCTTTTCATTCTGAATACAACGGTATAATTATTTTCTTATGTTGATCGGTTAAATTTTTTGTAATTAATTATTGAAAATAATATTTAACATTGGCTCTTATGGAGATTTCAACCATTTTTTTTCGGATAGAAAAAATGATGAAAAAGTCTTGAAAAAAATCACACATATACTAGAAACCGAGTTTTATTAATTGCGCGAAAAATTTTCATATGTTGATCGGTCAATTAATGAGTAATTAATTATAAACTTTACAAAAATTAGATGTGGCAACGTATGGCATGTTCAAACACACACACATACCCGCAATCCCATATATTGTATATGGGGCGCAGGCGCTTTCCACTTTTTTTTTTTACAGTGTAGTCGGATTTCAGTTTTGTCTGTGACGTCAGAAGCGCCCCGCAACACCCGCAATGAATTTGTGCATAACCTCCTTAAAGTCATATATCATTATGTACAACTATATCTATTTATATATGAAAATTAGAAAATTTAATTTATATATAATTATGTATAACCACAAAAAAAATCTATATACGGTCTGTCCCATTTTAATTGGATAATGGATTTTTCTTGAAAAATATAGCTCAAATTGAAAAATGATTCAAGTAAAAGTTGTAGGGTTTGGAGGAGGACCTAGAAAAAAAAAAAAAAAAATTCGAAAAATCCAAAGTGGCGGAGTTTCAGGTATGAACATTCCTTTTGTTCTTGATTTGCTCTTAATTTGCTATTGAAACGTTCAGCACCCGTATTCACGGGGCAAAATTGTTCTCATTAGAGCTTTTTTTTCCGCTGATGGCGCTTGACAAAATTTTTTTTATATAGATTTCACATAGAAAAGCTTCACAAACGCCACCATCGGAAAAAAAACGCCCTAATGAGAACATCCTCTGAATACGGGTGCTGCAGTCCAATTCTCAAAAAAGCCCTAAATTGTAATGCCCTGTGAATTGGACTGCTGCACCCGTATTCACGGGGCAAAATTGTTCTCATTAGGGCTTTTTTTTCCGCTGATGGTGCTTGACAAAATTTTTTTATATAGATCATGGAGGTGGTAAGGAGTGTAAGCTTTGCTTTTTTACTGAAGCCGACATTTCGGTGTAAATGAGGGCGCTGGTATCGGACTCGAACGACAGATCACGTGTAATCTTTTGTTTACTGCATGCACCTGAATGGTCCAAGAAGATATTTAAACATAATTGTACAGGCTACTGGCTAGAGTGAATAAGAATATTTTGTTCTATCTCTTTTTTTGGTCAAGGGTCGATGCCAGCGCTGCAGCTGATAGTTTTTTGAACTGACTTACTCCGAAATTTAGGCTTCAGTGACAGCCTATGCTTTAACACAGTAAAAAAGCAAAGCTTACACTCCTTATTCACCTCCATGATATAGATTTCATATCGAAAAGCTTCACAAACGCCACCATCGGAAAAAAAACGCCTTAATGAGAACATCCTCTGCAGTCCAATTCAGAGGGCAAATTTTTTACAATTTAGGGCTTTTTTTTACCGCTGATGGGGTTTGTAAAAATTTTTTTTATATAGATTTTACATACAAAAGCTTCACAGGCGCCTTGAGTGGTGAAAAAAAGCCCTAAATTGTAAAAATTCTGCACAATTCACAGAAGCACTGGCGGCGCTTGTAATTTGTATGTCTATATATTTGACATGGCAGCCCTAAATTGTAAAAAATTTGCCCTGTGAATTGGACTGCTGGATTTGTTCTTGATTTGCTATGGATTGGTTACTGCGCAGACTTGGTGTTCTGTTTTTTTTTTTTTCTATATATATATATTTTTTTTTCGGTTAAAATGACTAAAAACTAATGATAAATATGATAAAATGACATAAACTATAATCAACAATAAATTTATTTAGTAATTTTCATAGTTTTTTTTTTGGTTCTTGATTCGCTATTGATTTGCCTTCGATTTTAGTGGTCAGTTTTCATAAATTAACCTTAATTAACCTTATGTTTTTAAAACATATAAATTATCAATAATAAAAGATAATTCACGTAAAAGTAATGTGTCTAAACTGTCAATAGAATAATTTAATGTTTTATTATCTTATTTGATGGTTTATATTATAATTAGAGGTTTTGTAATATTAATCTTAATTTGCTCCGTAATAGCTATTGATTCGTTCTTGTCAAAGCACTGAAATCAACTCTTCTCATTTTCGCCAGGGAGTGGAAATATTTTTCCGGCATTACTTCGGCTTTTCCCGGCATTCCCTGAGAAATAACTCCGGCATGAGATTGATGACAGAAAAATACTCCGGCATGACACTTATGACGGAAAGGTTACTCCAGCATAAGAACAATAACGGTGAAAATACTCTGTCATGGGAGCGCTGGCGGAGAAATTACTAATGAGTTTTTTCTTCTTCATTGATCTAATGCCAGAATAATTTTTCCGGCACTAATTGGAAATCATTCCGGCAGCAATCTCATGCCTGAGCAATTTCTCCGATAGTGAGCCAAAAACTGAGTAATGCCGGAGAAATATTTCTACCAGGATTATGCAAACAAATATGTATTAAAATTACTAATGAACAGCTGAAGTACACAAGCATAGTTTTTGACCCAGTGCTATGCCATAGTCCGTTTATTACCAGAAACAACTATGGCATACTTCTGATATTACACGGAACTATAAAAAATTAACTGAAGTAGTCTAGTTGTTTTTTGTAATAAATTGACTATGGCATAGAAACTTTGGTCAAAAACTATAGTAGTGGACGCTAAAAAAATGCACCCATGTTAAGCAGTGTCTCCACGGTATAGAAAAGCTTGCAAGATCTTTCATCACTAGATAATTACTAGAATTTTGGTGGAAATAAGCCTTTAAAAGCCTTGCAAGACTATCGCAGCCAATGGGACATGTTCCATTTTTTCGTACAAGACATGAAGACTAGAGAACGGTCTCCTGTTCTCTAGTCGTCATGGTCAGTGTTGGGTAGGTATGATACCAGTGTATCATACAGCAGTATCATACAGCAGTATCATACACTGAATCATACAGTATGATACATCTCCATTATCATACGCCATGTATCATACATTAAGAGTACCTGTACATTTCACTTTTTAAACTATTTTACTGACGCCATTATACACATATTTGGCGCCCAAAAACAATATGTCAACATCCAACATAATATATATGTAATCTCAAGAATTTATTAATATTCATTAATAAATCAACGAACGAAAAATGATTGTGTGCATTTTATTTGAATAATCTCAAAAATTATAATAAAACAATGAGATAATAGACATGATCTGTAGGCAAGGAGGGTTTTGACAAGTTCTAAGAAACATCATGAAAAAAGATAGTTTTATTAGCTTGCAAAAAAAAAAAATAATAAATACAGTAATTATGAGATTATAATCACAGAGATAATTTAACATCACTCAATATCACAAATATATTTTCCCTGTCATTCTTCATGAGAAACGTATTATATTAATCTCGGAGATCTATTTGCCAAGTTGACCTCCCGGGAAAAAATTAGACGATCGCCAGCGGTCGTTGAAGATGTCATATTTGTCCACATCTTTGTCGATCGCCGTCGATCGCTGTCGATCAAAGTCGAACGCTGTCGATCGCTATCGATCTACAACAATTTACAGAAAAATAGACAAATTATAATAATTATTAGCTTATGCTGGAGAATTTATCATAATTATAATATACTCAGGAATATTTTTTTTTTTTTATTTAAATTAAGGCCGTAGAATCATGTTTGTCTATTTTTCTGTAAATTGTTGTACATCGATAGCGATCGATAGCGTTCGACAACGATCGACAGCAATCGACAACGATTGACAGCGATCGACAAAGATGTGGACAAATATGACATCTTCAACGACCGCTGACGATCATTGGCGATCGTCTAATTTTTTCCCGGGCTCTTTCATCATATTAGCATACTTGAATTTATTCCAGGCAAACTCATGAGCCAATTTTTTAAAGAAGTCATAATATTAACTGTTAAATTATTTTCTCGTATAATGTTTTAATTCTAATAAAATTTTTTATACACGTTGATGAATTTATTTATTATTTATCGTGTAAAATTTAGTTCATTTTATAAAAAAAGAGGGCACTTTTAACTATCATACACTTTATGTAGTATGATACCCCGAAAATCGTCGAATTACCCCTCACTGGTCATGGTGCAAGATCTTGCTGCAAGAACTTGCATGAGATTTCTATAGCGTGGAGACACCGCTTTATCTAGATAGCATGGCCACGATAAAAAAATTAAAATTAATTCTTCTTTATTTTTACTAAGATATCCTTTTTCTTATTTTCACAACTCAGAATATGGTTTACAGTGGCTAAACTCATTAGGGTACTTTAAGGGAAATCGATTTTGCATAGTTACGTGAAACCCTAACAAAGTCTAGAAAAAAAACAAAAAAAGTTTCAGTTCGGGGCACCGGTTCTTCTACGCCCCTGATTCGGACGCCAGCTTCAGCATCATATTGTATTTTCGGTATTTTTAATTTATTTAATAAATAAAATACATGTCATTGTATTCAAAAAAAATAATAATGTCTAAAGAAAAGCAGTAGCTGAGGAACAAATTTAGCTAAGGAATTACGGTGGCCAGAAAACTTATGTTTTAAGCAGCATTAATTCCTTAGCTGCATTTTCTCCTTAGCTACTGCTCTTTTTCGGGGATTTTCATTCACCTAAATTGAAACTACATGTATTTTATTAATTGAATAAATAAAAAATACCAAAAACAAGCAGTAGCTAAGGAAAAGATGCAGCTAAGAAATTAATAATAAAAGAAAAGTTGCTTATAACATAATTTTTTTGGCAACTGTCATTCTTCAGCTACATCTTTTCGTTAGCTACACCTACAACCTACACCTACACCTACAACTGTAATTCCTTAGCTACACCTTTCCTTAGCTACTGTTTTCCCTTAGACTTTTTCTTATTGATTTAATTGATAGAATTTCTTTTTTGATAAATCACAAATTATTTATTATAAATTAAGAATACATGGGTGCATTCTTTTAATAAAAAATTTTTTTCGTTTTGCAATTTCGCCCTGTAATACCGGCCAAAATTTTATAGGAAAAAGCTGTTTCTTGTAGTGGCAGTACTGACACATGACATTATTACGGAGGCTAGGAGCCGAAAGGCTCAGCCGCAGTATTGGATTTATCCCCCAAAACAAAAAAACGTTCATAACTTCTAAACTAATTGTCGTAAAGACTTCGAATTTGGCTGAAAAGACGCGGCTCTTGAAATTCTATCGCCCCTGATAGAGAAAAGCGATATCTATTCGGCTATTTTTTTTTTTTTGCACGAAAAATACTATTCGTACGATAAAAATTTATTTGAAAAAGTTATAGAATTTTGGAAAACGAGCCTAATATGAAACCTCTGCGACTACTCCATTTTGAGTTATAGCTTGTGCCGTTTTCATTTTTTAGGCAAACAATAACTCGTGATGAAAGGGTGTTAGAGACTTCATATTAGACTTAAAACATGCGTATTCGAAAATTCTATCGCCTCTCTGGAAAAATTTTGATCTATGGATCACATTTTTCATAAAAATTAAAAAAAAACCATTTTTTTTTTTTTTTTAAATTTAGTTTTTAGAAAAAAAAAAAAAAGTGACTGAACAGATAATGCTTTTTCTCATGACGGGCGATGGAGTTTCTGAAGACACGTTGTTTGAGCTTAATACAAAGTCTTTACTACAATTTTATCAAAAGTTATTGCATTCCTAGTTTTCGAGTAATTTCTGAAAAACGCTCTTACTTTCGACAAAATCGTCCTAGATACTTTGTATAAGACTTAAAAAGCATGAGTGGTAAAATCCTACAACTTTTAGTCGAAACTTTTTTCAAGAAAAGTTTTAGTTTTCATAAAGTAGTAAAAAATAGAATTTTTGAAATATTTTTGTCTCTTTTGTTTCAAAAATAGAAAAAAATTGACTATTGGAATCGGGATAAACTCCTTGAGGGGCGATAAAGTTTTAAAAACCACGTTTTCTGAGCCTAATATGAAGTCATTCCGTTGATTCTAACAGAAGTTATAGCTTGCCTTAACTTGAACGTGAAAAAAAAAAAAAAATGTACTATTATTGTATTGTTACTTTTAAAAACCATTTAAGAGATAAAATTTAACACGGCCCTAGCCGGAGTATTGAAAATTTTTAATTTTCAACGGTAACGCAGGCCACACGCCCCAACAAACGTTACCAGATCTTTTTTTTTTGGCTTCGAATTATTAGATGGATAACTGTTCAATGTTTATATCAAACTGAAATAAATAGAAAATTGACTTGTTGTGATTGTTTGTTATTGTCACATAGGTCGTACCACACATTATCGTAAACTGTAAAGTCTGGAATATGGCATAGAGAATTTTATCACTTTTGTCGTTGTTTCTGTTTCTAGTTTTTAGTCGGTATTACAGGGCGAAATTGCAAAACGAAAAAAAATTTTTTATTAAAGGAATGCACCCCAGGCCAATTCACAGGGCAAATTTTTTACAATTTAGGGCTTTTTTTCGCCGGTGATGGTGCTTGTGAAATTTCTTTTATATAGATTTCACATACAAAAGCTCTACGAGCGTCGCCAGTGGAGGAAAAAAGCCCTAAATTGTAATGCCCTGCACCCGTATTCACGGGGCAAAATTGTTCTCATTAGGGCTTTTTTTTCCGCTGATGGCGCTCGACAAAATTTTTTTTATATAGATTTCACATAGAAAAGCTCCACAAACGCCACCATCGGAAAAAAAACGCCCTAATGAGAACATCCTCTGAATACGGGTGCTGTGAATTGGACTGCATGTCTAGATTTAGTTACTAATTGGAAACTTCTGCTGCCTAGCGAAAAATTTATGGACCAAGTGAAGGTACACTTGTCTCCGCCAGGAGACTTTTTCTCCTTATAGACGGTAAGACAGAGGCAAAAACAGGATGTGACACTGAATTGAACGAAATATCTTTTAAATGGTAGTCTTTAGGACCCAGACACGTTGCACCTATTTCCAATCATTTTTATTGTCTGCCGTCCACAGGTAAGCCAGGTAAAAATTCGATAATTTATATGACTCTGAATTGATTGGAATTTGTTTAATACTTTTAGCTTTATTATATTAAGTTAATTTTAAAATTCCAATCAAATAAGTTATCATCCGGCCGAGATATTAATTTTTGAAAATTGAAAAAAACATGAATTATAGCGTAACTCTAAACTGATTGGCGAGCTAGGTTAATTTTCTTTAATGTATTTTAAATATAAAAAAAAAAATTCCAATCAAAAAAAAAATCATTAAAAGGGTTAAAAAAATTATTAAAAATTAAATTGAATTGTCGAGCAATGCGGGGGCTGAGCGGTATGGGGAATACAGAGGGGCGTAAAAATAATAGAGTGATGGGAGTTTTTTATCTTTTTTTTCTCTATAGTTGTCCTCTTCTAATATAAACTCCAAGCTGACTGCCAAACTCCCCACCACTCTATTATTTTCACGCTCAGCCCCTGCATTACTCTACAATTCAATTTAATTTTGAATAATAACAACTTTTAATGATTTTTTTATTGGAATATAAAAATACATTAAAAGAATTAACAGCTAGCTCGCCAATCAGTAGAGTTACGCTATAATCCATGTTTTTCAATTTTTAAAATTAATATCTCGGCCGGATGATAACTGATTGGATTTTAAAATTTACAATATATATAAACAAATTAAAATAAAAGTCCCATAAGATCATCGATTTTTTACCTGGCTTACCTGTGGACGGCAGACAATAAAAATGATTGGAAATAGGTGCAACGTGTTCTGGGTCCTGAAGACTACCATCTAAAAGATATTTCGTTCAATTCAGTGTCACATCCTGTTTTTGCCTCTGTCTTACGGACTATCATTGATTTACACCGATCAGTTATTACTTATTATGTACCGCGGTCAGTGATGGGTAATTCGACGATTTTCGGGGTATCATACAATCATACTACATAAAGTGTATGATAGTTGAAAGTGCCCTCTTTTTTTATAAAATGAACTAAATGATTTATCAAACTCTCACTCACACCACTGTACATAGCTGTCAAACTTTTTTTTTTATTACACGATAAATAATAAATAAATTCATCAACGTGTATAAAAAGTTTTATTAGAATTAAAACATTTTACGAGAAAATGATTCAACAGTTATTATTATGACTTCTTTAAAAAAATGACTCATGAGTTCGCCTGGAATGTATTCAAGTATGCTAATATGATGAAAGAGGTCAACTTGGCAAATAGGTCTCCCAGATTAATATAATACGTTTCTGATGAAGAACGACAGGGAAAATATATTTGTGATATTAAGTGATTATTGAGTTGAATTATCTGTGTGATTATAATCTCTTGATTACTGTATTTATTATTTTTTTTTTGCAAGCTAATGAAACTATCTTTTTTCTTAGCATTTCATGATGTTCCTTAGAACTTGTCAAAACCCTCCTTGCCCACATATCATGGCTATTATCTCATTTTTTTATTGTAGTTTTTGAGATTATTCAAGTAAAATACACACAATCATTTTTCGTTAGTTGATTTATTAATGAATATTAATAAATTCTTGAGATTACATATTATGTTGGATGTTAACATATTGTTTTTGGGCGCCAAATATGTGTATAATGGCGGATAGGCAAAATGGCGTCAGTAAAATAGTTTAAAAAGTGAAATGTAGAGGCGCTCTTAATGTATGATACATGGCGTATGATAATGGAGATGTATCATACAGCAGTATCATACACTGTATCATACTGCTGTATGATACACCGGTATCATACCTACCCAACACTGACCGCGGTGATAACCTTGTATGGTATGTGCTGACTATTGTCACTGTTTACATAGTAACGTTTTTGCTGTTTTCTGTCAAGATATACACCTGTTTAATAAATTTCATTCTAACGTTCATTACCAATAAAATAGAATTTTAAAATAATTCAAATGAATCATACTTCAATAATTTAAAGTGTTCGTAACAGTTTAAAATCATTGAAGACATCTGTACGACGTTTTACAAAAAAAAACGAAAATTCAAGGTCGTGATATAGATATACATGACATATTGTTTTCTTTACTGAATGAAAAATTTAACTGTCAATTGTTTTTCAACTGTTGTGTTTGCTGAAAATAAAATATACCAATTTATTGTTCAACTAATTTGACAGTTGTTAATATTGTTCAAATTGAAAAAGAAGATGTCGAAAGCCGGAGAAAAACAAAGTTATGCACAAACCTACAAGCTAGTTGTAGTTGGAGGTGGAGGCGTTGGAAAATCAGCAATAACTATTCAGTTTATTCAGGTGAATTTAATCTTTCCATCAAATATTTTATTATATGATATTTATAGACATCACATTCAACAAGCGAAAAATGTTTTAATTGGAATTTAATTTATCAATTTTTATTTATTTGATTTGTTTTATTAAGCTCAGAAAATTCATTGACTCTTTATTTGGATACTGTTCGATCTTATTTTTGAATGGAATAAAATTAGAATAATATTACTCCGCTGATCTCATATGTTCATCGTAAGCATGTCAAGGACCTTTATTCTTCACATTGTCCGCATCCTATTTTTTTTCATTTCAACAACTTTTATTTTATTATAGAGCTTATTAATTATTATGTTTTCTTAATCAAATCATTAATTATAATACTTAAATTTTTCAATCAAAATTATAGTGATCAGTTAATATTTTCTCGTTATAAACGCCCAGTTGCAAAAGTAAATACAGTTCTTGATTTTACGAAGGCTAGGAGCTATAGGCTCAGCCGCAGTATTGTATTTTATAACGAAAAAAAAAAAACGTTCATAATTTACGAACTAATTGAAGGTAAGTCATTATATTAGGCTTAAAAGATGCGTCTTCGAAAACTCTATCGCCCGCATTGTGGGTTACCCCTCCATCTTCAATAGTTTTTGAAGAAAAAAAAAAAAACGTTAAAATAGAAAAAAAAAATCAGATATTTAAATTTTTTTTCTCAAAAACTATTCAAGGCCGAACAAAACCCACATATGACATAACAGAGCTTTCGAAAAACTTTTTATTACGCCTAATACAATGTTTCTGTTTTCATTATCCTAAAAGATATACACGGAGAGAAATATTCAACAAAAATTGTGGTTCTGGTACAACAATTTGGTAGCAAGATGCAAGCTTCTTTTTTTTATTTGTTTTTCTTATAAAACTTGTTAAATGTTGCATATTATTTGTTTTGTAGATTCATAATTTTCGTTAAACAGAATCACAATTTTTATTAGACCACAATTATTAGTCTGCTTCATTACAAATTTTATTTTCTAATTTAATAATTTTTATTTTCACTTTAATATTTTTTGTTTTGTGCATTATAAATTTTGTTGTTTGGTACAACAATTTTTGAGGTCCAACAAAACTTGTATATCGCGTAAGAATTTTTGTCTTAGATCACCACAAATTTTGTGGTTCTAGAACCACAATTTTTGTCAGCTAGCAACAGATGACACACACAAACAAGTTTGGAAGGGGTGTGTTAGTTGTGTGAGTTATTACTGTTGGCCGTTACAAGTTATGTTTATGCTTCACTCTGAATTAGAATTAGTTTGGACCTGTCATTGATTGACAAAAACACAAGAAAATATGTAGACATTATTTGATTATTTAATTATTAAAGGATTATGACAATTAGTAATTTATAAAGTGTGTGAATATAAAATAAAACAGCACCCGTATTCACAGGGCATTACAATTTAGGGCTTGTTTCATCCACCGGTGGCGCTTGTGGAGCTTTTATATGTAAAATCTATATAAAAAAAATTTTATAAGCGCCATCAGTGGCAAAAAGAAGCCCTAAATTGTATAAAATTTGCCCTGAGAATACGGGTGCTGGGTGTGAATTAGCAGCTAAGATGACTTTTATTATATTAGTCAGTACATAATTTTTTTTAGTTGATACTATATTTGTTCATCACATAACCTTTCTTTTTAAACGTCAATTTAAATTTTTTATCTATCAACTATAACTTCTTTTTTTTTTACTTAGTTTTTTTTTTTTACTCTTTTAGTTTTGTCAATTATATGTTTAGAGTGCATATATTTATTCTAATAAAAAACTGGTGGTAAAACGTAATTAGAATATAAGTATGTTGAAATAAAAATAACAACAAATGTATTATGCTAAATAAACTAAAAAATGTAAAACTGGATTTATAAAAATAATAAAAAAAAGATTTGCCACATAAATTGTATTAATTGTTGATTAATTATTAATTAATTATTTATTATTATTATTTTTTATTAAAAGAGTTCATTAATTTTTATTTAGGTAGAAAACAAATTTCGTTTATTCCGTAAGAATTTTTATTGAAAGTTAAATAAATATAATTGTTACTGTACAATAAATTTTATTAAAAAATCAAGAAATTATGTTTAATTCACAAGAATTTTTATTTGAAATTAAATAAATTTTATTGGTACTGTACAACAATTTTTATCTGAAAAAGAATAAATTTTGTATGTTTTATCAGAATTTTTATTAGAAGTTATATAAATTTTAATACGTGCCCAACAGATTTTGTTGTACAGAACCGTAATTTTTGTGTCACGGAAACCACAAAAATTGTGGGTCAGTAAAACAAATGTTGATAATGGACACATCATATTTTATTGGATTGACATCTTGCCACTTTTTTGTGGTTCTTTTTAACAATTTTTGAGCAGTTTTTTACCGATTTTTGTAAGATATTTCTCTCCGCGTAGGATTTCGAATTTTTTTAATTTTAGAAAATTAGGCAATGAATAACTCAACGAAGAATTGGAATAAAGACTTCATATTAGGTTTATATTTTGCGTCTCAAAAAACTCTATCGCCCGCAATGTGGTTTTTTTCCCCATCTTTAATAGTTTTTGGAAAAAAAAAAAAACTTTAAATTAAAAAAAAAAAAATCAGATATTTAAATTTTTTGCTTAAAAACTATTCAAGGCTGAAAGGAACCCATATATTCTCCATAACAGAGCTTTCAAAGAACTTTCCAATAAGCCTCATACGATCTGTTTTCATTATCCTAAAAGATATAGCATTTCAAATCAGTTTTTTAAGAATTTTGAAAAATTAGGCAATGAATAACTCAACGAAAAATTGGAATATCGACTTCGTATTATGCTCATATTTTGCGTCTTGAAAAACTCTATAGCCCGCAATGTGAGTTTAGTTCCCCATCTTCAATAGTTTTTGAAGAAAAAAAAAAAAACTTTAAAATAATAAATTTAAAATAAAAAATCTAGCTAAGAAGAATAATGTAGATATTGATTGTTTGACTACAATCACAGCTAAGTAGAAAATCTAGCTAAGTGAAATGATGATTGTTTGGCTATTATTGAGGCTAAGTAAAATATCTACCAGCTGAGTGAAAAATCTAACGGCTATATATACAAAAAAAATAAATTATATGAAATATTGAATTTAAGTTAGAAAAAAAAAAATTTGTTATGACGTCATTTTTTTTTTTTAATTTTTTCTGTCATGATTTTTTTTGTCGAGATTTTTTTATTGTGATTTTTTTTGTCGGAATTTTTTTTGTCGTGATTTTTTTTGTCGAGTTTTTTTTGGAAATTTTTTTTTGACATGTAACCGAGAATTCGTTATGGGATCTTATTTTGCGTTGCAAAAACTCTATCACCCGCATAGTTGGTTTTTTTTGCTATCTCCAATATTTTTCGAGAAAAAAAAAACAATAAACATGAAAATTTTTTTTTGTATAATGTTATTATTAATAAACCGTAAAATTATTTGAAAAACCATAATTTCATTATATCTAAGAAATTAAGACACCCATGGCCCTAGCCGGAGTATTGACAACTTTTAATTTTCAGCGGGTAACGCGGACCACACGCCCCAACAAACGTTACCAGATCTTTTTATTTTTTTTTTTTTGCTCAGGAACACACTAGTGTTAATATATTTTCAAATTTATTTTATTGGCATTAAATACTACTTTTTTTGCTCATATGATTTTTCACCGTTTTTTCGTGTACACGGAAAAAAAAATTGCGTGTTACAAAGAAAATTTTTCCTTATAAGTGGAAATTTTTTTCTTCCAAATTTTTGGTTTCAAATAAAAAAAAAAAAATTATTATTGTGAGAAAAAAATTCTCTGATTAAAAAAAAATTTTTATAAATATTCTTATGTATGATTGTTACAAGAAAATTGAGAATCTTTTGGAATTTAAAATTTTCTAAACTACAGAAAAAAATGATTTGACCATAAGTTTTTTTTTATTTCACATGATCAATATTTTTTTTGTACTGGTAAATTAATGAAACTAGTAAAGAAACAAATATCTCAAATCTACTGCTTAATATGACTTATTCAAAATACAATTTATATTAATTGAAAAAAACTTATATTGTTTTAAATAAATAAACCAATTACTGAATCAAATTTTTTTTTGAATAAATCATTAAATAATTACATATTAACAAAATTTTTCTTGATTCGATAATTAACTTTTGTAAATTGTTACATTATTACAAAAAAACAAAAAATAGATTGTTTTGAGAAATTTTGTAGTTTTTTAAGATAAATTAAAATTTTTTGAAAATATTATGATGATTATTATATATAATGATAATATATATATATATCACTATAAATAAAAAAAAAGAATAGTGTTTAAAAAATTTCTAAAAAAAATTTTTATTCGTCAAAATATGATCATGTTCATTAGTTTAATAATTTTAAGAGAAAAAGAAAATTATATAGTTTCATATAATAGTTAAACAATGGTTTTTTTGTGTGAAGTAATAAATGTAATAATTGAAAAGAAATAAAATTTTTTGCAAATTTATTTTTTTTCGAAAAATTTTGATACTTTCTTTTTTTGAATTGTATGATGAATACTTGATTATTTTTTCAGACTGAATATTTTAAATTTGATTGATTAATATTTTAATTAAAACTAAAAGATAATTTAATATGAAAAACTTGTTTCTGGCAGTCTAAGATAGTCATTACGTTTTTTGAGTTTCAAATAGATAGAAGTAAACTCTCTTTGATAATGGTTTAAGAAAAAAATTCCTCAAAGCAATCTAGTTTTTGTTTTTTTTGTGATAAATATTTGTTACAATTGTAAAAATTTAATTATCTAATCAAGAAAAGTTTGGTTAATACGTAACCATTTCATGGTACACTACAGGACACATTTATGTTGGGATTTGAGAGTATGGATGCGCAATGGACTGAAATGTTTAATCAGCGCATAGCAACAATTGAAAAGTTATATTTTTTAATAAGAAATTGAAGAACTCTCAATCATATTTTTTTGCATATTATAATTCTCCAAAGAAATATCTACAAATTAAAAAAAAAAAAATTTGGAAAAGTAGAAACTTCAAAAATTTCAGGCTGCCTACGCCCTTAAATCTTAATTAATTGATATTAATTAAACTATTAACTCCCAAAAAAAAAATATTTTAAAAGCTATAATTTTTTTTAAAAAATAATTCCAGAGTTATTTTGTCACGGATTATGATCCAACGATTGAGGATTCCTATACAAAACAGTGTGTCATCGATGATGTTCCAGCGAAACTTGACAGTAAATATTCCTATTTTTTGTTTTTTCTTTGAATACATCATTTTTTTAATATACGCCAAAAATAAATATTCCAATTTTTTCAGTTTTGGATACCGCCGGTCAAGAAGAATTTTCAGCAATGCGAGAACAATATATGAGAAGTGGAGAAGGTTTTTTGTTGGTATTTTCAGTAACAGATCATTCATCTTTTGATGAAATCCAAAAATTTCATAAACAAATATTGAGGGTCAAGGATCGTGATGAGTTTCCGATGCTCATGGCGGGAAATAAGGCAGATTTAGATCATCAACGAGCGGTAACAATTTATTAATTAAATAATTTCAATAATTGGAAAAGTGTAAAACTATACATTTATGATTCAGGTAGCGGTTGAAGAAGCACAAAATCTTTCACGTCTTTTGAAAACTCCTTATATTGAGTGCAGTGCTAAACTGCGAATGAATGTGGACCAAGCATTCCATGAACTCGTTCGAATTGTTCGTAAATTTCAACTGTCAGAAAGACCTCCGTTAAAGCCAAATCATAAAAAAGGCAATAAAAAATGCTGTATGCTTTAATTAGGATTCAGCCAAAGAAAAAACATTTAATTATAATTATTTTTATTAAAAAAAAAAAAAAACAAAACGAGGATTTTAACGAATGAAATCAAGACAATGAGAATCAACAAATAGCTAAAAACAAGTCCTGCCTATCTTGTCTAAATAAAATACATGGTTTTTCAACGATTCAAAAATTATGTCTTCCATATCTAATGGTTAAAACAGCAGCCTTCATCAACACAATCGATTATCTGTATTTATTCGTTTTATGTTAATCAAATTAACGATTTTTGCAGACATTAAAAAAAAAATATTTTTTTTCATATATCTAGTTTTTAATTTTTCAATTTGAAATTTATTTTATTATTTTTTAAAATATAAATACTCAACGATTGTAATTTAAAGATCTGAATTTTTTAAAATAATGATTTTTTTAGGAAATATCAATTTTCGACTGTTTGTACTAATGGCATTCAGCCAGTGTTAATTGTTTGAATATTAGATACAATTTACAATTATAAAAACAAACGAATAAAAATATATACAATTTTAAAAACTAAAATTGATGTCAAGTTATTATTAAATATATTTTACTCATCATTAGTGAAAAAAACATTATTCAATAAAATCGAATTAAGTATACCATAAACTTCAATGCTACATTTAATCATGAAAAAATATACAGTTATAAGTTCAACATAAGTTATCTGATTTCATTTATATATATACTTATAACGTTATAAAAATCTTGATTAAAAAGAAGCAGTTGTTTCAATTACAATAAACGCTGTCGATGTTAAATTAGACTGCGATCTAATATAATAAATTAAAAAATATGATTGAAAATGAAGCCTTAATTACAGTGCCGTAACAAGGAATTTTTGCGCCCTGGGCAAAATTATATTTTGCGCCCTATTTTTATCGATATAATATATAAAAAAGAATTCATTTGTTAGGTGTATTTAACAATAATATATATAACAAGCAAAACCGCCAGAATATACTGAAATTATTTTATTTTTTAAATAAAAATTGTTGTGGATATTAATATAGAAGACAAAATATTTTAAAAGTGATACCTATAGATGAAGAATAGATCATTAGAAAATCAAAACAGTTTTTGTCTTCTGGCGTTGTCGCTGGAAAATTCATCTATGATGTCATCGAAGTCTATTGAAGATACAATCAATTTGGCACAATGATTCTATTGTATTATAGAAACCATTGCAGAGAAATTGATCTAGATAATGAAATAATTTATTTGGTTACATCCAATCTTTAGCAACAGTCACCAATAGCTTTTTGATTAATTAATTATGGCAAATGTATCTAGGGAAAGTATGTAACCAAATATATTAATTCCTAGTCTAAATTAATTCCTTAGCAATATCCATGGTAGAAGTACTACAGGTATGGCAGTAGTCCATGCTTTTTTCGTCGCGTTCTGCGCAGCCTTATTTTTTCAACCAATCAAGAACGCGCCATCGAGCTGTTTTGCTTTTCTTTCTAACACGCAATCTCTATTATAAGATCCTCTCTCTCTAACATACTGTTTTGACAACTATTTTTTATATTGTTGTAAATACTAATAAATATATGTGGAGCATGTTTATAAAAAATAAAAAAAATAAAAAAACCAAGACAGTTTAACAAATAAATTATAATATTTTCATTGTTGTTGTTTTTTTTGATGCCACAAACAATAGAGGTTGTGTTGTATTTATTATACTTGGATTCATTTATTTAATATAAATAATTAATTTTTATCATTGATGTATGTGAATCATAAAGAATTCTTTTAGACTGGGAAATAATATATTTGGTGATACATTCTTTCCTCAGCAATATTTGGCAATAGCTTTTTTATTAATTAATTATGGCAAATGTTGCTAAGAAAAGGATGTGACCAGATAAATAAATTCGTAATCTGAATTAATTTCTCAGCCATTTGCCATAATCATCTCAATTTATGTCAATTAAAAAAAGAATAACCTTTGGCATATATAGTCAATACAAGCAGAATAAAAATCGGTCCATGTTAACCTGCGTTAGTGGTTAAGTCGGTTATAGTACCATGTTAGTGATAGGTAGAATTAGGTAGAATTTTAGAGTATAGAGGATCGTGTCTTGGCCGTTGTCAGAAGAAACAAAAAAAAATTTCAATTCAAATTATTAAGTATATTTTTTATTTTACGTCTTATTTTGCATTTTTAATATTGCTTTAGCACGATTGTCTCTAAACGACAAATGACAATAATGAGGACAATTAACTTCAAAATTTAGAAAGACAATCATGTTTATGTAATATCTGAATGATCATAAATGACAGTAGTCAATTTCTTTCCTGAAAATATAATTTTTTTTTAAATTGTTTAAAAAAGAATATTTTTTTTCTTGTGACGCGCTTCTAAGTGCGCCCCCCTCTACACTGCGCCCTGGGCAGTTGCCCCTCTTGCCCACCCCTTGTTACGGCACTGCTTAATTAAAAAAAAAAAAAAAAATGAAATTATAGAGAAAAAAAGGTTTTCAATGAGTATTCGACACTGTGAGTGATATTTTAGTTACCGGATCGACTATATTTGATCATCTCAGATCTCTTGATATCTGATTGTCAATATTCATAAACAAAAATATGTAGATTATTTTTAACTAGTTTAGATGAAATCTGGCCAAACAATCAAGTAAACGCTGTAATTGACCTTACAACTTGTATATTTCGATAGATAAGGAAAAGTGAACGAAATGTTTCGATTTGTGAGCACATACCATTTACAGGTAAAATCTTCCTGAGATAATTTTTAGGGAAAAAGAGCTCTTAGTATTTAGTTTTATATGCTTCGTAGCTCAACCGATGACCGCCGAACAAGTGTAATTTTTCTGAAACTATATTCAGGGGAAACCCACGAAATTAAATGATACATATTTATTATATATATTATATTAGTTGATTCACCCGGCAACTTCTATCCGTTGTTGTCATTTGTTTAGAAAAAAATTAAGGACAAATAATATTTCTATTCCAAACTTAATAATTTGATTTTTTTTTTAGAACTTTTTAATGATGAAATTTTTCTTTTCGATTATTCGAATGAAATAATGAAAAAATATTTTTGCACTGCCGCTATTATTATCATTTATCTATTTTTATATTTAAGAAACCGATATTATTATTACATACTAACTAAGTAAATTTTATTATTGAGAACGTTAAAAATATTTTTATTATAATCCATATACTTTTTTTTTCTATTTTTTTATACCAGTAATTGGAGATATTGGGTGCATTTCTTTAATAAATATTTTTTTTCGCTCTGAAATTTTGCCCTGTAATACCGACAAAAAGCTAGTAACAGAAACAATGACAAACGTGACGAAATTCTCTACACGGAGAAAATAAAATAATAAAAATTGTTTAAAAAACCGGAGAAAATTTGTTGTGCTGCACAGCAGCGTAGAGGCCAAGTTAAAACTAGACAATATTTGTTCTGCTGGTGATATAGTTTTTTTTATCTGGTAGAGTCATAATTGACGTGCTGTTTAACAAAATTTGTCATGCTTAAAACAAAAATTGATAAACATACAACAAAATTCATTATGCTCTAAACAACAATTGTTGAACATGAATTATTATTTTTGTATTCAGTTTAATAACTTTTATTATTCCGACGAGATAATCAAGTGTTCTGTTATAACGGCGTACTATTACGGTAACCTTGTTGTAATTACGAACAACAGAATTACGATGCTAGTACATTTGTTGTAATAATGGCTGAAATAAATGCGGAACGAAAAAAATAGTTCCTTTATCGGTGAATTTATAATAAGAACCATGTTTTTTTTTTTCGGTAATTGTAAGGCACTATTGATACGACTTTTTTTTCCACCTAGCACAAAACTTGAACCATGGCATGCTGAAAACTATAACTACTTCTACTTTTAAACCTGTGCCTTAGCTAACACACCAACGAGCGCGATATGCACTTGGAACACTATTTGTTTCGTTTAAAACACCCGGACGTTTATTTGCCAGGCTCGCTTTAATTTACTTTTCGAGATAAATTACAAGCTTACAATTGCGATGGTTCCGTTGGCGCGCAACTTCAACATAGAAACTTCATATAGGACGTAAAAGAAAGCTCTGAATTCGTAGTATTTTGTAGTAGAAAAATTAGAATTTGTAGTTTGATAATTTTCACGAAAAATAAACTTGTTTATGAATATCTTAATGAACAAATTAATGCTTGAAATAATTAAAATTTAACACTTCACAAAATGTTGAATTGATCATTTAAAAAATTGTAGACCGATTTTGACATTCAAAAAATGTTAAATTTCACATTTTTTTTTTTACTGTGTTGAAAGTTTGTTGAAGCTATAAAATTCATTAAAATTCGTAGGAAGTTCGTAGAAATATTTCCACCAAGGGTGTCAGTTGTGAAGAAATTTCTCTGAATCACTCAACCCAACAAATATTTTTTATTGGATGGTATAATTCGGCATGAATCCTGCAAATGTCTCATGAAATCTAGAAAAATGGTTAAGAGTGAAGAGAAATCTTCCAAAGCCGGATTACTTATTAGACAAACCAATATTGCCCAATAAAATAATCTTGCTAGATATGTAATTAAAGTAACCCTGTTTATCCTGCTCACCAGAGAAAACAATAGAAGGGTAGGGAGCCCCAGGTAGAAATTCAGCCTCGAATCGACATCGATCGAGGCTCAATTCCGAGCCTCACGCTCGGATCGACGTCGGAAGCGAGCTCTATTCGATGTCGGAAAGTTACGCTATTCGACGTCGAAACGAGACTAAAACGAGGCTCAAAAAATTTGAATTTTGATTTTATATTCAAATTTTACCACCGGATTACATTCGAATTTTAAATTGACACCTGAAATGAGGCCAGGTAAATAATAATAATTAATGAAAGCAAGTTAATGTTTAACACCAGTATACTTTAATGTTATTCTCGATATATCTCAAATTCGCATTCATACTTCCATACCAATACACACACATACAGATACCAGTTGATATTGTTGATGACGCTGATGATGACTCCCCAAGTGACGCCGTATATGAGTTGGCCGATGTAATGCCAAGTTGATGACGCTACCAGGTTGCCTTCACGTCTGCCGAAAGCCAATTGATTGTATTATTTATTTATTACTGTTGATCAATCAGCAATAAATACCAGTTGATGATGTTGTTGTAGCTCTCAAGATTATTGATTAAACAATTTGTTGGTGTTTAATATTTAATATATGTGATGTTGTTTCACCAATAGCTTCACCATATGCACCAGGTGATATTGGAGAACTCTGAATGATATATTAATTGTTGTTTTTTATATTAAAACACTTTGCTGGTGTATATTATTGACAATCTTAATTGAATAAATAATACTCAATTTGATTTTCTCTTTGCATTTAACTTTTTGCAAGTGGTGTGTGCCGAGGCCAGTGACCGAAGAGACGGAGCCTTGGCGTCTCCGTAGATTCACAATTTTTCTTCGGCGGCGCTCGTACAAGTTCGAATGTTGCTTAAAATATGATTCTTTAGCAACCTCAATTCCTTAGATACATCTTTTCCTTAGCTACATCTTTTCCTTAGTCACATCTTTTCCTTAGCTACATCTTTTCCTTAGCTACTACTTTTCCTTGGACATTATTTTTTCTTACATAAATATATTACATGTAATTTACTTTAAAAAATAAAGTTGTCTAAAAAAAAAGCAGTAGCTGGAACAAAGATGTAGCCAAAAAAATAAATGTTGCTTACCGCATAATTTTTCTGGCTACATTAATTTCTTAGCTACTGCTTTTCCTTGGACAATATTTTTTTTTAGCTACATCTTTTCCTTAGTTACTGCTTTCTATAATTTACAATAAAACTTTATAAAACAATTAAATAATAACATTTTTAAGTTTTTCTCCAACTTTTTTTTTTTAGCCTCGTTTTAGTCTCGTTTCGACGTCGAATAGCGTAACATTCCGACATCGAATAGAGCTCGCTTCCAACGTCGATCCGAGCGTAAAGCCTCGATCCCCGAGTCTAATTTCTACCTGGGAGATAAATTTGCGTAATGTAGGGAGAGGTAAAAAGGAACCTGAAAAACACGCGAGAATAGTACCCAAATTAAACACAAATAATTTATAGAAACTTGAGTCAAACACAAAAAAATATAATGTTAAATAAGATGGCAAATTTATTATTAAAATACCACAACTTTATACTAATGGTTTTGATGTTGAGTAACAGATAGTTAAATTTGGACCGACATGGACCTTGAGATAATTGACGCCTTTGTGTAACACTGAATTTACAACAAGAATTATAACGAAGATCACCTTTACATATTTTTGATTTAATAATTACATAAACGCTTTACTATACTTTACAGGTCGTAGCTAAGACTAAGTTCATGACTACGAGGTCGTTGATTTTTATATTTAAAATAATTAATTGTAAGCAAATTGATGTTCAAATTAGCCAACTATAATTTACTTTGTTCAATATTTATTTGATTAGATAATTTAACATAAGATATGCACTTTAATTTAAATTAAAAAAATAAGACAACTTAGACCATGCGAATTAGATAATTTAACATAAGATATGCACTTGAATTTAAATTAAAAAAATAAGACAACTTAGACCATGCGGTCAGAATTTATTGCAAGTTAAATCCAATATGATTTTAATGCGTTTAAAATAATAATTTATGTAATCAAATATTACGTAACTCTAATTAAAAATATTGAAGCAAAAATAAATCAATACAGATATTGAATAAATATAACTTACAGTTTTGCGGCCCGCGACTCTTAAAATTATTCTAAGACTTTTTAAAGCACGTATTAAAGCGGTTAAAGTAGTTAAAGCACTTAGAGCTGGTAGTCACGGGACCAGAGATCCCAGTGAACTGATCGATATATTGGGTCAGTGGCACAAGCTGCCCGTAGGGTAGGTCGGGAATATTCGGGGGTGCTCGGGGATGCGTTTGCTTCCTTAAATGTTACCCTTATAATTCATAAGATGGAGCTAGGAGTATCCAATTTGTGGCGGTGCCAACTGCCCAAACTGCAATTTCACCAGTTCCAAAGATGGCGACGACTGATCTAGGAAATTCTCATCTAGGAACATTAAGGCGTCCGCGCAAAGAGACTCTTGTCGCAAGAGATATATTTTAGTTGTAAACTAGACTACACTTGTAGCCCAACGTTTTATGTAATTCGAATCTCTTTATTCTATTACTTTTGATATTCTGATAATAAAGGAACTACCTCATTATTATTCCTAAAATAATATATAGTCTAGAGTTGATTATTTACCTAGTAATAATCCCAACCCTATAAACTATAAATTGGACCCTGAATATATAATTTTATAAAATATAATTTATCTAAAATAAAAAAAGTTCGGCGCTTACCACAGGACATTACAATCTCATAACTATTTGTAGAATAGTCGTTGGAATTCGTAGAAAGTTCGTTGAAATTCGTAGAAATATTTTCATCATGGATACTTTGGCGAAAATTCTTGAAATGTCTCCTGAAGTTGTACGGGGAAACCTTCCGAAAATATTTTAGAACTTCTTCTGTGCATGGGTCAATTTCGTTATAATTCGTAGAAATATTTCCACCAGCCCTGGTAGAAATATAGAATAAAATCGAGGTTTACACGAGGTTACCATGTATCGGTATATATGCTTATACACGTACCTCGGGCCCAAACCTCGGATCGAGGTTAAATTTCTACCAATGAGGGACTATATTTAAATCTTTTCGCTTAAAAAATGAAGCATCAGCCATTTTTCCTCCCTTACGCACCCCTCAGCTCTCCAAATGATTGGTAAATATTCCCGAATCAAACTCATTGTACACGTTACAAAATAATATACAATATGTATAGTTTTCTTTAATTTAATGATCGGAAAACCCAGGGCTCCTATGCGTCCCTGGCTCTTGACCATATTTCTGCAGAATTTTTTGCTAACTTGAGCTTCATTTAGTTATTATTAATTTATTATAGTTAGTTGATTTTTTGACGTGATAGGGTCTTTTTATTTATTGGAATTTTATTTCAAAAAATTTTTTTTTAAATTCTATTTCAATTTTGATGAATTCAATTAATTTTTTGACCTTAAAATGGACAAAAGCGTTGTATCTCACTATCGTCTGAATTTTTCCCCGGGTTGTCCTCAGCATTTTATTTATTTGAAAAATAAAATAAATGCAATTTATTTTTACAAATTAAATTACTAAGGAAAAGCAGTCCCCCACGGAAATATTTTATAAAAATTTTATAAAAATTTTATAAAAGTTGTTTTATAAAATCATTTTATAAAATTTGGGCAAAAAAAATAAAAAAGCTATGTAAAAAATTTATAAAATTTTTATAAATATTTTGCTTTTTTTTTGATAAAATTTTTATAAATATTATAAAAATAATATATATAAAATTTATATAATTTATATAAATATTATAAAAAATATTTATAAATATTTTTCAAAATTTTTGTATAAAAATATTTGAAAAAAGATAAAATTTATATAAATTTTTTACAAAGTTTATGTAAAATATTTATGAAAAATTTAGATAATTTATATAAATATTATAAAAAATATTTATAAATATTTTTTAAAATTTTTGTATAAAAATTAGTAAAAAAAGATAAAATTTATATAAAGTTTTTACAAAGTTTATGTAAAAACTTTATTAAAAATTTATATAATTTATATAAATATTGTAAAAAATATTTATAAATATTTTACAAAATTTTCGTATAAAAATTAGTGAAAAAAGATAAAATTTATATAAAGTTTTTACAAAGTTTATGTAAAAATTTTATGAACAATTTATATAATTTATATAAATAATATGAAAAATATTTATAAATATTTTTTAAAATTTCCGTATAAAAATTAGTGAATAAATATCAAATTTATATAAAATTTTTACAAAGTTTATGTAAAAATTTTATGAAAAATTATATAAATAATAAAAAGTATATTTGAAATTTTTTTTTGAATATATATATATATATATATTTATAGCAACTTTATACCTAAAAAATATGAATAAATATATTACAATTAATATAAAAATCAATAAAAATCATTATATATTAATATAAATTTCTAAATCCAAATCTAATTGAATAAAAATGACAACTTATAAAAAAATATAAAAATATTTGAAAATTTACTTTACGGGCGCGCATAAAAGTCATCTATTTTCGAGGCGACACGGCGAGCTTTTGATTCGTCGATTCACAGCGGCTAAGACAAGCCGGCGAGAGAAATTTTGAGTAAAACTTACAGTCCTTGGTAAAAAGAACGGAAGTCCTCCAGTAAATCATAGCAGTAGTTCCGTGACTGCCCACGTGTATAGAATTTTTACTAAAGTGAATTGGTAAAAATTAAAAAATATCATTCATATGACAGACAAGTCAGAAAGTTTTCAAGTTATGAGCATGTAAATTTAAAAAAAAAAAATTTCTTTGTAGTTTAGAATTAATTTTTATATTTCAAAACAATAATTTCATTATTTTCATGTTGAAATGTACATGTATAATGATTTTTCTTCTTTTATTTTTAGTTAATTAAAAACTATCAAATTAAAGTATTTCAAATCGATTTAAAAAAAATGACAGTCCTTGAATCTAGAAAATGTACAACATATTTCCATAAATATTACAATAAACTTCAGTAAAATTTACAATCAGCAGTCAGTGAATTTTAGGTCTGCTAAATTATGCGACAAGATATACTAAAAATTCATGACGTATTTTGAGAGAATTAAGGATAAATACTAGTAAATTTTAACACGTGATCCATCATATTATCAATGGTGGAATTTTTACTGAAATCTTACGTAGAAATGGAAAAATTAGTTATACACATATATAAGAATAAGTCCAAGAAATGTCGTCACTTATAAATTTTACTACTACGCTTCAGTGATATTTCTTCAAAATTCTCTTCCTGTATGAATACACTACGTTAAAAATATGTCCTATATTTTGAATTATTGATTATTAGTCGATACAACAGTAACTACAGACTTGCCTGTAATTATTCCGCGAATAGATAAAATATACCGAGGACAAGTAGAAGGTAGTGAAAAGATGTAGCTTAGAAATTGATGTGACTAACACCATAATTTTTTTAGCTGAATGAATTCCTTAGCCATTTGCCCAAACATTTTGATTTATTGTAGCAAATGGCTAAGGAATTAATTCAACTGACGACATTCTTTGGTTAGTCACATTAATTTCTTAACTACATCTTTCATATACCACGGAAATATTTTATAAAAATTTTATAAAAGTTGTTTTATAAAATCATTTTATAAAATTTGGGCAAAAAAAATAAAAAAGCTATGTAAAAAATTTATAAAATTTTTATAAATATTTTGCTTTTTTTTTGATAAAATTTTTATAAATATTATAAAAATAATATATATAAAATTTATATAATTTATATAAATATTATAAAAATATTTATAAATATTTTTTAAAATTTTTGTATAAAAATTAGTAAAAAAAGATAAAATTTATATAAAATTTTTACAAAGTTTATGTAAAAATTTTATTAAAAATTTATATAATTTATATAAATATTGTAAAATATTTATAAATATTTTACAACATTTTCGTATAAAAATTAGTGAAAAAAGATAAAATTTATATAAAGTTTTTACAAAGTTTATGTAAAAATTTTATGAACAATTTATATAATTTATATAAATAATATGAAAAATATTTATAAATATTTTTAAAATTTCCGTATAAAATTAGTGAATAAATATCAAATTTATATAAATTTTACAAAGTTTATGTAAAATTTTATGAAAAATTATATAAATAATAAAAAGTATATTTGAAATTTTTTTTTGAATATATATATATATATATATATTTATAGCAACTTTATACGTAAAAAATATGAATAAATATATTACAATTAATATAAAAATCAATAAAAATCATTATATATTAATATAAATTTTTTTATTTGAATATATTATAATCAATGCACTATATATTACAAAAAATTTATTTTTCTGCTGTTGGTTCAGTATTGTCTTCAGTCTATAAAATAAAAAAATAAAAATACAATTTAGAGAGTTGACGTTAATAAAAAAATAACAACTTCAATATTATCATTAAAAAGTTTACCTTTGAATCTCTTTGTTTTCTGAATTGTGATAATCTTGTATTTATATAAGATCCAAACTGTGCATAATTGAAAGATTTTTCAAATCGTTGTCTAACATTTTCTAAAAAAAAAGGTAAGTATTATTATTATTATTATTATTATTATTATTATTATTATTATTAATTTTTTTACCTGTTATAACATGAAGGGTGGTCTCGTTCAACTTCTTAAATTTTTCTTTGTTACTTTTGTTTTTTGATGAGCCTTCTTTGTAATTGCTTTCTAATAAAACTTTTTCTTCAAATGAAGCTCTTACAAGGGCCCACCCCATAGCTGTGAAAGTTAATTTTGATTTCGCATCCTACCACTGATCATAAGGAATTTCGATTTTATTTTCACCTGCCGTCAGAATTTTTATTTGTGACTGAAAAAAATTACAATAAAAAAAAAAAAATCAAATTAAATGATAATTTAAATAAACTATTATTAATTACTTTTTTATTAGAAGATTTTGTCGCTTTTTCAAAACAATCAACTGATTCTTCTGTAGTCTCTGAATGTTTTGGTTTTTTTGAAGATTCATTTTTATTAAAGAAATGAATAATATCAGCTGCAACTAAAATAATAGGTTAAAAAAAATAAGTATTATTATTAGAATATATAAATAAAGATGAAGAAATAAATACAAAATAGAATTAAAGTTACAGGCTTTTAAATCAGCTTTAGTCACATATTCATTTTTTTCTTTTCCATCAGTAAGTGTTGGCCCTGTTAGAAGTTCGACATTTAAGATTTCTGATGATTCGTTTTTATCATCAAGTTCAGTTTCACTTATCTATGAAATAATAACAATAAAAGTTTTAAAGAGAATGAAAACAAAAAAATAAAATTATCATGCATAAAAATAAATTATTCAATTAATATTGACAAATTAAATAAAATTAGAATAATAAATTAAACTAGACTTATAAATTAAAAACAAAAATATGAATGAATGAATTTGATAAAAAAGAAATTTATAGAATATTACGTAATGGATTATCAACTTGTCAAAACAATCAATAATAAACGTTAATTTGAATATTAAAAAAATACAATTAAAAGTCAAAAATTAAAATATAAATCTAGTTGTTTACATAATAAAAATAAATGATTATTTTTCTTTTTGTACCATATGAATCCAACAAAAAAAAAAAAAAAGTTGTGTATTGATATATAGAAAAAAAAAAAATATTGTAAATATTTAATTTCCTCAGTGGCACACAATGATTTATCAACTGCATTAGGAAAATAAAAATACTTTTTTGGAAATTAAATAAATATTTTTTTAAATTAGTAGTTTTGTTTTAAATAAATATTTTGAAGAATTAAACTCTTGTGATTATATGTTATTATTAATAATAACTTATTAACAAAATGAATTTATCCAATTGTTGTGATAAGAAAAAAAGTTGATATATTGGAATGAATAAAATAATTTAATTATAAAGAAAACATTTATAATTGAAATAATCATCAACTGTTGTTACAGCTAATAGTGCATATGGTAATGATGGTGATGTATAAAGTGCAACTTCAAGTAGTGATTTGTTATCATGTGTCAAACTCAAATTATTTCTAAACATTTCAAATCTCTCAACTAATATAACATTGCTAATTTTATACTTTCATTAATTCTACTATTGATTCATGTTCAATAAATAAAATAATTATATAAATTATGTATTTTAATAATTAATTGTTGAAGTTAAAAATATCAGTTTTATTTTGTAATTATTTAAATGCTATTATCAATTATTTTTATTTTTTGTTTTCAAGTAATTTTTCAAAATAAAATAATATATTCAATAACGAAATCAATTCATTGATAAAATATTTTTCTAATGACATTTTAATATTTTTTTTAATACCATGAGGATAAAGCAAGAAGAAAATAATTAATAAAAAAATTGGTATAGAGAACCAAGATGTCCTGAATTGTTAGGTTAAAAAAATAAATTCATCTTGTTTTTTTTCATGAGAAAAAAATTAAAATTTATCAACCAGCTAACATATTTAATAAATAAAAAAACCCCATACTATCAATGACACTATAAAAAATTGTGGAACATTGACTGAATTTAACATATAAATAATCATCAACTGTTGTTACAGCTAATAGTGCATATGGTAATGATGGTGATGTATAAAGTGCAACTTCAAGTAGTGATTTTTTATCATGTGTCAAACCCAAATTATTTCTAAACATTTCAAATCTCTCAACTAATATAACATCGCTAATTTGACACTTTCATTAATTTCAAAACTTATTGTTTTTTCATTATCAATATTTTAATTTATGTCAAATTTTTATAAATACCTTTTTTTTTCTCGATACATTTGCGTCCTCTGTTCCTGGCACCATGTGCTTAGCCATTGGTAACAAAGCAGTTTGTGTTTTGCCCGCCTTTACGTCAATGATATTCATCATTTTTTCTAATTTTTTAATCGAACCTGAATAAATTATATTATTATTGTTAATTAAAAAAATCGCATTCTTCATTTTCAATTATACATTCATTATGACTTTTCATATACTTGACACTTGTATAACAATGGCTTCAAAGACCTCCCATCCGCCAACAGGTTTTTTCCCAGGTTCATGCCATTCTACTGGGAATGGTTGATCAAGTTCGTATTCATCATTTTCATATAATTCATAATTAAAATTTTTAATGTAAGATATTGGGTATCCGACAGTATATCGTCCTTTATCTTTTCCTTGTGTCCATTGGACGATGGCAAACATTTCTTTTTCCATTTTTCTAAATAAAAATAATAAATCATGAAATTATAATACGTTGTTGAAAACATTGATTAATTTATTTATTTAAATTAATAATTAAAATAATGAATTAATTAAACGAAGAAATAAAAAAAATTCAGACATCAAATATTTATAAAAAAAAAAAAAAAAAAAAACTACAAAGAAAACTCGTTCAGACAAGTTGAGACACTATCATTTTTATGAAGATCACTGTGATTTTTAAAATCATAAAAAATAACAAATTCAATATATATTACCACCTATCTGTTTGTATGTGTATATTGACTAAATAAATTACATTACTGAAATTTATAAACACTATTCATTTGTATAAATCTACATGTTTATATATATATATATTTAATACAGTACCTTTTATTGTTTTATCAAACTTTTTTACAGAAAATACGTTACGTCTTTACATCAACCAGTCTAACACAAGTGCGTATCAGCTACTGCTGTTCCACGGTTTTTTTTTTTTTTTTTTTTTCTCTTCCTTTGTGACTATGGTAAGGTTAGGTCTTGTCTAAGCTACCGCCGTTGCTCAGTTGACGCAGTTAGCTTCACCAATCAAATTCTCTGTTGCGGTAGACATATTTTTTATTTTTGTAGTATTGCTATTCTTTTATATTTACAACAACGAAATATAAATAAAAACGTAGTACGTAGTACAATAGTTGTTTTAAATTTTTTTCAATACTTTTATTTTCAATTAAGATTAACTTATTAAGTAACAACAAAAAGGAATATTTTACTGAATGTTTTTTATACTTGTCATTTTAATTTCTATAATTCATCTCAAAGACACAGTTTGAATTATCTATAAAACATGTTTCTACATTTTTTAATACGCGAACAGAAAATTTACTATGGGAATCACAAACTTCTAAAAAGAAGAAAATAACGCAGTATATAGAAAACCTATAATCAAAAATGTCACTGACTCAGAATAATACTACGTTTTTTACCAGCGTTCTTATGTTTTATCATCCCCATAATTTTTTATCATATTATTTCAAATTTATGTATTGCTGCCTTAATTTATCATTTCGAATCGATTTGGATAAGAACAGGCAACAAATATTCCTTCGTCAGAAGGCATTTGGACAGATATAACTTTATGCTTTATTTCTTTGACGTCAACAACTGCTAGTGATGATCGTTTTTTCGTAAAAGTCAAATGTTTTAATGATCTTCCAGGAAATGCTGTGTTAGTGATCTTTTCATAATAAATTTCGAAAGCATAACACCTTGTCACACCTTGGATTTCAAATACCACGAAGTTTCTTATTTCAAAGACTTGATTATCAGTCAAAAGTACTGTAAAACTATTTCGTTTTTTAACTCTTGTGTAGTCTTTGCTGGCAATCATTTCGTTGTTAATCATTATTCGCTTAAAATATCGATGTCGACTTTTTGGATCAGGAGTAAGATTCAAGCGTTGTAATGCTAAGTAATCATCATTGCACATGATTTCGACAGCAACTTCTTTTCCAAATAAACGTATATCACCAATCACGAGTGACGCCTCAGGATGTTTACACTTTTTTAAAATTTCGTCTAACCACTGCTGTTCAGAAAATGTCAACTCATTATAGTATAAATCATACAATTTTTCAAAAACGAATTTCTCTTGAAATGAATGTATAATTTGCAAATTTGCCGCATTAGAGCTATTTACAAACTTCTTCAGTATTTGATGATAATCTTCATATCTGTAACAGAAAATTAATACTAGTTAGCTTCAACCCCAGGCAGAAATCTAACCTCGGATCGACAAAGATCAAGGCTAACTTTCGAGTTTGATGCACGGATCAATGTCGAAATAAGGTTAATTCAGGACTAAAACGAGTTGAGAAATAAAAAAAATAAAAATAGGACTTAAAATTGACCTTAGTCATTCATTTATGTAACAAATGAAATATATGTAATTTTTTTTTGATAATAAAAATATCTGAGGAAAAGCAGTAGCTGAGGGAAAGATGTTGCTAAGCAATTACTGTTGCCTAAAACATAATTTTTTTGGCTACATTAATTCTTCGGCTAGATCTTTTCCTTAGCTACTGCTTGTCCTTGAGATTTTCATTTATTTAATGAATAAAATACATGGAATTTTATTTTTTAAAAATAAAAATGTCCCAGGAAAAGCAGTAGCTGAGGAAAATATGTTGCTAAAGAATTAATGTAGCCAGAAAAATTATGTTTTAAGCAATATTAAGGTTGATTCCAAGTCGCATTACCGAACCAATATTTATTCCACGAAGGGCCCGTATATTAACAATGTTATTTTTTATTCCCGTGTCCTGAAATTTTTGTGGCGCCACTGAAGTTTATTAGTAGTATGTGTGTGCGCGGCAACACACTAGCAAGCAAAGTTTACGTCGTACACCAATACCATGCTTGTGTTCATGTCTGTGTGCCGCGCATCTAGCAAAGTTTTAATATTTGAAAGTTATTTATTTTTTAAAATTCACGTCAGAAAAAATTTAAATTTTTTGAGTAGATTCGTTTTTTTAACCACTTCAATTTGATCGTAATTTGAAAGATTTCAGACAGAGATCAGACAGCGAACTAGCTAAAAATAAAAATGTAAAGTATGGCCTATTCTCGTGTGTAAAAGTTGTCAACTTTGACACCCATTATCGCAAAAAAAACCACGTCAGAAACAATTGAAAAAAATTTACAAGATAGATAATTATTTCATTTAAAAAAAAACCAAAAAAAAAAAAAAAAATCTATCAGAAATTCAATTATTCAGAATCAAACATAATTCCTTAGCTACTGCTTTTCCTTGGATATTTTAATTTTTGAAAAATAAAATTCCATGTATTTTATTTATTAAATAAATAAAAAACCCAAGGAAAAGATGTAGCTAAGGAAAAGATGGAGCTAAGGAATTAATGTTGCTTAAAACTAGCTACATTAATTCCTTCGCTCCATCTTTTCTTTAGCTACTGCTTGTCCTTGAGACTTTTATTTATTTAATAAATAAATGATATTGAATTTGAAAATAAAAATGTCCAAGGAAAAACAGTAGCTAAGGAAAAGATGTAGCTAAAGAAAACATAATTTTTTTGGCTACATTAATTCCTTAGCAACATCTTTTACTTAGCTACTGCCTTTTTTAGTATCTACCTGGTACTCATCTCAATCATGATTCGTTTGATGTTTTGAATTACATTGTATATATACAGATAAAAAAATCTCAAATAAGTCAAGAAAAAGTACCTGAATGCACTGTGTGTCCAAAGTGGTCCAAGATCAAAGCAACTTTGAGCTAAATGTGTCAGCAGGTGGATATTAAATGAAATATGTTCTTTCCCATATAATTTCTCAACATCTTTTACAAACACTATCAGCTTCCTTTCAGCATTGTATATGTCAGTTGCGGTCATGGACGTTTGGAGAAGTGTTGAAATTGCATCGACAAGTAGACTCCAATGATTTACATATTCAGCAGGAAATAATTTTTTCATGATCGGCAAACTATAAAATAATAGCCACAAAACCCACTCATGGGCTTTCCAATGTATTCTATCTGACATTTTTCGCGGAGTCCTAGACGCGTCACTAGATGGTTTGATTGATATTAGATACTCATCTATCATATTCAGAAAACGATGAAAATAAAATTTTTGGTGATGATTTGCTGAGTCAAACCATAGTTTCGCGAATTGTCTACAGACCCCAAGTGCTACACAATGCATCCAATCTACACACAGGCCTTTGATGATGTCGAAACCTGGTACATCACACAATATTGCTCGGCACTTAACACCTTTAATTCTATTTTCAGAGTGGAGTATCGTATCTTCATGATTTCGGAGACCTTCACCATAAGCATTGTTGTATTTATCAAGAGGGTAAACACGGACACTGCCTCTGCCTTTAGCTATTTCACATCCTTCATTCAAACAAAATCCACATCCATAGGCTCCCCGGAAAGAAGTAGTACACCTCAGTTCAGGACGTTCAACTGAATCTGTAACTCCTGACAAAATTTTGCATCTCTTTCTATATTGAATATTATCGTAAACGTAGTCGAATCCTTTAGTAGCTAATGAAATTGACTCGGCAACAAATGGTTTAAGGTATTCGTTCATAATAGGCTTCTTGGATCCGAAAAACACACTTACTAGCATTATGTGCTGACGTTGTTGTTTTGGATGTAACTCATTGATACTACACAGAATTGGGGTGATTGATGATTGTGAACTTTTGAATAGAGGCGTTCCATCAATGCTAAAATTGACACTAATTAAGTCGTTTGCCTTGTTATCTGGTATTAGTTTTTTGTATAATTCAGAATCAAATATACTTTCAATGTTGTACGGAAATTGCTTCTGTCGAGAATTTGAATATAAAATATCAGTGTGATTACGTTCATAGAAATGTTTTAATTGGTCAGCTAAAGGCAAATGCATAAAAATATTTCCTAGTTGACGATTCTCAGAAGTGTCGATTAATTGATCACATTCAATACATTTTAAAAAAATTTTAGAGTCATTTCCATTTTTGGAATTTAGCTCTGCCCCGGCATACAACTTACACGATGGACAGAAATGATGAATTTGTATGGGGATAGCAAAATGATTTACTATTTTCTTGCTATAAAATTTTGATGAATGTCCAATGTAATTTTTAGCATTAATATCAATCAGCTTAGAAAAATCTTCTGCAGCAGCATACGTAAGAGAATGGCGGATTTTTCCAGCTAGCATTAAAAGTGTTTTTTTTAATACTTCTTTTGAGTATATAGAAATAGGTTCTGCTGTCATAATAGGATAATCATCATTATCTGATGGCGAAAGATCATTATCACTGCAGTGAAATTCTTCCAAAGGCTCCGGACTACTTGGAGGTGATTGAAAATCTTCATCAGAGTCATCAAGTTCAACATCCTGAAAGAAAGTTTGATTAATATCTACACGGAGAAAATTTTTTTTTTGTGAAATTTACAGGGTAACCACGACAGTTAGGAACGAAGTGACATGCCTGGTAATTATTATTTGGTTTTTGTATATAAAATACAAAGCCGTTGGTTTTATTTACATTGGCACAATGTAAAAAAAACAATATCGTAATTTTTACAGGGATTTCCTTATTTATTTACAGTGTGTCTAAATATAAATCTCTGGTAAATTAAGATATTTACATGGTCATTAGGAAAATTTATCTAAATTGTAGTAATTTCTCTATAGTATGGATAATAAATATTAAGCGTATTTATTTTCAGCAGGTGATTGACAATTTATATCCGAAGAACCCGTATAATTCTACAAGGAACCATGTAAATTTTGTGTGTTTACTTGTTTATATGAAGTTCGATGAATAACATTTTTATTTTTACAGTATTACCATGTAAATTAAATCGATATAATTTTTTTTTTTTCAAAAAATCTTACTCAGGTTCAATTCAATGATAACATATTTATTTTTACAGTGTTACCATGTCAATTAAAAAACTATGAGATAATGTCTACAAAAAGAATAGAACTTGATGAATTAATTAGTGATCTGCTACAAATCCTTGGTATTTTACTTTATAAAACAAATGAAAAATATGCAATTTATTTTAATAAATAAGAATGTCCAAGGAAAAGCAGTAGCTAAGAAACAGATGTAGCTAAGGAATTAATGCTGCCAAAGAATTATGTTTTAAGAAAATATATTTGCTTGAAAAAAAAATTTTTTTTCAAGCAAATATATTCATAGCTACATCTTTCATAACTACTGCTTTCCTGGACATTATTCATTTTATAAATAAAATACATGTAAATTTATTTTTTAAAAATACAAATGTCCAAGGAAAAGCAGTAGCTAAGGAAAGAATGTAGCTAAGGATTTGAGACTGCCAAAGAATTATGTTTAGAGGTTATAATGTTGCTTAAAATATAATGTAAAATTTATTTTTTAAAAATACAAATATCCAAGGAAAAGCAGTAGCTAAGGAAAAAATGTAGCTAAGGAATTAATGTGACTAAGGAATTATTTCTTTGAAACATAATTTTTTGGCAACATTAATTCCTTAGCTACATCTTTTCCTTAGCTACTGCTTTTCCTTGGACATTTTTTATTTATTTTATAAATAAAATACATGTAAATTTATTTTTTAAAAATACAAATGTCCAAGGAAAAGCAGTAGCTAAGGAAAAGATGTAGCTAAGGAATTAATGTGACTAAGGAATTATTTCTTTGAAACATAATTTTTTGGCAACATTAATTCCTTAGCTACATCTTTTCCTTAGCTACTGCTTTTCCTTAGACATTTTTTATTTATTTTATGAATAAAATACATGTAAATTCATTTTTTCAAAGTACAAATGTCCAAGGAAAAGCAGTAGCTAAGGAAAAGATGTAGCTAAGGAATTAATGTTGCCAAAAATTATGTTTCAAAAAATAATTCCTTAGTCACATTAATTTCTAGCTATCTTTTCCAGCCTACTTTCCTTGAACTTTAATTTATTTTATAAATAAAATACATGTCAATTTATTTTTTCAAAATACAAATGTCTAAAGAAAAGCAGTAGCTAAGGAAAAGATGTAGCTAAGGAATTAATGTTGCCAAAAAATTATGTTTCAAAGAAATAATTCCTTAGTCACATTAATTCCTTAGCTACATCTTTTCCTTAGCTACTGCTTTTCCTTGGACATTTTTTATTTTCTTTATAAATAAAATACATGTAAATTTATTTTTTAAAAATACAAATGCCCAAGGAAAAGCAGTAGCTAAGGAAAAAATGTAGCTGAAGGAATTACAGTTGCCAAAAAATTATGTTTCAAGAAAATAATTCCTTAGTCACATTAATTCCTTAGCTACATCTTTTCCTTAGCTACTGCTTTTCCTTAGATACTGCTTTTCCTTGGACGTTTGTATTTTTAAAAAATAAATTTACATGTATTTTATTTATAAAATAAATAAAAAATGTCCAAGGAAAAGCAGTAGCTAAGGAAAAGATGTAGCTAAGGAATTAATGTTGCCAAAAAATTATGTTTCAAAGAAATAATTCCTTAGTCAGATCAATTCCCTATTTTTTACATCTTTTCCTTAGCTACTGCTTTTCCTTGGACATTTTTATTTTTTTAAAATTAAAAAATAAGGAATTATCAAAGATTATAAATTAATTTCTCTGATATCTCTAGCTTAATGAACCAACATACATTAAAATATCCTGAATATTTCGTTAGATTTCAATTTTTCCTACATTTTTAATGTTCAAATTTTTCTTATATTTTTTTATTCCATTATGTTTCGATTTAGTATCCTTATTAATAAAAACAACTTCTTCTCTTGTATTCAGTGAAGATCATTCTTAATAAGGATTAAAATTTTATACCTTTCACAATAGCGCGCGATAGCTTAGGGGATAAGGCACTCGGTTTAGAATATAGGTTCCATAGGTTTAGGTAGAGTCACAGGTTCGAATCCCGGTCGGGACAGTCATCACAAAAAAAAAAAAAAAAAAAAAAAAAAAACAATGAACAATATGTATGTCGTTGTGACCATGTAAAAATAAATTTTTTTTTTGGTAAATTTCACAAAAAAATTCTCTCCTTGTAAAAAATTGTGATAGAGATGCAGTTTTAAAAAGACGTCGAAGTTTTAATAGACGATAAAATTTACTCAGCACAATCAAACGTTTTACTCACCGAGTATTGTGCAACATGATCAATGTTCTCCAAACTGCAGATAGTTTCAGGAATGAATTTATCGAGAGTACAGTCGTGTTTGTCACAAGGTGTCTCAACATGGTCGTCAGAAGCCTCAGATCCACTTGATGACTATATTGAGTGAGTAATAAAAAAAAATAAAGAATTAAAATTCCATACAAAATGTAGATATTTTACATATGATATTCTGTCCATAAAAAAAAAATTTAATAAAAATCTCAAAAAAAATCAAATATTATGAAAAAATTAAACTTACGAAGTTATTTTGAATTTCAACTCCTTCACCTGATGACGAACTAAAAAAAAATAAGAAAAACAATTCATAGGACTATTACGAGTAGATATAAAAAAAAAAAACATAAAGATAAACTTATACCTATCGCTGTCATCGAATTTGATTTTTTTATTTATATAATTTTTCGTACGACGAGGCATTTTTAAGCAACTATCTTTTGCTAAATAGCGTTTATATGGTCCTCTTTTTTTCCGATGAGGCATGATATTTTCGAGAAAAAAACTTTATGACTAAGTAATATTAAGAATTAATTTGCCGACTGACAAATAAACTTTTGTTGTTTAAAACAACTATTTTTTTTTATTTATATTTCGAGGTTAGTGTTGTAAATATAAAAGAATAGCAATACTACAAAAATAAAAAATATGTCTACCGCAACAGAGAATTTGATTGGTGAAGCTAAATGCGTCAACTGAGCAACGGCGGTAGCTTAGACAAGACCTAACCTTACCATAGTCACAAAGGAAGAGAAAAAAAAAAAAAAAAAAAACCGTGGAACAGCAGTAGCTGATACGCACTTGTGTTAGACTGGTTGATGTAAAGACGTAACGTATTTTCTGTAAAAAAGTTTGATAAAACAATAAAAGGTACTGTATTAAATATATATATATATAAACATGTAGATTTATACAAATGAATAGTGTTTATAAATTTCAGTAATGTAATTTATTTAGTCAATATACACATACAAACAGATAGGTGGTAATATATATTGAATTTGTTATTTTTTATGATTTTAAAAATCACAGTGATCTTCATAAGAATGATAGTGTCTCAACTTGTCTGAACAAGTTTTCTTTGTAGTTTTTTTATAAATATTTTATGTCTGAATTTTTTTTATTTCTTCGTTTAATTAATTCATTATTTTAATTATTAATTTAAATAAATAAATTAATCAATGTTTTCAACAACGTATTATAATTTCATGATTTATTATTTTTATTTAGAAAAATGGAAAAAGAAATGTTTGCCATCGTCCAATGGACACAAGGAAAAGATAAAGGACGATATACTGTCGGATACAATATCTTACATTAAAAATTTTAATTATGAATTATATGAAAATGATGAATACGAACTTGATCAACCATTCCCAGTAGAATGGCATGAACCTGGGAAAAAACCTGTTGGCGGATGGGAGGTCTTTGAAGCCATTGTTATACAAGTGTCAAGTATATGAAAAGTCATAATGAATGTATAATTGAAAATGAAGAATGCGATTTTTTTAATTAACAATAATAATATAATTTATTCAGGTTCGATTAAAAAATTAGAAATGATGAATATCATTGACGTAAAGGCGGGCAAAACACAAACTGCTTTGTTACCAATGGCTAAGCACATGGTGCCAGGAACAGAGGACGCAAATGTATCGAGAAAAAGAAAGGTATTTATAAAAATTTGACATAAATTAAAATATTGATAATGAAAAAACAATAAGTTTTGAAATTAATGAAAGTGTCAAATTAGCGATGTTATATTAGTTGAGAGATTTGAAATGTTTAGAAATAATTTGGGTTTGACACATGATAAAAAATCACTACTTGAAGTTGCACTTTATACATCACCATCATTACCATATGCACTATTAGCTGTAACAACAGTTGATGATTATTTATATGTTAAATTCAGTCAATGTTCCACAATTTTTTATAGTGTCATTATTAGTATGGGGTTTTTTTATTTATTAAATATGTTAGCTGGTTGATAAATTTTAATTTTTTTCTCATGAAAAAAAACAAGATGAATTTATTTTTTTAACCTAACAATTCAGGACATCTTGGTTCTCTATACCAATTTTTTTATTAATTATTTTCTTCTTGCTTTATCCTCATGGTATTAAAAAAAATATTAAAATGTCATTAGAAAAATATTTTATCAATGAATTGATTTCGTTATTGAATATATTATTTTATTTTGAAAAATTACTTGAAAACAAAAAATAAAAATAATTGATAATAGCATTTAAATAATTACAAAATAAAACTGATATTTTTAACTTCAACAATTAATTATTAAAATACATAATTTATATAATTATTTTATTTATTGAACATGAATCAATAGTAGAATTAATGAAAGTATAAAATTAGCAATGTTATATTAGTTGAGAGATTTGAAATGTTTAGAAATAATTTGAGTTTGACACATGATAACAAATCACTACTTGAAGTTGCACTTTATACATCACCGTCATTACCATATGCACTATTAGCTGTAACAACAGTTGATGATTATTTCAATTATAAATGTTTTCTTTATAATTAAATTATTTTATTCATTCCAATATATCAACTTTTTTTCTTATCACAACAATTGGATAAATTCATTTTGTTAATAAGTTATTATTAATAATAACATATAATCACAAGAGTTTAATTCTTCAAAATATTTATTTAAAACAAAACTACTAATTTAAAAAAATATTTATTTAATTTCCAAAAAAGTATTTTTATTTTCCTAATGCAGTTGATAAATCATTGTGTGCCACTGAGGAAATTAAATATTTACAATATTTTTTTTTTTTCTATATATTTATACACAACTTTTTTTTTTTTTTTGTTGGATTCATATGGTACAAAAAGAAAAATAATCATTTATTTTTATTATGTAAACAACTAGATTTATATTTTAATTTTTGACTTTTAATTGTATTTTTTTAATATTCAAATTAACGTTTATTATTGATTGTTTTGACAAGTTGATAATCCATTACGTAATATTCTATAAATTTCTTTTTTATCAAATTCATTCATTCATATTTTTGTTTTTAATTTATAAGTCTAGTTTAATTTATTATTCTAATTTTATTTAATTTGTCAATATTAATTGAATAATTTTATTTTATGCATGATAATTTTATTTTTTTGTTTTCATTCTCTTTAAAACTTTTATTGTTATTATTTCATAGATAAGTGAAACTGAACTTGATGATAAAAACGAATCATCAGAAATCTTAAATGTCGAACTTCTAACAGGGCCAACACTTACTGATGGAAAAGAAAAAAATGAATATGTGACTAAAGCTGATTTGAAAGCCTGTAACTATAATTCTATTTTGTATTTTTTTTTTTATCTTTATTTATATATTCTAATAATAATACTTATTTTTTTTAACCTATTATTTTAGTTGCAGCTGATATTATTCATTTCTTTAATAAAAATGAATCTTCAAAAAAACCAAAACATTCAGAGACTACAGAAGAATCAGTTGATTGTTTTGAAAAAGCGACAAAATCTTCTAATAAAAAAGTAATTAATAATAGTTTATTTAAATTATCATTTAATTTGATTTTTTTTTTTTTATTGTAATTTTTTTCAGTCACAAATAAAAATTCTGACGGCAGGTGAAAATAAAATCGAAATTCCTTATGATCAGTGGTAGGATGCGAAATCAAAATTAACTTTCACAGCTATGGGGTGGGCCCTTGTAAGAGCTTCATTTGAAGAAAAAGTTTTATTAGAAAGCAATTACAAAGAAGGCTCATCAAAAAACAAAAGTAACAAAGAAAAATTTAAGAAGTTGAACGAGACCACCCTTCATGTTATAACAGGTAAAAAAATTAATAATAATAATAATAATAATAATAATAATAATAATAATAATAATAATAATAATAATAATAATACTTACCTTTTTTTTTAGAAAATGTTAGACAACGATTTGAAAAATCTTTCAATTATGCACAGTTTGGATCTTATATAAATACAAGATTATCACAATTCAGAAAACAAAGAGATTCAAAGGTAAACTTTTTAATGATAATATTGAAGTTGTTATTTTTTTATTAACGTCAACTCTCTAAATTGTATTTTTATTTTTTTATTTTATAGACTGAAGACAATACTGAACCAACAGCAGAAAAATAAATTTTTTGTAATATTCAGTGCATTGATTATAATATATTCAAATAAAAAAATTTATATTAATATATAATGATTTTTATTGATTTTTATATTAATTGTAATATATTTATTCATATTTTTTACGTATAAAGTTGCTATAAATATATATATATATATATATATTCAAAAAAAAATTTCAAATATACTTTTTATTATTTATATAATTTTTCATAAAATTTTTACATAAACTTTGTAAAAATTTTATATAAATTTGATATTTATTCACTAATTTTTATACGGAAATTTTAAAAAATATTTATAAATATTTTTCATATTATTTATATAAATTATATAAATTGTTCATAAAATTTTTACATAAACTTTGTAAAAACTTTATATAAATTTTATCTTTTTTCACTAATTTTTATACGAAAATTTTGTAAAATATTTATAAATATTTTTTACAATATTTATATAAATTATATAAATTTTAAATAAAGTTTTTACATAAACTTTGTAAAAACTTTATATAAATTTTATCTTTTTTCAAATATTTTTATACAAAAATTTTGAAAAATATTTATAAATATTTTTTATAATATTTATATAAATTATATAAATTTTATATATATTATTTTTATAATATTTATAAAAATTTTATCAAAAAAAAAGCAAAATATTTATAAAAATTTTATAAATTTTTTACATAGCTTTTTTATTTTTTTTGCCCAAATTTTATAAAATGATTTTATAAAACAACTTTTATAAAATTTTTATAAAATATTTCCGTGGGGGGTAGCTAAGGAAAAGATGTAGCTAAGAAATTAATGTGACTAACCAAAGAATGTCGTCAGCTGAATTAATTCCTTAGCCATTTGCTACAATAAATCAAAATGTTTGGGCAAATGGCTAAGGAATTCATTCAGCTAAAAAAATTATGGTGTTAGTCACATCAATTTCTAAGCTACATCTTTTCACTACCTTCTACTTGTCCTCGGTATATTTTATCTATTCGCGGAATAATTACAGGCAAGTCTGTAGTTACTGTTGTATCGACTAATAATCAATAATTCAAAAATATAGGACATATTTTTTTAACGTAGTGTATTCATACAGGAAGAGAATTTTTGAAGAAATATCACTGAAGCGTAGTAGTAAAATTTATAAGTGACGACATTTCTTGGACTTATTCTTATATATGTGTATAACTAATTTTTCCATTTCTACGTAAGATTTCAGTAAAAATTCCACCATTGATAATATGATGGATCACGTGTTAAAATTTACTAGTATTTATCCTTAATTCTCTCAAAATACGTCATGAATTTTTAGTATATCTTGTCGCATAATTTAGCAGACCTAAAATTCACTGACTGCTGATTGTAAATTTTACTGAAGTTTATTGTAATATTTATGGAAATATGTTGTACATTTTCTAGATTCAAGGACTGTCATTTTTTTTAAATCGATTTGAAATACTTTAATTTGATAGTTTTTAATTAACTAAAAATAAAAGAAGAAAAATCATTATACATGTACATTTCAACATGAAAATAATGAAATTATTGTTTTGAAATATAAAAATTAATTCTAAACTACAAAGAAATTTTTTTTTTTTAAATTTACATGCTCATAACTTGAAAACTTTCTGACTTGTCTGTCATATGAATGATATTTTTTAATTTTTACCAATTCACTTTAGTAAAAATTCTATACACGTGGGCAGTCACGGAACTACTGCTATGATTTACTGGAGGACTTCCGTTCTTTTTACCAAGGACTGTAAGTTTTACTCAAAATTTCTCTCGCCGGCTTGTCTTAGCCGCTGTGAATCGACGAATCAAAAGCTCGCCGTCTCGCCTCGAAAATAGATGACTTTTATGCGCGCTCGTAAAGTAAATTTTCAAATATTTTTATATTTTTTTATAAGTTGTCATTTTTATTCAATTAGATTTGGTATATTTAAGGATGATTTACACTACACAAAAAGAAACAAAAATATTATTAAAATTATTATTATTAATCGATAGTCTTCATTTATTTAAATTTTTATATTTACCACACTTTTTTAAAATTTTATCATAATAATTTAAATATGTTTTTAAATACATTTGACGTTTCAACAATAACAATAGTTAATAACAGTAATTGTTATACATATATAAATTAACTTTCATAAAATTATTTATCAGGAGACCCGGTAGGGTCTCGCCTCAATTTTAGAAAGAAAAAAATATATAGAACGAACGCGAACTCTCTTACTGGGTATAAGTATTTTAAGTTTGCGCTCTGTGACGTCATAATTCCTAATTTATCAATTTTTAGGCTAACTATTGGCCGAAAAAAAAAAATAAAAATTGTTTTACTATATATATCGATAGCCCTCGTTCTAATAAGCCTACTTTCGATTTTTTCCAATAACTAATAAAAAAGATATCAACATCAGTAAAAGCCAAGAATAAAATCTTATTAAAAAATAAATTTCTCAGCTAAATGTCCTCCTTATCCCCTTTCTCGAGACGTTTCATGTCGTACATACGGAGATATGCATGTATGCATGGTTATCCATTATTTTCTTGTGGGTGTGTGTGCCGTATAATGTTATTCTTTTTTTTTTTAGGGAATTTTAATTTCCTATTGTTTTTGCTTTTCATCTGGACCCCGCCCCCCCCCCAACCATGGTAGACCCCCGCCCCCCTCCCCGAAAATTTTCTAAGTCCCTTAATAAACGATAAATATGGGGAACATCATTAAATATGAAAGAAAATATAAAAAAATCACTGAATACAAAGAAAAAAAACGATAAATATGGGAAAATATCAGTAAATATGAAGGAAAAATTACTGAATATAAAGAAAAAATTGCTGAATATGAAGAAAAAACCGATAAATATGGAAAATATCAGCAAATATAAAGGAAAAATTACTGAATATAAAGAAAAATCCGATAATTATGGGAAAATTTCAGTGAATATGGAGGAAAAATTACTGAATATAAAGAAAAATGCGATATATATGGAAAAATATCAGTAAATATTGTAACCGATTTTCTGACCTGCACGGCGAGATCTATCGGCCAAGGTTAACAACGAGGATTTCTCACCATCCTCCTCAAAATCACCGGGGGGAGCCATGTTGGTTATCTCGGAAGCCAACAACCGTGGGAGTCACGAGAACTAATTTGGGAGCCTAACTCAGTCTTAGAAATGGTAGAGGGGCGCGGTCCACCTGATTGGATTATGAAATACGTAACCAAACCTGAGGGAACTATCGTGAACCAAGCATAGTGTATTACATACGCCTATATTAGATTGCGACTATACTATAGTAAAATACCTACGAGACAAGTATCGTAAGTGTGGGAGCAAATAGTCTACATGTGAGATATGTATTTTGTATAGGGAACCATACAGCGATCCATCCGTGACCAGGTCTTACACATACGTTGCCATTGCAATAATAATATATCTCAATATTATTATTATTGTTATTATTTACAGCGATCCATTCGTGAACTCACACATACACATTTATGTGCGATGAATATAATAATAATTATTATTATAATAAGAGAACCATATAGCGTGATCATTAGTATTAGTCCGTCATTGGAAATTCGGACAGAGTTTCACCAGGACTTAACGTCTGATACCTAGGGAACCTTTACGAGAGATCCAAACGATGTCGAGAGAACCAGTAGTGAACCAAGAGAGCCAGTCAAGAGAAGAGAAGTGATCACTGATCTGGGAGGCTACTAGCCAGACTCGACGGATCGAGGTCCGTTGACGGATCTTGCCTTGAGTAGAGATGTGAGATCCGTTCACGGACCTCGGTCCGTGTGAACGAGTCGACTCGTATGAATTCGAGAATAGCCCCCCAGTTCGAGAGCCAGACAAGTTGTGTCGTGTAACGACGACGTTCAGTGCTTAGCTGCTGTGAGCTCTCACCCCACTCGGTAGCACTCTCCTACCTATCGCCCCCGGACATGCGCAGCACGCTTTCCTAGCCCGCAGTTCGATAGGTTTACGATCGGGCTTCGTACGCAGCCTTCGGTGAGTTCATCTCTTCGATGGAGGAGTGGGGCATTCGCCGCGATAAGGTTTGGTGTATCAAGACATCTTATAAACATCGAATAGGCGCCCCATTGATGTCATATATAATAGTCTTGACCCTACACAGAGCCTTGCACTAGTGATCCTTTATTTATTAATAGCCAACTCCCATTGGTTATTAATACGTAAGCGTTAACAAATAAATAATCCATATCTATTTGGATGATTATTTATTTCGAGAACCCACGAAGTAATAAATTTCGTTACAATATGAAGAAAAAGTCACTGAATATAAAGAAAAACCGATAAATATAGAAAAATATCAGGAAATCTGAAAAAAAAATCGCTGAATATAAAGAAAAGTCCGATAATTATCAGAAAATATCAGAGAAATATCAGTAAATATCAAGGAAAACTCACTGAATATAAAGAAAAATACGATAAATATGGAAATTATCAGTAAATATGAAAGAAAAATCACTGAATATAAAGGAAAATGTAGAAAAAAATATGTCAATATCAAAGAAAAATCAGTAAATATAAGAAAAATTACGATAAATATCAATTAAGTTCTCCCCCCCCCCCCAACCATAGTAGATCCCTCGAAAGTCTCTTATTTAATCTAAACACGATGAAATGGGAAAATATCGGGGAAACATCAGTAAACATAAAGGAAAATATAGAAAAATATAGCAAAATATCATGAAAATATCACTGAATATAACGAAAAATCAAACAAAAAACAAAAATAAATTTTTGTACAAAAAGGAGAGTCAAGTATTCGAAACTATTATTATTTTTTTTTTTAAACATACAAAAAAAAGGAATATCAAAAAAGTCAAGTACAAAAGTACTAATTTCTTTGAAAATCATTGACCCATATGAATGGTCTTAACTTTTGACAAAATTTTATACTTGACCCCACCCGGTTCTTCCCAAATAAAGTTTTAAGCCTACACACTTTTATAATTGTTTATAATATTGACGACGGATATCTATTCATACAATCATACATATGTACATTGATGTACATCTTTAGCAATCTTTAGTTTCATATACCATGCAATATGCATTATTAGAAGGGGGATAAGCTTATACCCACTCTATGCATTATACATTAAAAGCGCCCCTACATTTTACTTTTTGAACTATTTTACTGACGTCATTTTTTTGCCGCTCACCAACGATTTCAGAAAAATTTGAAAAAAAATTTATTTTTGTTTTTTGTTTGATATCATATCTTTTTGTAAAGTCTTTTGATCGTTTACAATTAAAAATAACAACATACCATACGTCCTGATCATCAAAATAAACAAGGCGTTCAAAGCTTGTCTCTTTTAGACTACCCCATACAAAAAATATTTTTTATCTTAAGATAGAAAAACATGAAGGCGCTTGTTGTTGCTTTCATGTGAAGCTGCCATTGTGGTATGCAAATGTAAAAATAAGGTAAAATTTACCTGAAAGCAACAAAAAGCGCTTTCATGTTTTTCTATCGCGACTAATATTTCTTGTTGGCGAATCGTTATTGCGAGACTCGCAATAATTCCCGCAATACGGGACCAAGAATAGCACCCCAGTTCTTATTATTCTTTGTAATTGATTTGTTTTAACCTATCTCTGGTATAACTAATCTGGCAGAATCTGGCAGTTGTTCCGAAAACCGGTGTAAATCTGCGGAATCTGTAAGGATCTGTCAGAATTTGCCAGATTTTTTTTTCACCAGGGATATTATTTCATCAACTCTATCATAACCCCATAGCTGTAAACATTCACGACCGAGTTCCGTAGCACGTTCAATGACCCAAAGAAATAATAAACCTTCCTCTTGTAATGCTGGTATCCCTGGTAGAAATATTTCTACGGATTTTCTAAGAGCTGTCTGCGAATTTTAACAAATTTCTACGAAATTGACCCATGCGGAGAAAAAATTTTAAAAAATCTTCGGAAGTTTTCTCCGTACTCTTAATTATTTGTCTGAGCTTCGAGAAATATTTTAAGGTTTTTTGCCGAATAATTCATAGTGAAAATACTTCTACAAATTTCAACGAACTTTTTACAAATTTCTGAGAATAGTTCTTCTAAAGTTCGCAAACAATCGAAGAAGCTTCTTTGAAAAACTGAATAAATTCCGAAAAATGTTCGAAGAAAATCTATAAATTATTTCTACTAATAGTCCAACTTCTCTGAACCTCAAAAAAACTCGGAGAAACATTTAAAGAAAATTTTGGAACTATGTTAACACATGGTTGACTTTTAGAGAAGTTTCCGAGCAATCGGAGAAGTTTTTCCGAAGGCCAAAAAACTCGAAGAAAAATTGAGAGATAACTCCGAAACTATTTTCTCGAATGGGTCAATGTCGTAAAAATTCACAGAAAATTTGAAGAAATATTACCACCAGGGATACCCAACTGTTGCATTTTATCATCAGACACTGTACCATATGGTAAGTCCATATGTACATTCCATCAACTTCATACTGTACATATCTGTTGAAAATTAATTATTAAAATTCAGTACCACTACCAGGTACAAATGTTGTAACTTAATATGAGATTTATTTTTTTGACAAAACAAAAACCGATTATTTTGTGTAAAAGCTCCTGTTTTTATAAAAAACGTAATGAATTAATGAATAAATAATTTAAAGTTTATCTACGATTAATTAACACTTGAATTAATATTTCAATGATAACATGACAATCTTGTTGATTTTTCCCAGCATTAATTGATGATAATAAATTTTTATAAAAATGTACATAAAATCTGTATGAAACAATATTTAATGCTGCCCTGGTGAAAATATTTCTCCGCGATTTCTCCTGAATTTCTCCGCAATTACTCCGAATTTCGCCGCATTTACTCCGAATTTGTCCGTGATTACTCCGAATTTCTTCCAAATTGACCCATGCAGAGAAATGAGTGGGGAAAAGTATCAAAATTTTTTTCGAATTTTCTCCGAATCGACTTGGGTGAATAAACGTTCGGAAATATTTCTCGACGATGAGAATACGCGGAGAAACATGTGAAAAAAATAATACGACCGCAGAGAAATAATCTCCGCGTGTTTGTTACGCGGAGAAATTTTTTACGAGTTTTCTTCGAATTGACTTGGGTGGAGAAACGTTCGGAAATGATTCTCCACGATAAAAATACGCGGAGAAACGTGTAAAAAAAAAAATATTTACCGCAGAAAAATTTTTGCGAAATCAACGACGAGGGGAAACTTTTCCACTCATTTCCCCTCATTCATCAATTTGATGAAAAAATCACGGGAGTTTTGTAGACTAAGTACTTCAGGTATATCGACTTTTTTGAAAAAATGTGTCTTCGAATTTTCATTTTTTTCGAAAAAAATCAACATCATTATGCTTTGCATTATGTAACAATTGATAATTGTCATTTTTTTTTTGGAAAAATTGAAAATTGAAAAAGTTGGAAAAAATTGAACAAATGGTGGAAAAAGGGTGGAGAGATTTGTCCGCCATTTCTCCAACCGTACCAAATAATTTTACTGCTGAAATTTTTCTAAAATCAACGAAGAGAAGAAATTTTCCGTCGTTTCTCCAAATCAACTTGGGTAAGGAAACCTTTGTAAATATTTCTCCGCGAAAAAAACACACGCGGAGAAACATGTGGGAGAAATAATTTTACCGCGGAAAAATTCTTCCGACATCAACGACGAGAGGGAAATTTTTTCACTCATTTCTCCGCGTAAATCACTTGAATTAAATTTCAATGTAACATGACGAAATTGTTGTAACCCAGAAATTGATGATAATAACGGATAAATTGTACAAAAATTCGGAGAAATATTTTCACCAGGGTGGTCCTTGTCCAGACAATATTGTAAATACCGTTTGTATACAATGTAATTGTTCACGTAAACCTAAATTTTTTCTTCCATCAGTGTATTTATGATATTAACTAAATCTTGATAAAATTTAAGATTAATACAATGTGCAAATTTAGCTAGACCCTCTAAACATTATAGGTAAAACTTGACCATTCGGTGCTTGTTTTAGCATTCTAAAATATATTGTAAATACAATACTTGTTATTTCAGTTAATATTTTTTGTTCTTCAACTTTATTCCAATAGCTCTTTTTCAACAGTTTCTAATTTTTTACTTTTTTCACGTTTACTCAATGAAAGTATACGTTGTTGATGGCTCATTAATTTTTTTTGTGTCATTTCATCATCACGTTCTTTATCAAGATCAATATCTTTTATTCTCAATGACAATAATACTTTAACAAGTTCAGTATGAACCAAGTGACCACGTAATTTAATATATTGGTTTAATTTACGAATAATAACAAGTGATAATTTACCACGTTTATTATCTTTAAATATATTTTTTACACAATTAAATACTTTTTCACGAACTGATGGACGTTTATTGTCCAAAAATGATACCAAAAAATTAGCTAAATTTGTTGGATAGTTGAAATAAAATATGGATGTGTTACTAAAAGATCACTAATACTTGTTTATGTCATTTCAGAGAGAGTTATTTCTGGTAATGTAAATACTCTTCTGTCACCTTTTTTTTTTCTCAGCTTATGACATGTTACTCAATTTAATTGACGTATTCTATTTTGTAGGATTAAATCTTTTTGTTAATCATTTGTTGTTTGTGGACTCATGTAGGTAGATTAAATATGATAAATTTGATATACTTTTAGTACTTGTGTTACTTGTCCAGATGGTAATGTAATATTGCTTGACGGTGGCAATACTTGTAATTGAAATATCTGCATTGAACAAAATTAAATTAAAAAATATATTTCACCAATAATAATATGTAAAATTTAATAAATTAAAACATACTCTTGCAACAGCAGCTTGAAATAAAAAATAAGTTAATGTTGTATCATTTGAATCAACTACCAACATATTGACTTCCAATGTATTTGGTGTTTCAAATGGTTTTTTCCAAAAATTACTCAAATAGTATATATTTTCCAAATGATATTTACAAAATTAATTTACGATCCAGTAATTGCAAAAAGATTTTTATCTGTAGACACATTAACTGGTGAATCATTTTGAATACAATTGAGCTCTTTATGTAATTCTTCATTAAGTCCAAAGTATTCTTTAAACCATGCTCAAGTGTTTCTTTTAATCCTGGAACTCCAGCTGAAAATACTTTTCCCACCAACTATCTTTTTTTTTGCTCAACATTACCACCAAGATTTGATGCAACTTGTCGTGCTGCAATTTGAATATTTTCTTCTAATGTACGGATAATTTTTTTTGGTACAACAAAATCAATATAGCTTTTGTAACTAATTTTTCCAATGAATTAACAAAATATTGAATAACTGTTATTATTTTATTAGTATTATAAGAAAATTATTTAATTTAATTTATTACCATCCAATTGATTATTACCAGTTGATTGAAATAATTGTGGTGTTTGAATTTGTCCAGTATGTCTAGTATTATTATCATTTGTTATACCAAGATCAAGACCACCCAATAAATCAAGTAAATCATTATACTACTTGATGTATTTATAAAATATTATTATTGTAAATATTGTTGATGTATTTAAATTCTTATTCTAATAATTAATATATGTTCCGGGTCGAACCACATGTCTGTCGGTCCCAGACTGACCAGATTTTTATTCTTTTTATTTTTTAAACAAAATACAATAAGTTGATAAGTTTTAAACATTACTCTGTTTTTTATGGCTAGATCACAAGATCATACAATTTCAAATAACATATGACTAACAATTTTGGTTTATATTTTTTCTAAAATATTTTAAACAACGGTTTAATTTATGTACTTTTTAATAGCTTTTTACAAACTCGAATATTCCCACACATGGTCAACTCATGCATAGATTTTGAGTAAAAATCACGTAACAAATAAAACCATAAACTCAAGTTTCTCTTTGGTACTATTATAACATATTTTTTAAAAACATTATTTGTCAAGAATTAGAGAAAATCTCACATCTGTCAAACAACTGCACTAACGTATTTTCGATACACAGAATGATCGCAAAATCGACAATAAAAAAGTACATTTATAACTTTTTAAAATAAACTAACTTCATGAAAACGTCTTGGACTTTCCGGTCGTAATATCTATATTTTTTGTTTACACATGGTATTTTTTATGTCACCCTTTGGACCACACAAGGCCCAATTTTATGTCTAAAAATCCCACCACCTACACCTAGTTTTTTACCCTCTCTTGAACTAATTTTTGACCAATTAAAACTAATTTTTTAACTAAGTACACACCCATTTTTTCGACTTAACAATTTTCAACAAACTGAGAAATCAGTTGCTCTTCAACACTCGTTTACGTAACATCTCTAATTAATATTGATTCGCGTACAAGATTTATGGGATCATTACCAAACCTCAGCATCCTCATTCAACTCTATCATATTTTAATTAAATTTCTAATAGATTCGCGATGGAAGGGGACAAAATATTTGATGTATAATAAGTCACGGTAGTAGTAGTTAATCTCATCTCACACATATTCTCATCAACACACATACATTTCTTTCTCATACTTGACTCGAGGCACTACCGTGCCTCTTGATAAGATAAATATGGAAAAATATGAAAGAAAAAAAGATGTGTGTTATTGTACGCACAGGGAAGTGAAACTTCTTTAGTAATTCTAATAAATAGTAATTGAAAGATCTCTCGTTGCATTAATATATTTTTGACTAGTTGTCTTTTTCGCTCTCATTCCGAGTGAACTATTATGTTCATACAGTCATTAAAAATTATGATAGAAATTTTTAAATTTATTGATTAGTTATAATATTAAGGTTCTATGTAAATGAAATTCTAATTTAAAAACTTAACACAGAATATAATTTTATATAAATATTCATTTATTGAACAGTCAGCCAAACACTTCTATTACTATTTTATGTATACTTTTTATTTTATGTATATATATTCATGAAATACTGAGTTTTTTCAGTTGTTTTTTTATCTTCAGGATTTTTGTCGGGATGATATCTTTTAATATTTTCCCGATATATCAACTTTAGATGACTCAAGCTTTCAATATTATTGAATATTGAGCCAATTTCAGCTTCGTAATCTGACATGTTACAGCCTGAAAAATATAAATAAAATTAATACAAATTATAATGGAAATAAATTTGATTTTAATTTAGTAGCTATCTCTTCAATATTTGAATAAAAAAAAAAAGACCTGGTAACATTTGTTGGGGCATGTGGCCAGCGTTACCCGTTGAAAATTAAAAATTTTCAATACTCCGGCTAGGGTCATTGTTATTTTTATTGCTTAGACATATTTTAACCGTTAATTAACGAAAACATTATTCATACTTGAAAGAAAGGCAATAGAGTTTTTCAAAGCTTTTTTTAGAGCCTTATAAACATTTTATTTCAACTCTATGATGACATTTTTTGGTCCGTTTTTTTTATTTTTTTTTCGGCGAGCCATAACTTTTGTTATAATCAAGATATCCCTAGGGAGTTCGTATTAGGCTCAAATTATGCGCCTAAAAAAAATCTAGTGACGGCATTACGGATTTTTTTTTCTCTCAATAACAGTTTTCGAGCAAAAAAATTAAATATCCGAATTTTTTTTCAAATTTTGAAGGTTTTTTTTTTTTCTCAAAAACTATTATAGATAAAAACAAAACATAAATTTACAATTAATGTCGCCAAAAAGCCTCAATTTTTAAATACCTGTCTATTCATCATACCTTTAATAATCAAAAGACGTAAAATATCCAAAAGAATGTCAAAATTTTGAAGTATAAAGTTGAATAATTTGCTGGATAAAAAAAAATTTTTTAAAAAATTAGGCGCTGCAGTTTTTATTATTTATTTTATTATTATTATATCATGTATCGAAATAGCGCCTAATTTTTAAAAAAATTTTTTTTTATCCAGCAAATTATTCAACTTTATACTTCAAAATTTTGACATTCTTTTGGATATTTTACGTCTTTTGATTATTAAAGGTATGATGAATAGACAGGTATTTAAAAATTGAGGCTTTTTGGCGACATTAATTGTAAATTTATGTTTTGTTTTTATTTCACTTATTTTGTTTAAATTAATAATAAATTATATTTGTAATTCGTCTACTTTAAATTGACCGTGAATACCATAATAAATAGAAAATAATAATCGAATACTAATTTTCTGGAATATAAAAATTTAAACGTGTATACATATATACTATATATGTACGCTTTGAATAAAAGGAAAAAGAAACAAATTCTGCTATACCATCAATGATAAATATGTGCATACACACATATATAAAAAAAATTCAGGAGTAGGGATAGGCGCGGGGTATGCGCAACGTATCCGAAGAAATTAGACTTTTTAGCTTGAAAATTTATTTTTTAGTAAGATTTAATACCTGGCTTTTACAGACTCTTATATCTTTTTTATTATTTGTTGGAAAAAATCGAGAGTAGGCTTATTGGAAAGAGAGGCATCGATATACATAATGAAACTATTTTTATTTTTTTTTTTTAACAAATAATTAGAACGCCATTTGATAAATTAAAAACGACGACGTCACGGACCACTGACTTAAAATACTTATACCCGGTAAAGAGTCTCGCTTTTTAAAAATTGAGGCGAGACTCTACCGAGTCTCTTGATAGGGGAAAAAACCCATCGTGCGGGCGATAGAGTTTTTTGAGACGCATAATATAAGCCTTATACGAAGTCTCTCTTTTGATTTCGCGTTGAGTTATTTATTGCGCCGTTTTTATAACTTGTAAAATTTTCACATGAACTATGTACTATTTTACTATTTTAAGTTACATAAAGAATAATTTAAGAATGATGAAATATAAAACAGAAAAGATTCACGAACAAAAAACCTGTAGTGATAAATACTCTTTGATGGAAAGTTTAGACACCACAAATTTTTAAGTAAGAAAAAAATTTTTTTCAAAATTTACATTTTAGTTTTTCGATTAAAAACTATTATCAATAGAGCAAAAAACCTATTACGCGGGCGATAGAGTTTTTTAATGCGCTTCTTTTGAGCCTGGTCTGAAGTCTCTCGGTTATTTTGTTCGTAAGTTATGAGCGTTTTTTTTTTTCGCCGATGAAAAAAAAAAACAAAACGAACTATTTGATGTTAAAAAAATTTGATGTCAAATATTGATCGATTTTTTCAACATTTTTTTTATGAGCGAATTAACTACAAACACATGATGGTGCATCATCGCCGCCACTACCACCACCATGTATTTGTTCTATTATGATTGCTGCTGTTTATATATGATCAATAATGTTGTTGTTATTTTGATTTCCACTCGGTACATCATTTATTAAATTATTATTTACTCCTGTTGTTGTTGTTTCATGGAATGATTCAATATTTAATTATCTGTTCCATTTCTTGGTCCTCAACAAATTCATTCAAGATCTTGAATTTATTTCGATCATGGCAAGCACGATCATAACAAGCACAAGCACTTGAATAACCACTATCTTGTGTATTATTTTATTATTGGACAGATTTATTTCAAATACTCATTATTTGATTTAAAATATTATTAAAACTACCAGTACAAGTCTCATGAAAATTACCAGACATTGTATAGGATCTAGTCATATTTTAAATTTTACTGATTTAGGATTACCAGTACATTTATCAGATGTTTTTGATAATATTTTAGTGTCATTAATTGTCTCTTGAAATCCTATACAATCTAAAATACGATCTTTACTATCTTTACGTTCATGTAGTACCAAATTTTATCCACATATTATTTATTGTTGTTTGGTATTGTGATTATGATGTTGCTGTCGTATTATGTCAAGCACTTAAATAACCACTATCTTGTGTATTAATTGTTTATTTAACAGATTTATTTTAGATACTCATTATTTGTTTAAAAATATTATTATAACCACCATTACAAGTCTCATCAAAATTATCAGACATTGGTATAGCACCTCGTCGTATTTTAATTACCAGTACATTTGTCACATTTTTCTGCTAATATTTCAATATCATTAATTGTTTCTCGAAATCCTATACAATCTAAAATACCATCTTTACTATCTTTACGTTCACGTGGTACCACATTTCATCCACATAATATTATTTATTGTTGTTTGGTATTGTGATTATGATGTTGCTGTCGTTTTATGTCAAGCACTTGAATAACTATTATCTTGTGTATTATTTGTTTATTTAACAGATTAATTTTAAATACGCATCATTTGATCAAGAATAACATAATAAATTATATATTAGTATATAATCAAAGTTTTAACCTTAATATTCACCTTCGTCTCTTGAATCTTTCGTGGAACTAAAATTTTGAAACAAATTTTTAACAAATTTTTTCGTATCGTTGTCAAGGGAATAAATAAATAAAACAAGATAAAAAATAATTTAAAATTACTTACCTTCATACCGTTACTTTCGTTGCATCCATCTTTTGTTTTTTTTTTTACTGCCCATTCTAAAGAAGTTTCACTTCAAAAAACCACTAAATATATAAAAAAAAATATGATTTCAATTATGTTACCCCCTCTTAATATGCGAATGGGAATCTAAGAGAAATTATCAAATAGATCACAAAAAAAAAATAAAAATGAAATGACAAGTTTAAAAAAAAACAGAAGAAAATAATACAATATATGTGACCTAAGATATAATAATGTGGAGAATAATCAGAATCCATTTCAGTCAAATTAAAAACAACATATAATAACCAAAAATTAATGACATAAAAATAAAAACAAAATTAATGCAACAACATCACATCATCAATAGAAAAAAAAAAAAAACATCTATCATTTTTAACCAATTTAAGAACAGATACAACGAAATTTCCGAAATCATAAGCCAATAAAATCGAAATGGGTAAAAGAAAACAAGATGGGAACAATCCAAAAATGAAGAAAAAAAATAAAACTGAGTGATAAAAACACAACAAAAAATACATTGATAAAAAAGGAAATTAAAAAAAATAACAGATTTAAAATTAAACACAATATGGTAAGTCAAAAATTAGAAATGAATATAATTTACGTAAAAAATTAAATTAAAAATTCAATACAGTGATACAATTCGAGCACGAATTATAAATAAAAGTGAAATAAAGGAATGGAAAAACGAACGAGGAACTGGTAAAAAATTTACGATGGATATATGTGATGAGAGTGACAAAATAAGATGTACTTTTTTTTTTGGAGAAGCTGCAAATGAAGATCATGGATTGATTGAGGTACCGTTATCAATAAAATGTATAAAACGAAAAGAAAAATTATGAGCATATGATAAATTATTAAATATTCAAGTTGAACAAAATATATATGATCACTGAAGGATTAGTGAGAAAAGTTAATAAACAAAAGATAATAAACAGAGGCTCATATAAAATTCGAAGACGATGAGAAAAATGAAAATATGATAAAGATTAATTTCGAATTGAAAAAATACAAGAAATCATCTACCAAATAATTCATGTGCAGGTAAAATTATTTTAGCAAAAAAAAAAAAAAAAAAATTTCAATGCTGATAATGTTATTATATAGATATCACCGCAGTCATAATAGCAATAAATGAAGTAGAATTTATATATGCAATGACAGGACGGTTATTAAAAAAAAGAACAATAACATTAGCAGACGATAGTGATTATGAAGTAAAATAAAATTTTAATAAAAAAAATTTAATAAACCAAGTAAAGATACTAAATTTACTAAAGAAAATATGGAAGGAACAAACAAAATGATGGATAATTTTTAGTTGTAACAGTAATCATTGTAACAATAGAGAATAAAAAAAATTTGTAATCACGAATTTTAATAAAGAAATTAAAATTTCCCCCTGTTTCATCATTTTTTAATTCTTCCTTAGCTACATATAAGTATGTATATATATGCGGCATTCCAAGTCAAATCACCGAGTCATCGGCCTGACCCCTACCGATTCACTTGGAAATTTTTTTCTAGGTGTATTTTGGACCAAAAAACGACCTTATTTTTTTTCAATTTTTTTCCACCATTTTTACACCATAAAATAATTTTTTTTTTTCCTACTATCGAGTATTTCTCAAATTAGACCAGGTTTAAAATTCTGAAATTTTTCCTATATCATCTCGAGGTAAAAACAAGTCACCCATAAAAATTTGGGAATGGGCCGAGAATAATTACTAATTTTTTTATAACTGATTAAAAAAAAATTTTTTTACCAATTTTAAAATAATCTAATTTTAGAATAATCTAATAATGGTTTCTTGTAGAGAAATCAAAAATAAAAATAAATGATATCTGGGCAAATTTTGGTTCTTTCCATATTTCGAGGGTAAAAGCTTCAAAAATTGAATTTTAAGCATCGCAGTTTTCCTATCTTTCCATCTTTAAATATAGGGAAAAACAAAATTCATCAAGATATCATTTATTTTTATTTTTGATTTCTCTACAAGAAATTTTATTACTATTTTTAAAATTCGTAAAAAATTTTTTAATCAGTTATAAAAAATTAGTAATCTCGGCCCATTCTCAAATTTTTTGTGACTTTTTACCTCGAGATGATATGGGAAAAACAGAAAAACCTGGTCTAATTTGAGAAATAATCGATAGTAGAAAAAAAAAATTATTTTATGGTGTAAAAATGGTGGAAAAAAATTCAAAAAAATAAGGTCGTTTTTTGGTCCAAAATACACCTAGAAAAAAATTTCCAAGTGAATCGGTAGGGGTCAGGCCGATGACTCGGTAATTTGACTTGGAATGCCCCATATATATACATATTTTAATTTTCGATTTATTTATATGCAACAAGATTTGTTATTTCTTATATATAATTAATATCGATATTATTTCATCATTCACGGTTAAATTAAAATATGTAGAAGAATTGTACAGATGCGTGAACCTGGCCTGCATAAGTCCTAAAAAAATTATCTAGAATACTCATTAGATGCGTCTTAATTTGTACTTTTTTTTACCGCAATTGTTTTCATTTGTACCTCAAAATTAAAGGGCGGAGAAAGGGTTAAAACCAATTTTTTTTTCTAGATGACTTAGGGGGAAAAAAAATTGCTACAGAATAATTTGCGGTAGCGCTAATGGCACCAAATACGGGGAAATTTACGGGTTTGACGGGGTCATTTACGGGTTTGACGGGTTTGACGGGAGAACTTATAGATGGAAATTTAAAAACTGTAGTTACCAAATCTAGTGATTTAAGAGTCGATAAGATAGTCTGAAAGCAGTGTAAAGTAAAAATAAAAGTGTAAATTTTAATATATTCAATTCATATTTTATTCGTTATAATATATATATAATTATATATATATATATTCATGTTGTATATATTTTATATTTATTTTTATATTTATAAATCGTATGAAAAAATTGATTACGCCATACAGTCCAGGTTTACATATAATAAATATAATATACATATTTTTTTATATTTTACCAAAAAAAATTTTATTTTTTTTTATCATGATTATTTTCTACAATTATAGCAAAACCAATCAATTCGTATTTTTCTATTTAATTTCACACATTTTGGATGGAATCTTTGCAAACATTGATCACATTCAACGCAATCAATGGTGTCAGATAATATTTGACACATTGAACAAGTCCAAAATCCTTTTTCTTTTTTTTCTTGGATTAATGTAATAATTTTATCAAATGATTCTTTTTCAAAATAAGATTTAAATAAACTTTCGTGTACTTGTTTGCTGATCAATGAGTCTAATAAGTTTTCAGAACTTAATTTATTTATATCTGAAATTTGAATTAAATATTATATAAATTAATATTAAATATTATTAAATATTATAATATATTATAATATATTAAATATTATAACAATTGTTGAGAAATAATATTTTCAACTGCCTGGGTATCAGATAATATCCAACTGAAAATTTTTCTCAACTTTTCTTCAATTGAGTATTTAGAAAAAACTGTTGGTCTTTGACGACGTGCATAAAATCCAATATTGTTACTATTTTTTTTTTTAGTATATTTCTTTATTACTGGTGGCATAATTATATTTTCGACGTTTAGAATAGGCTTTTTTTCGAGGGATAGTTTTCGAAAATCTCCGGATAAATTATCTGCTTCTTGTTTAACAGCCAGCTGCGTCCTATAAAAAAAAATTATTTATTTTCTATTTATTTTTTGTTGAAGAGTGTAGAAAATATGTTATACCTTAAATTCAATGAGTTATGATTATTACTCACAAAAGAATCGTTATTTTCTCCATCAATAATTTTAACGTCAGCTGGTAGTTTTTGTCGCCAAGCTTTATTCAGTTGAAACAAGCAATTTCTTTTTTCGTTGAATTCAGCTCCAGTAGATAAACAGCCAATATTCACTAAATCTTGAGCCCATTTCATCAGTTCTATACGTCTTTGAGTAATAGTTGAAAATTTTTTTTTTTCAATCTTTGATATGTTTACTGATGCTGTACTATTTGTTGGTATTGACACATGAGTGTGAGGATAGTGTGCTCTGTGATGCAATTTTAAATAATTTTTCGTCCAATAATTAGAGCATAATTGAATATCGAATAAATCTAAGTTAATAGTATATTTCGTTACAAGTGCCCACTCAGAGAGTGTGCTCTCAACGAATTTGGAGGGGCAAGCACGGGCCTTGGCGAGTGTTTCCCCTCCAAATGAGTTGTGAGCGGGCTCTCTGATTGGGCACATGTAACGAACTATATTTTATGTTACTAGGAACAGTGGTAATAATGTGTGAATTTCCAAAAAGCGCACTACCCCTCTTACGCTTTGGAAATTCACACATTATTCCCACTGCCCTTGTAACATAAAATAATTTCTAATATGAAATATATGCTGACAAGGCAACTCCATGGATTTCCAAAACTTACAAGTACAAGAATCAATCTTCGCTTCGATTTTTGTACCTTTGAAGTTGATGATGCATTCTTGTTTTTTATCATCATATTGTAAAGGTGTTATTTTTGTATATAATTCCAGTTGCTTACTGACTTCAACATTTGCATATGTACCCGAGTGGAAAAATTTTCAGGATGCCCTATTTGACCTCAAACCCTGATCAGAAACGAAAAATAACGAAGTTCCCCCGCCGGGAATCGAACCCGGGTCTTTTGCTTTCCGGGCAAACGCCTTGACCACTAGACCACAGGGCTTCTTATCGTTTCTAAGTTTCATCAAGTTAACTCCGACGTCCTTCTATGCGTCAATTCTTTTTTTGAAAAAAACCAGAAACTTAGAAAAAATAACGAAGTTCCCCCGCCGGGAATCGAACCCGGGTCTTTTGCTTTCCGGGCAAACGCCTTGACCACTAGACCACAGGGCTTCTTATCGTTTCTAAGTTTCATCAAGTTAACTCCGACGTCCTTCTATGCGTCAATTCATTTTTTGAAAAAAACCAGAAACTTAGAAAAAATAACGAAGTTCCCCCGCCGGGAATCGAACCCGGGTCTTTTGCTTTCCGGGCAAACGCCTTGACCACTAGACCACAGGGCTTCTTATCGTTTCTAAGTTTCATCAAGTTAACTCCGACGTCCTTCTATGCGTCAATTCATTTTTTGGAAAAAACCAGAAACTTAGAAAAAATAACGAAGTTCCCCCGCCGGGAATCGAACCCGGGTCTTTTGCTTTCCGGGCAAACGCCTTGACCACTAGACCACAGGGCTTCTTATCGTTTCTAAGTTTCATCAAGTTAACTCCGACGTCCTTCTATGCGTCAATTCATTTTTTGAAAAAAACCAGAAACTTAGAAAAAATAACGAAGTTCCCCCGCCGGGAATCGAACCCGGGTCTTTTGCTTTCCGGGCAAACGCCTTGACCACTAGACCACAGGGCTTCTTATCGTTTCTAAGTTTCATCAAGTTAACTCCGACGTCCTTCTATGCGTCAATTCATTTTTTGGAAAAAACCAGAAACTTAGAAAAAATAACGAAGTTCCCCCGCCGGGAATCGAACCCGGGTCTTTTGCTTTCCGGGCAAACGCCTTGACCACTAGACCACAGGGCTTCTTATCGTTTCTAAGTTTCATCAAGTTAACTCCGACGTCCTTCTATGCGTCAATTCATTTTTTGAGGTTCCTTATTCAGGGAACCTGACTCATTCCTGACCCGAACCTGGTCAGGACACCTTACGATTTCCTTAAGTCAGGTAACCTTATCCAATCCTGTTCAGGAAAAGAACAGGAAATCTTGACGTATCCTGAATAAGGTTTCCTAAACAGATTCTGACCAGGATATTATCAGGAAAAATTTATCAATAAATTAATTTTTTTTTTTCAGTTTTCCTGTTTAGGAAAGGAACAGGAAACCTGAACGTATCCTGAATAAGGTTTCCTGAACAGATTCTGACCAGGATATTATCAGGAAAAATTTATCAAATAAATTAATTTTTTTCATTCAGTTTTCCTGCTCAGGAAAGGAACAGGAAACCTGAACGTATCCTGAAAAAGGTTTCCTGAACAGATTCTGACCAGGATACTATCGGGAAAAATTTATCAAATAAATTAATTTTTTTCATTCAGTTTTCCTGCTCAGGAAAGGAACAGGAAACCTGAACGTATCCTGAAAAAGGTTTCCTGAACAGATTCTGACCAGGATACTATCAGGAAAAATTTATCAAATAAATTAATTTTTTTTATTCAGTTTTTCTGTTCAGGAAAGGAACAGGAAACCTGAACGTATCCTGAATAAGGTTTCCTGAACAGATTCTGACCAGAATATTATCAGGAAAAATATTTTTTGGATTTGATTTTAATTTTAATTCTAAAACAAAATGACAAGGGACAATTTAACAAATTGTTATATTTTATTTTTACGTCAAATTTACGTCGCAAATTCTAATTTAAGTTTTTTTTAGCTGATGTAATTTATGAAAGCAAAAAATCACATCCGATCATCGATAGACGACATGGCCGCGCGTGTTAAGGCCCGTAGTTGTAATCTGAACGATCCGAGTTCGCGTCCCGCTAGTGGTTAGGTAATTTAAGTTATGTTAGGTATATAAAATCTTATCATTCAACCTGTTTCATCATTAACATTGCTATAGTAAATTAGTTAGCCGATTTACAAAACATCAAATAATAAAAATTAATTTTTTTTTAGAATTACTTGATCCGTTTCAGATCAGGAATCCTGTTCCATTCCTGATCCGATTCTGATCAGAATCCTAAAAAAAAGCGTTACATTCTGATCCGTTCCTGAAAAGGATTCCTGATCCATTCCTGTTCAGGTATCCTGGCTCTAACCCTACAATCTGGCCAGGTTTCCTGATACGGTTCTGATTTGAAATCAGGTTCCCTGATCCGGTTCTGATCAGAACCTTAACTAAATTTCCACTCGGGTAGTGAGATAGTTGGCATACTGTTGCTGAACTGATCCAACAGGAAATAATGACCGTCGTGTTTTTACATTTCTAAGAGATTCTCGTATATCTGTTTCTTGTTTTAATGACTGAAGAAGCCCAAAAAATTTAGTAATAAATCCACATAGTGTATTATTTTTTTCACACATCTCTTGAATTAATCTATTCATGCTTTCAAGACGATTGTTTGTATGGTTTAAACGGTTTCCTTCTGTCATATTGCAACGTAGCCATTCATTTGAAATACCATGCCAATTAGTATCAAAGTAGTGTAACAATTCTGCTGGAGCAATTATTTTGAATTCTTTATAAATTTTCAAATATATTTCATTGCTAGCAGCATACACTCAGAGAAGAATAAGTTAACAGTTAACATACCAATATGTTTACATTAAACATACAAAAGTTTAATGTTAAGATATATATATTAACAATAAACATAGATATCTTAACTGTTAACATACGTATGTTTATAGTTAACATACGTATCTTTACGCGGCCAAATATTTTGATGCGCCAGTCTACTTCTTGTCATCTTTTTTTTTTGACATTATATTGTGATACTATTCTAATTGTAATATAATATAATATGTACTCGTGTTGTCATAAATTTATTTAAATTTAGTTTTTTTGTAAATTCATTCTTAATTTTACATTCAATTTTCATATTTACATACGTAAATGTCTTCAACTATCAGCCTAACCTTCAAATTGTGTCAATTACAGATATCTTAATAGTTAACATACGCATATTAACTTTTAAGATACGTATGTTTAATGTTAATATATATATCTTTGATGTAAACTTATCAGCCACCACCCATTTTAACATGGCATATGTTAACATTAAACAGGATATGTTAACTGTTAACATATCCTTCTCTGTGTGTATAACATTTTTTCAAAAAGATTCCGACATTTGATTTTGATTAATTTATCACAACATTTTTCTTTTAAAGCTAAATCAAATGATTTGATGACATGGTATGAACATAAATACATTGGGACAGCTGGAAATTCTTTTTTGAATGCATTTCTTTCTGTCAAGTCTTTATCAGTCATTATGCACCTCATCTTGTCAACAGCATTTTTATTGTGTTTTTTGAACATTTGTGCTACCCATTCGAGAGTTCGCTTATCTTCAGATGCTACAATAGCTGCTCCAACAATTTCACTTCGGCCTTCGCTATCCTGAACTAACATAATGATCAAAGGGTATCCTAAATTCAGCAATTTATATGTTCCATCAATAAACACAATTGATGGCCAAGCTGCCATCGAACGACGCATATCTGGAGTTGATATAAACAATCCTTGAAATACTTTAGTTTCTTCACATACTAGAATTTCTGGCTGACAACCTGTGTATATGGAAAATTAAAATGAATGAATTATTATTGTTAAGTATTGAATTTTAACAACCTAAGCGGAATTTTTTTCAATAAATACATATCAAAAATATATTTAGTACATGATTTACTTAATATACTATGCTTATTTTTCTTCTTCAAGATTTGGTGCAAAACTATTCATATATTATGTATATTAACATCAAAAAAAAAATTTTTTTTTTCACCACAAAAAATTTTAAGAAAATATTCATAAAATTTTGATAATAATATCTACGTTTTAATATATACGTATTCACTCGAGATATTTTATATGTATAATTTGATATGTATTCGTATGAATATATTTTCCATCTACCATTAAAACCGATTACCATAATTTTTAATTAACATATCAGAAACAACAGCAGGATGATTATCGTCTTTGGTTTGTCTCATAATTTGGCGTTTTATGTTGTATAAATCTTGTTGAGTAAGTAACTTCTGATGAGTATTGGCCAAGAAATTTTTAATTGGTTTATTTTTTGCACCCATTTGCATCATTTCTTGTACTTTTTCCAGAATCTTCGGTTCCAATTTACGGTTTTCAGGATATGCATGATTGAATTTCTGAAACAAAAATTATTTAAAATATTTGTTTATAACAAAGAACTAATAATTAAAAAAAAAAAAATTATTAGAGATTTTTTTAATCTTAGTAAGTCGTTTTTTATTTTATTTATTTATATTTTTTTTTTATATTATTTTTTTTTTTTTTCGAATTATATCCATATGTTTATTTATGTTTTTATAAATTTTATTTATTTATTTATTCTTGACACTCGAAAGATAAGTCGATATTCTAACATACCGACATCTTTGAGACACAGTAACGTACAACTTGGTACAACTCTTGTTGACAATATTTTCATGCTGAATCTAGCCGAATGTATCCGAACATATCCGAAAGTATGACGTCAACAGAACATCATTGCAAAGGAATAAATAAAATAATAATAAAATACTCACGCTTTCATGATTGTGATTTAAATTCATATCAAGAATAACTACCTTCTGCTTATCATCTGACAATTTAAAAGTGATATGCACTGGACATTCACAACTATAAGTACTAGATTAAAAGAAAAAAGAATGATTATAATAATACTATTTTTGTTGACTTTAATGATAAACATACATATATTCATAAGTTATCGATACATGTTATATTGATTCTATAAAACATAAAAGTTTAAATATTCCACCTACCTCGATATTCGCTGGCCAGTGCTTACACATGGTTTTTTTTTACCCCTTTTGCACCCAAGTATTTTTATTTCATACTTTAATTTTTCGTCTACTTGTCCAGCAAAACGAGAGCTTTCAATTGTAACTGATCTTACTGTTGTGAATACCTCATGAGTTACATTTTGATAATCTAAAATAAAATTATTAGCTTTTTTCCATGTATCAAATTCCATTCCAATTTCCGGTATTTTCTTGGAATCTTGAGCTCGATTATTCATGATGAAATATTAATTAATTAATTAATTAATATTTGTAAAGTAATTTAGCACTGGTTTGGCACTGATCTTCCACTTCAATATATTATATACTATGGTATATATATGAATATGAACATCAAGAAGGGTATATTGAAATACTAACAACGTGCAAAAACGAGTTTTTGTACTTTTTCTATTGATTGAGATATTGACGATGACAATGGAAAATAGAAAGTAACGAAGATGGATGTCAGAAAGGAAAAGAGTCGGATTATTTCGTCATTTTCCGAGCCAAAACGTTTCAGGAAGTGCTGACAGGAAACCTCAAAAAAAAAAAAAAGATGGATCAACTTGGGTGTTCTGGAATATTGTCAGTAATTGTTAAGCACGTGGAAATAAACCTATACGTTTCGTGTGTCTATATAGAAGGCTTATTACTATAAATTTAAAATTTTCTATTACTAAATTTATTATTATCAATTTTTATTATTTTTTATGAATTTAAAATTACTACAAATTTTGAGTTTATTGTAATTTTCTCATCATTCTTGTCACTGATAATAAAATATTAATTAGTTTTTGAAAAAAAAAATTAATTTTAATACATGAGTGTTATATGAGTAAAGTTTATTAAAATTTTGTTTATTAAAAAAAAATAGTTCACGATAATAATTAGTCTCGAATAGTCCTAAAGCATGTTCATTTTCCTGGCGCTTGTGTAAAAACTAGTATGAGCACGTTCAACGCTGATTCTACGAAAAGTACGGAAGGACTCATTATTCAACATGTGTTTAGCACTTTCAACAATATGTTTTTTGTACTAAGCATTTAATATAAACATATATAAATATATGTAAGATTACATGTATATGTGTATTGATACCTAATTCTCAAATTGTATATATTATATAAATAATTATTTATTTAAATATTATTTTGTAAATTAAAAGAATTATTTTTCAAAATCTTATGTGCAAAATGAAGAACAATCACAGTGGCTTATACATAGGTAAAAAGTTTCCTTCATTCATAGATACAGAAAAAGAGATATTTAATTATATGGGCGAAAAACGATTTGAGTTTACTCTGAGAAATAGTAAAGTTTTAAAAAATTTATTTCCAAAAAATTCGTACAGTGAAAAAATAATATATGATGAACTGTATTATCGTTGCATCAAAAGGTATGTACATATGTATTTTTTTGTTTTAAGACTTCTAACTTTTTTATACACATAAATTATAACTGTAAATTTTCATTCTCCATGGCATTATTTTTCACTTGGGACTCAGTATTTTATTTTGTTATTTAGTTTGTAGTTATCACAATTCTATAAACCATTCTCAAAAAATAGTGGCTAATTTTTTGATATTTCATTAATTGTTAATAACATTTCATTACAAGTGATTTGTGATTTCTCTAAAAAAAAAATATATATATATATATATATGCATACGATTTCTGGAGGGAAACTCGGATGCATCGAAAATCTTGCTAAACATGACGCCATTAGATGATGGTAATGATGCACGCTACTCTATCATATTAAAGATATTTACCTTATTTATTTATTTAACAATATTCAATAATATTTTGCATTCGGTTATTTCCCAAATTATTTTATTATATAATATTGATTTATTAGAATAACAATTAAAATAAAATATTAGATAATGGGTCATTTTATTTAGTTAGCCACGTCATATAATCAAATAATAATAATAATAATAAATAAAAATAGTAGTATAATTTATGAATACAATCATAATAATTCTTGATAGTTTTTAATCAATCTTTTTTTGATATTTATTGGGTTATTAATATATATTTGTTAATTCGTTATTTTGTAATTTACAATCATGAAAAAAAAAATTTTGGAGGGAAACTCAGTCGCATATCGAAAAAAGACGCCATTGAAGATGCACGCTTCAGTTCTATTATGTAAACGCATCCAATTTTTATTTACGATATTCATTCATTTATTTATTCATTCATTGGCTTATTATTTTGATTTTTTTTATTCAATTTTTTTTTGATTGTTGATTTATTTATTGAGAGGTTCAGTAAAAAGTGAATTAAAATTGAGGATTATTCAATGTTGTGGAAATAGTTTTTTTGTTATACATGTATATATATGTATGTGTATTATATATATATATATATGTCTGAAGGTACATATACATTTTTTCATCTTTTTGTGCATATCTACGTACACAGATACACACTTACATACAGATAGACTGATATGTGTAATTCATGTATGTCAATTCAGTGATATCACTGAATGAGCTATAGTAAATATAAGTCAATAAAAGAATGAAAAATAAAGTCAATGAATTTATTAATATCGTGATTTTTTATATATTTTATTTTGTCACATATAATATGTGCATATTCTATCTAATTTTTAGTAGTAAATATTTTTTTTATTTTTTATTTATAATACATCATTTAGATGTAGATTATTGTTTTTAGTTTATTTTAAATTGATATATATTCATTTATCTGTTTTTCATCTATAACATAGATTTCAATATGATGAAGTCCGTGTATTCTTATTATTAATGTCATTTTGTATTCAACTTTTGATTTATTGTGTTCTATTATTGAATTTTTATTAATTCATTTTAATTAATTTTTTTTTTTTTTTTTCTGTTAGAAAAACAACAAACTGTGAGGCAACGATTTCTGTCAGGAGTACACTATCCAAAAAACATTTATCAGTTAAATGGATCAGTGAAGATCATAATCATGATCAAGAAAAGGTAACATATTTTTAATATAATTTTTTTTTGTTTCACTTGAACTAATACATCCAAAAATTTTTTCTTTATATAGTCATTTTCGAGAAGTTACTACAAAAAATTATCTAAGCTATCAACACATGACAGTGACATTGAAAACATCGATGATATTTTAGTAGATCCAACTGATAACAATAACAAACATCAAGATCCAGAAACTGAAATTCAATTGTTAGATGAAAATAATAATGATTCATTATGCTCAACACCTGCAAATAATAATTTGACTAATCAATTGCAGTTACAACAGTCAATAAGTCAGCTCGATGATGATACTCATGATAAGTCATTTTTAGATTTGGAAGTTTCTTCATTAAACGATTCAAGTATAGACTTCGTTTTAAGGCAAATTAAAAATCTGTTTATGGACTCCTTGCAAAATAAAAAGTTTGAGATAATGATTCAACTAAATAGGCTGATTGAAATGTATAAACAAAATGACATGGATTTTTTCGATTGTGATGAGGCATCAGCTGAAGAATTCAAGCAAGCATGTCTCATGGTAGATGGACAAAAAAAAATAGTGGAATATATAACAATAGAAAGTCCAAAAAGAACAGATCATGATATAGCTATTAAAATAGATGAATCTGTCCCAAAAACAACTAAATCTTGCAATTCTTCAGTGGGAATAGAAACACCAGTAATTGCTGAATTATCTAAATCCCAAATCCAAGATGACACAAACTTGGAACAAGAGAGAATTACATTTGAAACAGAATCGTTGTCTGCTCATAAAACTTGTGATAAAAATAAACCACGAATTACAAGTGTTATAAAGAGCTCAGCTGATACAATTTTTAAACTAAGTAATTACTCGATCGATGAAGTTAAGACAACTACGAAACGTGGTCGTGGGCGTCCAAAAATTGAAAAAAATATGCGAAATAAAGCTAATGGAGATCCACGACAAGTCAATCAGTTAATATGCTTTGTTAATAAAACAGATTCTCAAAAAAAAATGACGATTTTGTCTTGGACTGTATCTCCAAAAATTTTAGAAAATGTACTGAGTCGACAGTACTTTATTAGAAGTGAAGATATTGTTGGACAATCACCAGAAAGCCTGAATGATGGCTTAGTCAGCAAAGCTCTTAAAATTGGGCTGATCAAAGAATATTTCGATCCAAAAAATAACCATGAAGCATTTTCATTTCTAAAAAAACTTCTGAGAGAAAAAAAAAAACGAAACTTATTCACCTGTGGTACTTGCGAAAAAAAATTATCTGGTGAATCGATTGAATGTGAAGCCTGCTTATCGTGGCATCATGAAGCTTGTGCAGCTGAACTACTTCGAGAAAACCATTTTTTTTGTGCGAAATGTATATAAAAAAAAGACTCGACTTTAATTTGCTTTAAATATAATTGATTAGAATAAAAAAAAATTAAGTTTGAAAATTTTATAGTGTTAGTTTATAAACTCAATTATTTCTTCTATGTTTTATTTGAAAAATATAAAATTTTTTTGATTATTGTTTTATTTTAATTTTGACAAATTAATATGAAAAGTTTTTATCAATATATTACCAAGATACTATTTTGAGTATATATAGTTAACTTACTAAAAATCATATATTATCTTAATAATAAAATGAAATTGACATCAACAATAATGACTCGATAAAATTGAAATTATTATAAATTATATTAATTATAAAATATAATTTTGATGATAACAATTAAAACAACCTATAAAAAATATCTGAATACAGAAAAAAATTGAAAGAAAGTATTAAACTATATATTGTATTGATTTAAAAATAGAATAAAAGAAAATAAAAAAATATATATTTAAATAAAATGCGTTATTATATCATATTCATAATAAAAATTAGTTGAAAAAACACCTAGATAAAAAAATAAAAATAATGTATAACGATGTTATAATAATATCTAAATTAACAATATTGCTAATGATTGTAATTATATAATTATTATTAATATATAAATTTATATTATTATAATTATTAATATAAATTTTTTTTTTCGCATATTATATTTATACACAAAATGTATATCTGAAAACCCTAGATTTGAAAACTAGCAATGCGCATGCGTAAACTTTATAAATTTCCACCCGTCAATGTCCCCGTCAAACCCGTAAATTTCCCCGTATGAGTGCCATTAGTGATTTCGATTATTTGTACTAAAGCCCGGAATTTGTACCTGAAAAATAACAACGAAAAAAAAAATTATTTACTCCAAAACGTTAATTAACAATTGAATATCTGCTTTAATTATTGAGGTAAACATTCCATTCACGTTCTACTCTTCAAAATAAAAAATAAATTATTTAAAAATATTTTTGAGGCACCGCATGGTGCCTTTAAAAATCAATATTTTTAAATAATTTTTTTTTGTTTTAAAGAGCAGACGTTAAGCTAATTTGTATCTCCATAATAATAATAAAAAAACAAGTTACTCCTAAATTTCAATTTACAATACTTTGTTATTATTATTGAGGGTACAAAATTAGCCCACGTTCTGCTCTTTAAAATAAAGTAAAAATTATTCAAAAATATTGATTTTTTAAGGCGCCATGCAATTGTTAATCAAACATCTTTATTAACAATTGCATGGTGCCTCCAAAATTCAATATTTTAAAATAATTTATTTTTTATTTTGAAGAGCAGAACGTAAGCTAACTTGTACCGTCAAGCCCTGATAGAAATATTTCTCCACCATTACTCCGGCTTTCTTCGGCATTACTCCGTTTTTGGCCCATTTCCGGAGAAATTACTCCGGCATGAGATTAATGTCGGAAAAATTAATCTGCCACGACTTTTTTGCCGGAATAATTTCTCCGCCATCAACCTCATGCCGGAGTAATTTCTCCGGAAATAGGCCAAAAACGGAGAAATGCCGGAGTAATGCCGGAGTAATATTTTCACCAGGGTGAGCAGAATTTGTACCTTAATAATAAAAGCAGATATTCAATTGTTAATTAACATTTTTAAATAAGTAAATAATTTTTTTTTGTTATTTTTGAGATACTAATTCCTTGCTTAATGGTACAAATTATCATTCTTTATATTCTCTCTCACGAATTTTCATAAATTATTATTAGTTAAACAAAATGAGTGAAATACAAACAAAACATAAATTTACAATTGATGTCCCTGGAAGCCTTAATTTTAGATGAGCTGTTTATTTTTTTATCATAGCTTTAATAATCAAAAGAAGTGAAATATAAAAAAAAATAGCAAAATTTTAAAGTATAAAGATAAATAATTTGCTGGATAAAAAAAAAAAAAAAAAAAATTAGGCGCTTTTTTACGATAACGCTTGCGATACATGTTAATAATATTATAATAAAAAGCGCCCAATTTTTTTTTTTTTTTTTTTTTATCCAGCAAATTATTCATCTCTATATTTTAAAATTTTGCTATTTTTTTTTATATTTACTCTTATATGTACTCTTTTATTTTTTTTTCTTTCATTTCAAAAATTTTATTTTTGATAATTTTTTTTCTTCAGTGAAAAAAAAGTAATTGTTGATGATTCTGATACAGTAACTCTAGATCCGGAGGAGCTGAATGGAGTTCCGGAAAGTAGTGATTACTATATTTGCGTGTATGCACCAAATGAAGTATCAAGTGGGGACAAATCTGTCGTGATCCAATGTGGTCAAAAGATTTACTTGTTTTATTCAGAATAAATGATTAAATAAGTTTAAGATATTTAGCATACATTTTTTTCCCTCGTCTTTTTAAAACTTTTTCAAACAAATAAATGTCAGAATGTTGAACTTTTTGTAGCTCTTCAGTATAAAAGCTTCTTTGTATTGATTTTCTTGATAGTCTTTAAGTTTATATGTTACTGTCCAGGGAAAGATCATCAGATAAAATCAGATCAGATTTGATCTGGCATATTCCAGATCAAGCCAGAAAAGGGTTATTGGACAATTTTAGATCGGACTTGATCTGGCTTGATCTGACATACTACCAAAGTTGACTGGTTTATTACCATCAATTAACATACAAATTCAAGATGAAGACAAGCTCCAAGGCATCAATCTGGCAGATCCAGCGTATTATCAGCAAGCAAAAGTAGACGTACTATTGGGTGCTGATGTATATGGTTCTCTGTTACAAGATGGTGTTGTACAACAAATTGGTAATAATAACCATTTGACAGCTCAACAAACACAACTTGGTTGGATCCTTTCAGGACGAACTGATTCAAACCGTTGCTCAACAACTTATCAACCAACTCGCCATTGTTTCACGATGTCAAGTGACAATGAGTTACTCCATCTAGTAAAATCATTCTGAATGCAAGAAGAAGCATTCCACGACTCATCAGCTGATCTAACTCAAGATGATCAGATATGTCTCGATCATTTCACTCAAACTCACTCAAGAACACAAGAAGGTAGATACATTGTGAAACTGCCTTTTAAATCAAACGAATTTTTCAACTACTCAAAATCAAAGCAACATGCAGAACTCATGCTCAAACGACAAGAAGTTCGTTTTACAAAAGATCCACAACTCCATCAGCTCTACAGCTCGTTCTTAAATGAATACGAAAAACTTGGTCACATGATGCCTTCCAGGCATGATGTTGATATACGCACCATTTGTTATTTACCACATCATGGTGTTAAAAAAGAAAGCAGCTCTACAACTAAATTACGTGTTGTATTTAATGTATCTCAACTCATAGACAAAAATAAATCATTAAATGACCTATTGTATGATGGTCCTTGCCTACTCAATAATCTGAGTGATGTAATAACTCGGTGGAGACGGTATAAAATTGTCTTTTCAGCAGATGTTGAAAAGATGTACCGTCAAATATTCATTCACGAAGATGACCAAGAAAAACAAAGAATTCTGTGGCGTCCAACTCCAACTGAACAAATTAAAAGTTACACATTAAAGACTGTAACATATGGCTTAAAACCAGCTCCATTTTTAGCATTGGCAACTCTTCGACAGCTCGAAAAGGATGAAGGTATAAATTATCCTTTAACCAGCTCAGTGATATCACAAGAATCATACGTTGATGATATTTTTTCTGGTGCCAATACACCATTAGAGTGTATGGAAAAAATTGAACAGTTACGTGCACTATTCAAGGCCGGAGGATTTCTATTAAAAAAGTGGTTTTCAAATAATGATACTATTCTCAGTGTAGTACCACCTGAGGATAGAGAGCACTCGTCAACATTGAATATACAAGATGTTGAAGTATTCAAACAACTCGGTGTACAATGGCATCGTAAAAATGATACATTTACATTCAGCTCACCATCAGTCTCGAATAATACACGTCTCAATGCAACAAAGCGAGAAGTGTTGTCAAAAGTTGCACAACTGTTTGATCCATTAGGTTGGATCACACCAGTCATTGTTACTGGAAAAATATTCCTTCAAAAATTGTGGAATAAACGTGTTGACTGGGATGAACAGCTTGACAATGAATTACAACTCGAATGACAGACATACTGCAAACATTTACAAGACGTTAATTATCTAAAAATACCAAGATGGTTACACACAGCTCCAGATAACTTATCAGTAAAAATTCATGGTTTTTCTGATGCCTCCAATGTCGCTCTTGGTGCAGCTGTTTATTTAAGAGTTAAACAACATAACAACATAATAATGTCAACACTCGTGTTAGCCAAATCCAAGGTAGCACCATTACAACACCAAAACAACTCAAAGAACAAGAAGATTTGAATTACAACTCCACGTCTCGAATTATCTGCAGCTGTCTTATTGGTACAGAGTATAAAGCAAGTCCAGCTCAGTCTTCAACTCAATAATGTACCAGTACACCTGTGGACAGATTTAACAATTGTTTATTATTGGATACAAAATGTTTCCTGATAAATTTAAACAATTTGTCAGCAATCGACTAAAATTAATCAAGAACTCATTCAACTCTGAAACAACTCCTGTTAAATGGCATCATGTACCTGGTCATGATAACCCAGCAGATCTGGCATCAAGAGGTTTGCAGCCAAAACAATTATCAACCAATTTATTATGGTGGCATGGTCCACAGTGGCTTTGTCAAGAACAAGACATGTGGCCCACACTACAAGCAACTCACTGTGATAAAATAATCGACATCGAAATTAAACCTGTGCTAACAGCATCAGTCACGACTCAGCAAGATACAGACAACAACCTTGAACAACTCCTTGTAAAACACTCATCATTAAATAAAATGGTGAGAGTATGTGCTTGGTGTCTTAAGTTTTTACATAAGACAAAAATGACTTCAGCAACTCCAAAAGAATTGGTAATTACAACAGAAGAATATGATACGACGTTATTGTATTTTATCAAACACACACAACATCAATATTTCTCACAGGAAATATCAGCATTGAAAAATCATGAACAATTACCAAAGTCAAGCTCATTAATACGATTGACACCATATTTAGATAAAGAAGGTGTATTAAGAGTTGGCAGCAGGTTGAATAATGCAAATTTAACACAGTCAGCTACTCATCCAATTATATTGCCAATTAAGTCAAAGTTGACAACATTAATATTGGAATCAACTCATAAATCCACGTTACATGGATCACCACAACTCATGTTAGCAACAGCTCGACAAAAATATTGGATTATTGGTGGAAGAATTCCATTCCAATCAGTCTATTGGAAGTGTTTTATTTGTACACGTCAACGTGCATTGGTCAGTCAACAACTCATGGGACAACTCCCTCCAGCTCGATGTAATCCGAATCCAGCATTCATTAATACTGGTGTGGACTTTGCTGGACCATTCATACTAAAAAAATGGCTTGGCAGATGTAAACAAACATATAAAGCATATATTGCTGTGTTTGTGTGCTTTGCAATATTAGCCACTCACTTGGAAGTAGTTAATGGATTGTCTACTGAAGAGTTCATAGCAACATATCGACGTTTTACATCACTTCGAGGTGTATGTAAAAATTTGTATAGTGATTGTGGTACCAACTTTGTTGGTGCAATAAAAGAACTTCAATCACTTAACACTCAAGCTCACAACATGTGTGACTTTGCTCATCAACTCAGCCTTGAAGGCATGAATTGGCATCTAAATCCTCCTGGAGCACCACATTAAGGTGGGAAATGGGAAGCTGGTGTTGAATCAATGAAACATCATTTATCAAGAATCATGGGAGCAACTCTATATACGTATCATCAACTTGATACACTAGTTAAACAAATATCAGCTCAACTCAATTCAAGACCTCTTTGTCCAATGACAAATGATCCAAATGATCTAGAAGTCTTAACGCCTGGACATTTCTTGATAGGTAGAGCAATGACTGCTATACCTGAGGGTCAATTAATTGATATTAATGATGGTAAATTATCAAGATGGCAATTGATACAAAAACATAGTCAACAACTATGGAACCAATGGTCAAATGACTATATCAAACAATTCCATGTACGTACCAAATGAAGTACATCCAACAACTCAATACAACTCAACTCAATGGTAATAATGATGGATAAAAGAGTTCCACCAACTAAATGGCCGCTCGCTCGGGTCATACAACTTCACCCAGGTGATGATGGTCTAGTCAGAGTTGTGACCATCAAGACCTGTACTTCAACATTCAAAAGACCAATCAGCAAATTATGTCTGTTGCCTGTCAGTCCAGATGAGTGATTTGTTGACAAGCTTTGTCAAGGCTGGAGAATGTTCTGACTGAATGGTCATATATCACTGTGGCCATCTAGTGACAATCAATGGAAGATTGATTGTCAACCATTTTTACTAATATTTTTCTCTCTTATAATTTTTCTCTCTCTCTAGCTCTTATTCTTATTATTAGTCTTTAGTCTTTTAACAGCTCATCGACTTGCATCGACTCAACATATATTTTCAAGTGTAATTAATCAAACTCAATTTAGGTATTAAATAAATTAGTTATTAAATAATAAATGATTAGTGTTATTATTCATTTATGTGACTATTTAATCTAATGTGCTCAATAACTCCAAAGTAAACTCTCTACTCTCAACCTCCAACTCGAACCAATTACCACCTAACCTGATTAATACCTTCACACTATCCTGATTCAACTCTGCGATCCTATAAACTTAATAAAATTATAGTCCACCTGCTCCAACTCAAAACAATAATGTTAATAATAATGTTAATACTAATAATCATCTCTTCTCTCATTCACTCATATTCCCCTACTCACTCTAATAAACTACAAATGCTTGGTTGTACGCTCGAGCGTCAAAAAAAAAAAAAATCAAGAAAAACATTTATCACATAAGTACGTTAAAAAAAAAATTTTTTTTTTAAATAAATTTTTTGTATCTGAAACAAAGGGCTATTCATTGGTGTAGTCATGGTGTGACTCTGAATGTAGTCATGTTGTAGTATCGTGTAGTAACAGTGTAGTTATGTAGTACTTGTAATTTTTTGACTACAACTTTTGTAGTTATTTTATGTAGTTATTCGTAGTTTTATGTAGTATGGTGTAGTATTTCCAAGTATTATGTAGTCATTCGTATAGTTACACCAAAAAAATAATAATGAAGAAAAAATAAAAGAAAAAAAAAAATGAGATTACAGTTCGAGAAACAAAACAATATTTTCAATGAAAAGTATTTAAAAGAATAGGTATATATATTTTCTTGATAATGCGACACTGTAGTATATATGTTTACGTATATTTATATAAATATATATAAAATAATATTTATATGAATATTAATATTAAATATTATTTAATATTATTGAAAGTTTATTAAATGTATCGATAAAGAAAATAGATACATTCCAATAAATTTCATTCCATTATCATAACCCCTTATAAATGATCCCATTATATTATAATAATAATAATGATAATAATAATAATTATTATTATTTAACAATGATATTATAATAATAATAATGATAATAATAATAATAATTATTATTTAACAATGTGTTAATAATATTAATGAAAATATCAATAATAATAATAAAAACTTAAAAAAATGCAGTGAACAGTGTAGTTATTGTAGTAAATAGTGTAGTCATTGTAGTATTGTAGTCATCATATTTTGTTGGTGTAGTCGAGGTGTAGTTATTTTAGTTAGAATAAGGTGTAGTAGGTGTAGTATTTGTCTTTTTTGACTACATTATGTAGTCATGGTGTCACTTAATCCGGCTGTGAATAGCCCCTCGATCTGAAATTTTTTAATTGATCAAGAAAATTAATTCATTAATAAAAACAAAATTTTCTTGATTAATGACAAATTTGTTTTGAATTAATTCGTATTTAAATTTGGTTTATGAAAAATAAATATTAAATCGAGACAAAATTAATTCAAACTATAACACTTTAGTCTTGAACCATAACATTATTTTCATTAAAAGAAGGAACACGTGATCTTGAACTATGACATATCTTCCATAATCCAAGAAGCGAAGTTCTTGAAAGGGGAACGCGTGGTCTTGAACCATAACATATTTGTCATAATCCAAGAAGCGTACTTCTACAAAGGGGAACATGTGGTCTTGGACTATGACATTTCTTCCATAATTCAAGAAGCGAAGTTCTTGAACCATAACATATTTGTCATAATCCAAGAAGCGTACTTCTACAAAGATAAACATTTGTTCATGAACCAAGATATAGTTTTTCGTAACCCAAGAAATTTTTTTTTTAAATTATGAACATTCAGTCATGATCCAAGATAATGTTTATACAATCTAAGAATTTTTTTTTTTTTGAAAGAAGAACTTTTTTGTTTAAACCAAAACTTTTCTTTCATGTTTCAAATGCTTTTTTTTCAAGAACGAAATTCCTATATCCAAGAAGCTTTTTTATTGGCAATAGGAATTTTTTTTTTCAGTGTACAGCCCGAGCAGTCGTACACCCGAGCGTCACTCGGCCGACACACATTTTTTTTTCGCTTACCCTGCGAAAAGAAGTTTCACTTCAAAATTAAATACGATTTAAATAAAAAAGTATTCGAAGTTCAAAATATTTACTGAAAATAAATTAATCATCTGACGTGATTTAAGGTTGATTCCCAGTCGCATTGCCGAACCAATATTTATGCCACGAAGGGCCCGTCTATTAATAACGCTATTTTTCATTCCCGTGTCCTGAAATTTTTGTGGCGCTACTGATGAAAAAACTAAGTTCTTTATAAGTATGTCTGTGCGCGGCCACACACTAGCAAACAAAGTTTACGTCGTACACCAAAACCATGCTTGTGTTCATGTCTGTGTGCCGCGCATCTAGCAAAGTTTTAATATTTTAAAGTTATTTATTTTTTAAACACTTCAATTTGATCGTAATTTCAAAAATTTCTATCAGACAGCGAACTAGCTAAAAATAAAAATGTAAAGTATGGCCTATTCTCGAGTGTAAAAGATGTCAACTTTAACACTCATTATCGCAAAAAAACCACGTCGGAAAAAATTGAAAAAAAATTACAAGATAGATAATTATTTTATTTAAAAAAAAAAACAAAAAAAAAAAAAATCTATCAGAAATTCAATTATTCAGAATCAACCTTAATAAAGAAGTAAAACGGTAAAATAAAACAAGTTATAAAAATACAATTAAAAAAAAAAACAAAAAAATTTGTGAGCCATCTAGACTCGCGGGTTTATTATGCGTAAACAACTTCGGCGTGTTGTTGTAATCGAACAAAATAATAATAAGCACACATTTAAACAAATTTTTTATCGAAACATTTTTTTCTCTTTGACGAGCTTCATTGATTGACATTCATAAATTTTAGAATTAATCATTATTCTAATAACTATACGATATATAACCGATGAATAGCCGCCCTAGCGAAAATGGCGACACCGATCCGACACCAATCCGACAGTCGGTTTGTGCACTGATCTCATACAAAAACGACACAAAACCGACACACGACTATAAGAATTTCTAAGTCACAAAAATAAATAGTAAGAAGCATTTAAAAAATAAAATATTATGTCTAAAAATTTCTAAATAATATTCTTATAATTTAAGACACATTAGAATTTTTTTAAAATAATTTTTTTATTGAAAAAACTTGATTCTGTTTATGTATTATAAGCGAGGTGAGCTGTCAGAATCATCTGTACACGACTGTGAGATTTTACAATTCTCACACAATTCCGACACACGACTGTGAGAATTGTAAATCCGACACAATTCCGACACAAATCCGACAGACGTACGACAGTATATTTTTATTTTGTATTTAATATAAAAAAAGAGCATTTTATTGATAAAAATTTTTGTTTAATATTAAAGTTGTAATATTTTAATAATTTTAGGCATATTAGATTTTTTTTTTCTGGATAAATTTTGACAAAACAAATAATTGGAATCGTTTGTGAGAATTTGCAATTCTCAATTTACAATTCCGACACAATTCCGACACACGACTGTGAGAATTGTAAATTTGTAAATCCGACACAATTCCGACACAATTCCGACAGACGTACGACAGTATATTTTTATATTTTGTATTTAATATGAAGAAAAGCATTTTATTAATAAAAATTTTTGTTCAATATTAAAGTTATAATATTTTAATAATTTTAGACATATTAGTTTTTTTTTTTTTTTGAATAAATTTTGACAAAAAAAATAATTGGAAACATGGGAAACCAAATACATGGTTTCATTACAAATTACATTCGAGTTACAAAAATACCAAATACGTGGGAAACTGATTAAATGTTTTAGTTTTGAAAAAAAAAACCAAAAAATGATAATTTTCTAATAAAATAATTTTAAAAAAATCTAATATGCCTATATTTATTAAAAGATTATAATTTTATTATTAAACAAAAATTTTTGCAAATCGCAAATTTTCACAGACGATTCCAATTATTTGTTTTGTCAAAATTTATTCAGAAAAAAAAAATCTAATATGCCTAAAATTATTAAAATATTATAACTTTAATATTAAACAAAAATTTTTATTGATAAAATGCTCTTTCTTTATATTAAATACAAAATAAAAATATACTGTCGTACGTCTGTCGGATTTGTGTCGGAATTGTGTCGGATTTACAATTCTCACAGTCGTGTGTCGGAATTGTGTGAGAATTGTAAAATCTCATAGTCGTGTACAGATGATTCTGACAGCTAACCTCGCTTATAATACATAAACAGAATTAAGTTTTTTCAATAAAAAAATTATTTTAAAAAAATTCTAATGTGTCTTAAATTATAAGAATATTATTTAGAAATTTTTAGACATAATATTTTATTTTTTAAATGCTTCTTACTATTTATTTTTGTGACTTAGAAATTCTTATAGTCGTGGGTCGGTTTTGTGTCGTTTTTGTATGAGATCAGTGCACAATCCGACTATCGGCATTTTTGCTAGGGCGTTTTTTCCATACTTCAACTCCATTTTTAACCACTTTGCGCATGTATAGGAATTTTTTCCGTATTCTTCCCGTAATCGTGAGAAAATTTTCTATGAAAACCGAATAAAAAAACATGTTGTCTGGGTTATGATAATATCCTCTGAAAGTGTCGATATAAGAGATTTGTATTGGTTTTATTAATTTTTTTTTATTTCTATTTATATTAATACGTCTTCACTCTTATACGTCGTGTAACATACATTACAGCACCTCGATAGTTCAGTTCCCAAACTATATTTTACAAACACTATCTCGCATTCAGTATGTTCAACGAACTTACATAATTTAAAATCAATAAATATCGACAGATGAAATATCATGTGTAGTTGAATCCTAATAATATCGATATTAAAACTTTGAATATCACTGTGATTTTTCATACGTAATACATTACACTTATTAAAAAAGGCACTTTTTATTTTAAATCAAAAATTATTTTTTAAACTAAAAAGTACCTTTTTTAATACACTATAATAAACATAATAATTATGAATATGAATATATATCATGTATACCATTTTTCTTTTATTTTGATAAAAAAAGTATAAATAAATTATATTGTAAAATTATCGTACAATTACAATAATAGTTTTCTCTATCAAACTAACACATCAATGTCTATTTCTCTTTTTTTAAAACATAAAATTAGTCGATAATATAAATAAATTATTATTGTATAATAATTCAATATTTTGTTTTGAATATCGGAAATATTATTTTATATAAACAATAATAATAGGTATATTAATCTTGTAAATGAAAAATACTTGCATATGCATGTATATATATGTACAATATGAACTTTACTTCACCTAACAAATGCAAGTATAACTAATAAATTTCAAACAAAATACTTGCATATTAATATACAACGGTGCATATATATATAACTAGCTGATTTACCCGGCTTCGCTCGAGGGTGGTTTACTACTCTACTGTCAGTATTAGAGTTGCATCCTAACCTTCGCTATTAGCGTCATTTTCCTTCCCATTTTAACCCAGGCTTAGGACTGGCAGCAAGTTCTGCTTGCTGGCATGGTTAAAAATTTTTTAGCTTTTGTAGCTTTTTTATTGACTTTTCTAATGAAGGTTTATAAGATTCAACTCTAGTACAGCCATTTTATCTATATTTATTAACACAAAAATTGAATAACAAAAATAAAAATTTAAAATAAAGTAATATACAACACTCAACTTGCTGTAGTCTAATAACTAACAACTAAGCTAAATGTTTTTAAAAAAGTAATTTTATTCCTATAAAAATGTGCTAAATACTACTGATAATCTAATATTTCTTTATAAACGATATTATTAGTTCTTTCCCGAGGAACGAAATTTATATATAACTTCCCAGGTAGAATTTAGTGTCGATTTTCGACACGCAGTGTCCATTCGACGTCGAAATTCGAGCTCGAAACGACATCGAAAGGTGACGTTTTTCGACGTCGAACCGATGTCGATCCGACTGTGGCGCGTCATACGGTGATAATATTAACATATTTATGATAGGGCTCAGTAGATGGCAGAGTGAGTGATTTTCATCAGATTTATTTACGTATCATTAATTTGAGCAGGGATAGGCATACTGTGAGTTTTTGAGTTGTTTACAATTATCCAGAAATGAAACGTTTAAAACAGGATAAATTACATGTATTTCATTTGTTAAATAAATAAATGACTAAGGACAAGCAGTAGCTAAGGAAAAGATGTAGCTAAGGAATTAATGTGACTAAGGAATTATTTCCTTGAAACATAATTCTTTGGCAACCCGGGAAAAAATATTGTACGTGGAATTGTATATAATAACATATAATTGTATGCGATTATGATTGTATACAATAACATGTTAAAATTGAGTGCATGTTATTGTATGTTATAATTGACCCGATAGTTTCGCATGTTATTGGATACAATTGTATGCAATAACATGCGAAACTATCGGGTCAATTATAACATACAATAACATGCACTCAATTTTAACATATTATTGTATATAATCATAATTGCATACAATTATATGTTATTTATAATATTTTTCCCGGAATATGATTATATACAAAAATTTTTTTAATTAAAAAAAAAATTATATTATTTATTGTTATTACACTTTTATAAATCTATTGTCTCGTATTTGCTACCTATCATGGAAAAAACCTGAATCTGTTTTTGTTGCCTTTACCGGGACTCGAACCTTTAATGCTCTAATTACTAAACGCACATCTTTACCCACGCGGCTATCGAACGCATATAATCTCAAAGTGTTTTTTGTAAACTTATAGAACAAGTTGGCCGAGATAAATTAAATTTGTGATAACAATAAATAATTTCTTTTTTAATTGAAAAAATTTTAAAATATCTTTTTACGTCTTAAGTCATACTAACATTGCTTCTATTCTACAAAATAAAGTCTTGAAAAAATAAAATAAAGTTTTGATGTTTATTTATTATTGAAGACAAGTTGATATTGCATATAATCACATTTCGTATTATACATGTATTAAAACGGATGTATGATCTTGAATAGAAATGAAATAAAATTATATGAATATATATTATCATATATAAATATACGATATTATAAAATATCAAACAATAATATACATTAAGGACTCCACCTGAAAACCAGAATAATATAAAATTATATATTATTATATATAATAAAATGTTATAACATACAATAACATTGACATGAGATTTTTCCTAAAATTAGAATCATATGTAATTATATGTTATTGTATATTATTGTATAATTTAATATACAATAATATCAATATAAGATTTTGCATAAAATCAGTCATATAAAATCATATGATACTATTCAGAATTATATGTTATAACATACAATAACATTGACATAAGATATTGCATAAAACCAGAGTAATATACAATTATATAGCATTGAATACAATTGTATATTATAACATACAATTACATAGTGATAAGATTTTCCATAAAACCATTTATATAAAATTATATGTTGTTACTTTTAATTATATGTTATAACATACAATAACATTGACATGAGATTTTTCCTAAAATTAGAATCATATGTAATTATATGTTATTGTATATTATTGTATAATTTATTATACAATAATATCGACATAAGATATTGCATGAAACCAGAGTAATATGCAATTATATCGCATTATAAACAAATATATCATATATCTCCATAATAATATATATTATCTAATGATATATAACATTGACATGAGATTTTACATTGAATTAGAATCATATGTAATTATATGTTATTGTATATTATTTTATAATTTAATATACAATAATATCGACATAAGATTTTGTATAAAAGCTGTCATATCAAATCATATGATACTACTTGGAATTATATGTTATAACATACAATAACATCGACATAAAATGTAGCATAAAACCAGAGTTATATGCAATTATATCGCATTATATACAATTGTAGATTATAACACACAATTACATAGTGATAAGATTTTGTATAAAACCAGTCATATAACATTATATGTTGCTACTTCTCATTATATGTTATAACATACAATAACATTGACATAAGATATTGCATAAAAACAAGAGTTACATATAATTATACGGAATTATATACAATTGTATATTATACCATACAACAACACGGACATGAGATTTTGCATAGAACCGGAGTCATATGTAATGATATGTTATCGTTTATAGTTGTATATAATAATATACAATAACATCGACATAACATTTCGCGTAATACTAGTCATATATAATTATATGATACTACTTAACATTATATGTTATATCATACAATAACATTGACATAAAATATTGCATAAAACCAGAGTCATATAAAATTACATGTTATCATATTCAATTGTATATTAAAACATGCAATAATATGGACATAAGGTCTTGCAAAAAACTAGAGTCATATGAAATTTTATGTTTCCATATATATATATATTATCAGATATATCAGATTATCAGATATATCAGATATTATCACATACAATTGCATATAATAATACGCACGTATGATTCTGTATGAAAATAAAGCCATATACAATTATATGTTATTTATTATTAAATACTACAATCATATGTGAACGTATGTTATCGAATCTTATTTTACATATGGAATTGTATAAAATAACATACAATTATATACGATAGTATACAATAATATGCAATTATATGTTATTATATACAATTCTACGTACAATATTTTTTCCCGGGAACCTCAATTCCTTAGCTACTGCCTCTTCTTGGAAATTTTTATTTTTAAAAAATAAATTTACATGTATTTTATTTATAAAATAAATTAAAATGTCCAAGGAAAAGCAGTAGCTAAGGAAAAGATGTAGCTAAGGAATCAATGTAGCTAAATATATTATGTGGTAAGCAACATTAATACCTTCCCTGGTATACGGAATATTTTCTTCGCCATCAATTTCATTCCTGAGTAATTTTTCCGCCATCAACCTCACGTCGGAGTAATTTCTCCGGAAATGGGCCAAAAACGGAGAAATGCCGGAGTAATGCCGGAGTAATATTTCTACCAGGGTTAGCTACATGTTTTCTTAGCTACATTTTTTCTTTGGAAATTTTTTTTTTTTAGAAATAAATGACATGTATTTCATTTGTTAAATAAATAAATGACTAAGGACAAGCAGTAGCTAAGGGAAAGATGTAGCAAAAAAAAAATTTTATGGTAAAAATTTGAGCTACTGAGAGATCACGTGGGTTTTATCCGTTTTATCCTGTTTCAAACGTTTCATTCATGGATAATTGTAAGCAACTCAAAAACTCACAGATGCTCATCCCTGCGTATGAGGTTATGGCATTTTTTTTTTAATTTATTGCTTTTAATGATATTGCTAATAAAAAAAATTGCCTTCTTTACCTATATATAGAACTTGACTCTACTGCCATCTATCAAAATTCAATGCAAGCGATTATTTTATGAACAAGTCCGAAACGACGTCGATCCGACATCGAATAGCGTCACCCTTCGACATCGTTTCGAGCTCGAAATTCGACGTCGAACGGAGCGTGGGCCTCGGAAATCGAGCGCTATTCGACGTCGAATAGACATTAGATTTCTACCTGGGTTTATATAATTATATAAAATTTTATAAAGTTGTATAAAGTTATATAGGGTTTAATATTGCCACTTTATTTATAAAGCTATATATAACAGGTTGTATAAAACTTTATATAACTATATAAAACTTCATACAATTGTATAAAGTTTTATATAAAGATCAATAACTATTACTTTTATAAAATTTTATACAAGTGTATAAAGGTATATAAAATTGTATAAATGTATATGTAACTGTATTTTAAAATGGTCAAACGCAAAATTTAGACATAAAAAACTGTCCACGCTCAGGACTTGAACCCCATACCTTTCGGTTACCAAGCCTACGCAATACCCGATGCGCCACGATAACGCATGTGAATATAAAAATTTATTTGCTTTACATCAACAAGCAAAAGTCAGTGGGGGCAGTTGACATTTCTGAGTCCGTCATCAATTTGCTATGCCCCATTGTAATTTTAAATATGTTATTAAGTTATTAAAATTACTATGCGACATTGTAAATTTTCAGAGGATCATCAATTTTGTCCACAACAGCAGAGTAAATTTTATAAATATACAACAAAAAAAAATATTTTTTGCTATGCTGCAATGTAATTTTTAGGCTGGATTATTTTAAATTTGGTTTCTGTAAAAATTTCTTTATGCGTTGTAATTTTTTCATCGGGAAATAGCAAAAAAAAACGTAAGAAAATTGCTATGGTACATTTTAATTTTTCAAGACTACAATTGTTTTTTTTCGTTAAAATGATAGTAAATTTTTTAATAGTCAAAAGATAGTTCTTTGGTAATGTGGCAGCATAGTAAAATTTGATGAAATTTTTTTTCCGTGTAAACTCTATTTACCTTATTATACCTTCTTTGCTTACATACTTATTATACTTATTGACCTTTTTTTCGATAGTAACCTATCATTTTTCGTTCATGATGCTGTTGGAATCCGAATAGAACACATTATTCCAATTAAAGAAGCCAGCGAAAATATGAACTCGCTCTATATTATTATTTGTAACTTTGGTTCACTAATTTATAAATATTATGTTCTATAAAGGTTAATATAATTATATAAAACTGTACATGTATAAAACTTATTTATACTGCTATATATAGCTATATATAACCTTATAAAGGTATATAAAGTTATATATAGTCATATACAATTGTATATATCTTCATACAATTGTATATAACTATATATAACTTTATATACCTTTATAACGATCGTTCCTTGGGTAAAAATATCTTCGTATATTCATATACAAGTTTATATACTTTTATGAAACTATATGAAACTTTATACAGCTACATATAGAAATATATAGCTTTATATAATTATATAAAATTATATAAAATTTTATAAAACAAGGGTTACCCCGCGCCTCCGGCGCGTCGTTGTATATAATATTATGTATATGATTATTAATACTATTTTCTTTATCATAATTGTAATTTTTATTAATTACGTGAAGTACTTTTCTTATTTTTCATTTCCATGAATTACTATATTTATTTCAAGTTTATAATCAATATTATAATTATCGTGATGAACAAAAATATCATTTGATCAAATTATAAACAATCATTAAATCATTTTAGTGGCATCGTTGCCCAATCAAAGTATTGAAGTCATATTACAGCTTTTTATAAAGTCAATTGTATTATTATCTTTGATAAAAAAATATAATTAGCAATCACACGTAGTAACCGCACGCTAACTTTTTCTATTTATGTTTACTTATTTATATAAATATTTATATTTTATACAATATTCAAATCTATATATTATTTCAATTAAGTAATATTGATAAATATGATGACGTTCTTGATAAACGTAGTAACCGTAACGTATAATAAACTACTCTAATTTTTTTATTTGAATATTAATTTAATATAATATAAATTAGTTGTATTCATATAACAATACTATTTTTATTAAATATGAATATATAGAAATTAGTAAAAAGCTGTAATATGACTTTTGATCTAGAAACGACACAACTCAAATAAATTAATTGCCGAAAATAAGCAAACGTAGCAACCACATAACAACACGTAGCAACGTGTTAGTATGAGAGAGAAAATAATAAAATATTAGTTATAAACAAATGCTAAAAAATTTTCGACCAATCAAATCACGAATAAAAAGCGGTCAAGTGTCCTTTTTATAATAGGATTTTATAAAGTTATATGTGAATATATAAAGGTATATAAAGATATATATAAATTTCGTTCCTCGGGTTGGTCAGGGGCGTATATGTATAAGTTTTTTTCTGAACTTACACACTGAAAAAAAAAACTTCTGTCAGATAGAAGTTTTCTTCTTGCAAAAAAATGGATTTGGATTAAGAAAAAGTTGATTTGGATTGAGACAAAGACTTCTTAATCCAAATCATAAAAAACTTCTTGAATCATGAAAAAAACGTCTTGGATCAAAACAAATTGTTCATGTTTTTAGAAGTATACTTCTTGGATTATGAACAAAAGTGTCTCGGTCCAAGGCAAATTGTTCATGTTTTTAGAAGTATACTTCTTGGATTATGGGAAATGTCTTTGGGATCGAACCGTTCATGCTTTTTTAGAAGTATGCTTCTTAGATTATGGATAAATGTGTCTTGGACCGAGACAAACTGTTCATGTTTTAGAGTATGCTTCTTGGATTATGAACAAAAGTGTCTCGGTTCAAGACATATTGTTCATGTTTTAGGCTTGAATTATGAATCGATATGTCTCGGAAGGCAATAATATTGTTTATTTATGAACATTTATTCTCAATAAGATTGAAAATAAAAAAAAATTTTCAATTACAAACTTGTAATTTGTAATTTTGCAATTTTATTTTGTAATTTTTTTTTCCCTTTTTTTTTTTTTTACCTAACGGGACCCGAACCTATCGTCTATCTAATTCCTTAGCTAGAACCACGGGCGCGATATGGAAACGGAAAGTTATTTGTATTACTTTAGTGACAAGATATTTTTTTTTAAATTTATTATACAAATGAACTGAAACTACACGTATATATATATACATTTTATAATTAATTATTAAATTACTATAATATCATTCTTTTGTTATATCGAAACATTTTATGTTTTTCAAATAATTGTTAAACATATAAATAACATTTTATCATTATTATTATTTAAGAATATAAACAACAATAATATGATAGTTAGAATTATTGAAAGATTTAAGATTTACTGACTGTAAAGAAAAACTAAATTATAATCGAAAATTGAAAAAAAATGTATTATTTTTTTTTAAGTTTTATATCAGTACATTCTAAAATAAATTAAATCAAATAAATGTTAAATTTAATTTATTAAAATACAAAATGTGTCAATATTGAATCGACTCAAAAATACTAGCATTTAAATTGTTTATATTCTTAAATAATAATAATGATAAAATGTTATCTAAATGTTTAATAAAATTTAGAAACATAAAATAATACAATAGTACACTAAAGTAATACAAATTGATACGTGGTAGTTTTAGTTCATTTGTTCATGTAATAAATTTAAAAAAATATCTTGTCACTAAAGTAATACAAATAACTTACCGTTTCCATATCGCGCCCGTGGTTAAGCGAGCTAAGGCACAGGTTTAGATTAGATAGGTTTTACTGTCATAGGTTCGGGTCCCGTGTTAGGTGAAAAAAAATTGTATGAAAAATTATAAAATAAAATTGCAGGAAAAATTACAAATTACAAGTTTGTAATTGAAAAATTTTTTTTATTTTTTTTATTTTCAATCCTATTGAGAATAAATGTTCATAAATAAAAACAATATTGCCTTGAACCGAGACATATCGATTCATAATTCGAGAAGAATACTTCTAAAAACATGAACAATATGTCCTGAACCGAGACACTTTTGTTCATAATCCAAGAAGCATACTTCTAAAAACATGAACAGTTTGTCTCGGTCCAAGACACATTTATCCATAATCCAAGAAGCATACTTCTAAAAACATGAACAGTTCGTCTCGATCCAAGACACATTTATCCATAATCCAAGAAGCATACTTGTAAAAACATGAACAGTTCGTCTCGATCCAAGACACATTTATCCATAATCCAAGAAGTATACTTCTAAAAACATGAACAGTTTGTCTCGGTCCAAGACACTTTTGTTCATAATCCAAGAAGTATACTTCTAAAAACATGAACAATTTGTTTTGAACCAAGACGTTTTTTTCATGATTCAAGAAGTTTTTTATGATTTGGATTAAGAAGTCTTTGTCTCAATCCAAATCAACTTTTTCTTAATCCAAATCCATTTTTTTGCAAGAACTTTTTGTCTTAAAAATAGAAAAAATTTTTTTCAGTGCACGGGAGCAGGCAACATAAAATTGTCCATGAGTAAAGCAGGGATCGGTGTTGTCAATTCCTGATACTTTCATTGTCTGTCCTTGTGCCTTATTAATTGACATAGCAAAACAAAGTTTAATAGGGAATCGGACACGTTTAAATTCGAAGGGATATTCATTCGTTATCATTGGTATTCTTGGAATATAAACAATTTGACCACTCGCAGATCCAGTTAGGATTTCGGCTTCGATAAGATTTTTCTTCAAAGATACTATTCTTAACCTTGTCCCATTGCACAATTTTGGAGCATTGGAGCATAAATTACGCATGAGAATAATAGGGGCACCAATTTTGAAATCAAGTTTGTGTGGTGGGAGACCTGACGGATATAATGAATTGAGAAATTCGATCGGGATATCTACAGCATCGTCTTGATTACTAAGTGTATCGAAAGAAATATAGGTTTTTTCATCAGGTTCAAACATAGAAAGAATCTTTTCGTTTATGACGTTGACGGTTTAATTTTTAGGGGCCAAAATAGCACGTTCACGGAGCCATTCATTAGATTTATTGGAAAGTTGAAAAATTTCGGGATATACCTTATTGATTAAATTATTTTGATCTAGAACGGAAATTGTAAATGTAGATGTTATCTGTATCGTACTATCGTTATCATTCTGGAAAGTTCCATTACCAATTTTCAAAAGTGTTTGAGAGAAGAGTTCAGCATTATTATTATCACCAAGGTGTACGCGCATATTGGTCGTTAGTCTCAAAGATGTTATGGAAGACCAAAAATATGATGATTTTAAGCATGCATTGATTTCATCGCTTTTACTGCCTTTTGGTACAACTGGAGATATTTGCCTAAAGTCACCAGCAAAAAGAACAACCTAATTCATCGGACGATCATCACTTTTGAAATCTTTCAGCGTTCGATCAAGTGCCTCAGGACCACCTTTATTTGCCATTGTCGATTCATCCCAAACAATAAAACGTGTTTCTCTTAGCAATTTTCCTAAAGAACTTTGCTTCTTCACACTACAAACTGGGCGCTCGGTAGTCTGAAGATCCAAAGGGAGTTTAAAAGCGGAATGTGCTGTCTTGCCATTTTGTAATAATGTTGCTGCTATCCCCGACGAAGCGACTGCTAATGAAATTATCCCCTGCACACGTAGCTTTGAAAGCAAAAGATTCAGCATGAAAGTTTTACCAGTTCCGCCAGGTGCATCGAGAAAAGATAATTCACCAGTATTTTGCAATAAACTTTGTAAAATAGTATCTAAACAAAAAAAGAAACACAGTTTTTTTTACAAAAAGGAGCGTCAAGTATTCGAAATCCCCACTAATTATGTGATTATAGTAATTTTATTTTATATTGATATTTATTAATTTTTTAGATACAAAAGATATAATACCAAAATAAGTCAAGAAGGAAATATTTAACGCATATAATTAAGTCTTAATCTTTTGACAAAATTTTATACTTGATCCCGCCCGGTTCTTCCCAAATAAAATTTTGAAGCTACACACGTCTCGACAACAGAGTTAATGGTATTTTCCATTATCCATTATTATATATATATACCCTTCACATTTTATCTAGGCTTAGGACTGGCAGCGTACAATCTTGTTACCTTGCCGGCGTGTTTAAAAAAATATATATATACATATATATATATACCTCTATACATATATATATATATATCTGTCTAGTGGCTACTTTGGTGACGATTTTGGGAGTCAAGTGGCTACTTTGGTGACTCTTGGCTAGATTGGTGACCGTCACCAATCTAACATCGTACGATTTGTCTACTTTGGTGACTGTCACGAAAAGAGCCACTTTATCAGAAATAGTGAGAAACCTTAATAATTGTGTAGTTAATGAACTACAAACATTCAAGATGACTTTTATAGTTTATTTAACCGATAACGATTATAATTAAAGAAGTTAGAAATATTAAAAATGAATATAAAGACAAAATAATGGTAAAAAAGCTAAAAGATTCAGTAATTTGAATTAAAAGATTTTAAATCACATCGGAACAATATAACGTCATTGAAATCGATCAAAAACATTATCAAGAAGTATTGTATATCGGAAGATACTATGTAGGCATCATATCTATGAATTATTCGCTGTTAACAAGGTAAGTCACGAAACTGTACACTTCGTGACCAATTGTACTGTTTGGTGACAGTTACGAAACTAGCCAGTATATACCGTCCGGCTAGTTTGGTAACATTTAATTACTGATGTGTGTATTAAATGGTAACAATGATTTTCGTGATGAGAGAAACATTATGACAGTCCCGGTAATCACCAAAAAAACGAAGAATACACGATTTTTGTTGCCTAATACTCAAGATTTTCTGTCAAATTTAACCAGCTTTATCGGAATACCACTTTTCTAGAAGCTTTCTGTTTTTTGATTATTATCGGTGAGTTTTTTTTTTCAAATTGTCTAACCGAAATTCGAAAATCCCGATGAGTTGTATAGATTGGTGACAGTAAAAAAACAGAAATCACGTGAATCGGCTTTGAAACTGCGAAGATTTGTTCTTGGACACTGGTTTTAAGATTTTTTGACACTAACCCGAGCAATAATTGAAAAAAAAGTCAAAAACTATGAAAAACTGAAGTTTCGGATATTCGTACGTTACTATGAAAAACTTACAACAAAAACTGAGAATGAACGACGTTCGTTGACTAGAACGTGATGTTTTCTTTCATATATCATACGACAGATCCGAATATAATTTGCCTGGAAACATTAAGTTTCTTAGACCGTTAGTTATTAGGGAGTTTCTGTTCTACAGTTTGACTAAACGAAACTTAAAAATCCTGTCAAGTGGCTAGATTGGTGACAGTGAAAAAATAAGAATCACGTCAATCAGCTTGAAAACTGCTTAAATTTTTTCTAAGTCACAGGTCTCAACATTTCTTGACCCTGACCTGACCACTAATTGAGAAAAAAAACCGGAAACTATGGAAAATCAACGTTTCGGAAATTCGTACGTTACTATGGAAAACATACGACGAAAACAAAGAATACAAGACGATCATTGACGAGAATTAGATATTTCATGTCATTTTCCATACGGCTGATCCGAATATAACTTGTCTAGAAGCTTTACGTTTCTTGGACAGTTAGTAATCAGGTGGTTTCTGTTTCACAGTTTGACTGGACGAAACTTAAAAATCCAGTCAAGTGGCTGGATTGGTGACAGTGAAAAAACAGGAATCGCGTCAATCAGCTGAAAAACTGCTGAGATTCTTTCCAAGTCACTGGTCTTAACATTTCTTGACCCCGACCTGAGCAATAATTGAGAAAAAATTCAAAAACTATGGAAAATTAACGTTTCGGAAATTCGTACGTTACTATGGACAACATACGACAATAACAAAGAATAAGCGACGTTCATTGACTAGAACTAGACATTTCCTGTCATATTCCATACACCTGATCCGAATACAACTTGTCTAGAAGCTTTACGTTTCTTGGACAGTTAGTTATTAGGGAGTTTCTGTTTCACAGTTTGACTGGACGAAACTTAAAAATCCAGTCAAGTGGCTGGATTGGTGACAGTGAAAAAACAAGAATCGCGTCAATCAGCTGAAAAACTGCTGAGATTCTTTTCAAGTCACTGGTCTTAACATTTCTTGACCCCGACCTGAGCAATAATTGAGAAGAAAACCAGAAACTATGGAAAATTAACGTTTCGTAAATTCGTGCGTTATTATGGAAAACATACGACGAAAACAAAGAATACAAGACGTTCATTGACTAGAATTAGATATTTTATGTCTGATTCCATACGCCTGTTCCGAATACAACTTGTCTGGAAGCTTTACGTTACGTGGACAGTTAGTAATCAGGTGGTTTCTGTTTTTTAGTTCGACTGGACGAAACTTAAAAATCCTGTCAAGTGGCTGGATTGGTGACAGTAAAAAAATAGGAATCGCGTCAATCAGCTTAAAAACTGCTGAGATTCTTCCTAAGTCACTGGTCTCAACATTTCTTGACCCTGAACTGACCAATAATTGAGAAAAAAATTCAGAAACTACAGAAAATTGACGTTTCGCAAATTCGTACGTTACTATGGACAACATACGACAATAACAAAGAATAAGCGACGTTCATTGACTGGAACTAGACATTATGTGTCATATTCCATACCCCGATCCTAATATAACTTTTCTGGGAGCTTTAATTTTTTTATAGACAGTTAGTTATTAGGGAGTTTCTGTTTCACACTTTGACTGGACGAAACTTAAAAATCATGTCAAGTGTCTAGATTGGTGACAGTGGAAGAACAAGAATCACGTCAATCAGCTTAAAAACTGCTTAGATTCTTTCTAAGTCACAGGTCTAAACATTTCTTGACCCTGACCTGCGCAATAATTGTGAAAAAAAATCAGAAACTATGAAAAAATAACGTTTCGGAAATTCGGACGTTACTATGGAAAACATACGACGAAAACAAAGAAGACAAGACGCTCATTGACTAGAATTAGATATTTTATGTCATATTCCATACGGCTGATCCGAATACAACTTGTCTAGAAGCTTTACGTTACGTGGACAGTTAGTAATCAGGTGGTTTCTGTTTTTTAGTTCGACTGGACGAAACTTAAGAATCCTGTCAAGTGGCTGGATTGGTGACCGTGAAAAAATAGGAATCGCGTCAATCAGCTTAAAAACTGCTGAGATTCTTCCTAAGTCACTGGTCTTAACATTTCTTGACCCTGACCTGCGCAATAATTGTGAAAAAAAATCAGAAACTATGGAAAAATAACGTTTCGGAAATTCGTACGTTACTATGGACAACATACGACAATAACATAGAATAAGCGACGTTCATTGACTAGAACTAGACATTTTCTGTCATATTCCATACGCCTGATCCGAATATAACTTGTCTAGAAGCTTTACGTTTCTTGGACAGTTAGTAATCAGGTGGATTCTGTTTGTTAGTTCGACTGGACGAAACTTAAAAATCCAGTCAAGTGGCTGGATCGGTGACAGTGAAAAAACAAGAATCGCGTCAATCAGCTGAAAAACTGCTGAGATTCTTCCTAAGTCACTGGTCTCACTATTTCTTGACCCTGACCTGACCAATAATTGAGAAAAAAAACCAGAAACTATGGAAAATCAACGTTTCGGAAATTCGTACGTTACTATGGAAAACATACGACGAAAACAAAGAATACAAGACGATCATTGACGAGAATTAGATATTTTATGTCTGATTCCATACGCTGATCCCGAATACAACTTGTCTAAAAGCTTTACGTTACGTGGACAGATAGTAATCAGGTGGTTTCTGTTTTTCAGTTCGACTGGACGAAACTTAAAAATCCTGTCAAGTGGCTGGATTGGTGACAGTGAAAAAACAGGAATCGCGTCAATCAGCTTAAAAACTGCTGAGATCTTCCTAAGTCACTGGTCTCAACATTTCTTGACCCTGACCTGACCAATAATTGAGAAAAAAATTCAGAAACTATGGAAAATTAACGTTTCGGAAATTCGTACGTTACTATGGACAACATACGACAATAACAAAGAATAAGCGACGTTCATTGACTAAAACTAGACATTTTCTGTCATATTCCATACGCCTGATCCGAATACAACTTGTCTAGAAGCTCTACGTTTCTTGGACAGTTAGTAATCATGTGGTTTCTGTTTTTTAGTTCGACTGGACGAAACTTAAAAATCCAGTCAAGTGGCTGGATTGGTGACAGTGAAAAAACAGGAATCGCGTCAATCAGCTGAAAAACTGCTGAGATTCTTTCCAAGTCACTGGTCTTAACATTTCTTGACCCCAACCTGAGCAATAATTGAGAAAAAATTCAAAAACTATGGAAAATTAACGTTTCGGAAATTCGTACGTTACTATGGACAACATACGACAATAACAAAGAATAAGCGACGTTCATTGACTAGAACTAGACATTTCCTGTCATATTCCATACGCCTGATCCGAATACAACTTGTCTAGAAGCTTTACGTTTCTTGGACAGTTAGTTATTAGGGAGTTTCTGTTTTTTAGTTCGACTGGACGAAACTTAAAATCCAGTCAAGTGGCTGGATTGGTGACAGTCAAAAAACAAGAATCGCGTCAATCAGCTGAAAAACTGCTGAGATTCTTTTCAAGTCACTGGTCTTAACATTTCTTGACCCCGACCTGAGCAATAGTGAAAAACCGAAGTACTATGGAAAATTAACATTTCGGAAATCGGCGCGTCATTATGAAAAACATACGACGAAAACAAAGAATACAAGACGTTCATTGACTGCGAATTAGATATACATGTCTGATTCCATACGCCTGTTCCGAATACAACTTGTCTGGAAGCTTTACGTTACGTGGACAGTTAGTAATCAGGTGGTTTCTGTTTTTTAGTTCGACTGGACGAAACTTAAAAATCCAGTCAAGTGGCTGGATTGGTGACAGTGAAAAAACAAGAATTGCGTCAATCAGCTGAAAAAGTGCTGAGATTCTTTCCAAGTCACTGGTCTTAACATTTCTTGACCCCGACCTGAGCAATAATTGAGAAAAAAAACCAGAAACTATGGAAAATTAACGTTTCGGAAATTCGTACGTTACTATGGACAACATACGACAATAACAAAGAATAAGCGACGTTCATTGACTAGAACTAGACATTTTTTGTCATATTCCATACGCCTGATCCGAATACAACTTGTCTAGAAGCTTGACTTTACGTGGACAGTTAGTAATCAGGTGGTTTCTGTTTTTTAGTTCGACTGGACGAAACTTAAAAATCCAGTCAAGTGGCTGGATTGGTGACAGTGAAAAAACAGGAATCGCAAGGATCAGCTGAAAAACTGCTGAGATTCTTTCCAAGTCACTGGTCTTTACTTTTCTTGACCCCGACCTGACCAATAATTGAGAAAAAAATTCAGAAACTATGGAAAATTGACGTTTTGGAAATTCGTACGTTACTATGGAAAACATACGACGAGAACAAAGAATACAAGACGTTCATTGACTAGAATTATTTATTTTATATCTGATTCCATACGCCTGATCCGAAAACAACTTGTCTAGAAGCTCTACGTTTCTTGGACAGTTAGTAATCAGGTGGATCCTGTTTTTTAGTTTGTCTGGACGAAACTTAAAAATCCTGTCAAGTGGCTGGATTGGTGACATTGAAAAAACAGGAATCGCGTCAATCAGCTGAAAAACTGCTGACATTCTTTCTAGTTCACTGATCTTGACATTTCTTGACCCTAACCTGAGCAATAATTGAGAAAAAAAAACGCGATACTATGGAAAATTAACGTTTCGGAAATTCAAAATGTTACTATGGAAAACATACGACGAAACCAAGCATCAACAAGACGTTCATTGACTACAACTAGACATTTTATGTCTGATTCTATACGCCTGATCCGAATACAACTTGTCTAAAAGCTTGACGTTACGTGGACAGTTAGTAATCAGGTGGTTTCTGTTTTTTAGTTCGACTGGACGAAACTTAAAAATCCTGTCAAGGCTGGATTGGTGACAGAAAACAGGAATCGCGTCAATCAGCTGAAAACTGCTGAGACTTTTCTAATTCACTGATAATATTTTGACCCTACCTCGAGCAATAATTGAGAGAAAATAAACGTGTGTGAAACTATGGAAATTAACGCTCGGAAATCCGTACGTTACTATGGAAAACATACGACGAAAACAAAATTACACGACGTCTTTGTTGACTAGAATCCTGATGTTTTCTATCATATTTCATACGACAGATCCGTACATAACTTACTTGGAAGCATTAAGTTTTTGAGACCGTTAGTTATTAGGAAGCTTCTGTTTTACAGATTGACTTGACGAAACTTAAAAATCCTGTCAAGTGGCTAGATTGGTGACAGTGAAAAAACAGGAACCACGTCAATTAGCTTAAAAGCTTCTTTCCAAGTCACTGGTCTCAACATTTCTTGACCGTGACTCGCGCAATAATTGAAAAAAAAAATCAGAAACTATGGAAAAATAACGTTTCAGAATTTCGTACGTTACTATAAAAAATTTACGACAAAAACGAAGACTACACCACAGTTATTGACTCGAATTAGATATTCTCTGTCATATTCCATACGCTCGATTCGAATGTAACCTGTCTGGAATCTTCAAGTCTCTCGGACAGTTAGTTATGAGAAAGTTTCTATTTTTCAGTTTGACGAGACGAAACTAAAAATTCCTGTTAAGTGGATAGATTGGTGACAGTAGAAAAACCGAAATCACATGAATAAGCTTCAAAACTGCTTAGATTCGTTCCGAGACACTGGTTTTAACATTATCTGACCCTGACCCATGCAATAATTGAGAAAAAAAGTAAAAAACCATAGAAAATAGATGTTCGGAAACTCGTACGTTACTACGGAAAACATACGACAAATACAAGACAAAATTTGAAGATAATACGTATTTTTCGTCAAACACTAGTTTTAACGTTTTTCAAATCAATACTAGTAAAATTCATTCACCTAAACTTTAATTATATAAATCTGAACATAATTTCGTCGACTTTGATGTTTTGTATAAAAAAAGTCACGAATCTAGACACCTAATATATTTATTCGTATAAACTCATTATTATATAACATGTGGCTTCTTTCGTGACATCAGTATGTATATGTAATAGGAGAATTGGCTTGATTGGTGACATAGAAAATGTTACCAAAGTAGCCACACCACTTACTGACTAGTGTCACCAAAGTAGACACATTCTGCTTTATTGCCCGTATCTCTAGAAAAAATGAGTATATTTAATTTTTTTCGAAAAGACACTATTCATTGTGATGTCCTTCATTGATTTCAGAAAAAAAAAAAAGATGTCACCAAAGTAGCCATTCAACAAATATATATATACTTATTTCGTCAATAAACAATTCAATAATGAATGCGTATGACACAATATGACACGAGCGCCGAATATATATTTTACAGTGTAAAAGGTGGTGTCCACTATGCAATTTTCCCAGATATCACCAAAAAATCTAAATGAATTCAGTTACAATGCTAATAAGCTAAGGGTTTAAACTCACGATAAGCCTAGTTTCGCTTGTAAAGCGCACTGAGCACGCGCAACAAGTTGGGTTGTGTCGAACTTGTAAACATGGCCGTCCTAATTCCCATGAAATTAGTAATATGTCCCCAGCCATCGTGGTTTTTCTAGTAATTTTACGTGTTGCGCATGCTTAGATCACTCAGAATTACGTCAACCATGTTTACAAGCAAAAGTTAGCTTGTCGTGCGTTTGAGCTCTAAGACATTAATTTAATACAATTCAAATACTTTTCATAGATTTTCAAAAAAATCACACTTGTCACGCTCTATTCTTGTCTTTTTTATATGAAACTACTATAATAAAGTTGCAAGGTTGTGACTGCGCATACAATTATGTTGAAAGTGAACGACTACTAAATTTCAGTAGATCTGCATTAGTGTGAAAGTCTTTAAATCTTATTTGGGAAGAACCGGGCGGGGTCAAGTATAAAATTTTGTCAAAGATTAAGACTTAATTATATGCGTTAAATATTTCCTTCTTGACTTATTTTGGTATTATATCTTTTTGTATCTAAAAAATTAATAAATATCAATATAAAATAAAATTACTATAATCACATAATTAGTGGGGATTTCGAGTACTTGACGCTCCTTTTTGTAAAAAAAACTGTGTTTCTTTTTTTGTTTAGATATCACATCTTTTTGTAAAGTCCTTCAATCATTCGATAGAAAAAACTATAATATTAAGAAGTATATAAAATTACTTGGTACCATCCGTATTAATTTTTGTTCGTTCTAAAAAAAAAAATATGTAAGCATTTTTTGCATTACTTCACCAGTTTTTGCTAGCAACGAACAAATTATCAATTTTTATCCAGCTAGTATTTTTGCGGAAATAACTGACAAAATAACTAACTTTATACGTAGAACCCAATCAGCGCCAAATTGGCAAATTTAAGAAGCTCGAGGTACAGGACATATTTTGTCCCATTTCCAATGTACGGAGTTGACTCTTCTTCTTTCTAGTCTTCTTGGTAGAACCACAAATGTGAATTTTAGAAGTGGGTATTCCTTTGATTAAGCAATTATCATTTTTACTTGACCATTTAAATTTATTGATGTAGAGTAGACTTAAAACAATGATATCATTAATTTTGAGGACTTCAATCTTTCTTAGAATTTTCGTTGATCTAAAACAATCGACCCATGTACCAACCCCTTCGTGCCACAATGATAGTGATTGATCGATAAGTTTCTTGTAAAGTGGATGTGTTATTTTTATTTGGTATTAAAAGATTTATCATAAATTCGTTTGACAAGGAAACATTTGCATATGAACACGATTCACATTTTTCTAAATACTTTTGTTCGAAGCTACAATTGTAGATCGCTAATGAAAAATGAATAACACCATAGAGCTGTGAAGTCGTAGAGACAGAGCGGAGACTCGATTCGTCAGTGAGCGAGAAAACTTACCGATGAGGGCACTCATTCATGAAGCATAAAGCATTGCAGCAAAAACTTGCGTGTGAACACACAGCTCTAAAATTGAATACACTTGACAAAAATAGAAAAATATATAAAATATCGATAATTAATAAAACAATAATAAAAAAATATTAATAAGCCAAAAATAACAAAATATAAAATACACTTTATTTAACATGGAAATATTTCAAAAACAGTTTTTTTTTCGAAAATTTAAGGTTTTCTACAATCAAATAACCAATACTTGATATCAATTTTAGGGTGCGAACTCATGACAAGCTAAAATTTCCGCTTGTAAACATGGCGGCTATAAAAATCACCAAAAAGTAACTAAATTTACTAAATTTATCGCGAATCCGTGATTTTAGAACAAGCTTGGTGGTGTCAAGCTTGTTCTGCAGTCACGGAGAGACACCACGGATTTGCAGTCAATTCAGTAAATAGCAGTTAATTCAGTGATAATTTAGTGAATTAAATCACTTTTTGGTTATTTTTATAGCTGCCATGTTTATAAGCGGAAATTTTAGCTTGTCGTGAGTTCGCACCCTTACTTTGATTATTATTGTCAGGATCTTTAACACCTGTAACATCCATCATAGATGGACATACAGTAGTTTTGAATTTTTTAAAGTTGCAGTTGCAGATGTATTGTCTTTTGGTGTTGGAATTACCAAAACTCTGCTTTTCGTATCTTTCATTATAAAGGTGCAGCTTTTTTAGTTTTAACTCTACCCTTCCAATCCATGAAATCTGTATAAATAATATATTTTACAATGAATAAATATAATTTATATTAGAAAATATAACACTAATTATTATTTATGAAATGAATAAATGAACAAATAACATTGTAATCACTATCATCATTAAGAAAAGCGAATTCTTCCATCTTCACTGGATAATGATGCTTGTTTCAAATGTGTTTTCTCAGTTTTAAATAAGTATACTCATATATATTCACAGATTCATCACAACCTACGAATGGACAATTTATAGTTTGATACTCTGAGACTTGATGACAATGTGAATAGTGATAATACAAGTTTGTTTTATTTGCATATTCTTCATCACAGTATACACAAGTTTCGTTTTCAGTTATTGTCTTAACCAGCTCAATTTTATGAATTCAACTTGTATAAGCATGAAGACTTCTTTTTCCACTAAAAATTTTATTGCACTGGTTACATTTAATTTCATTCTTTTCTTCTATTGTTTTTCATTTGTAAATGTAAATGAATTGTCACCAAAATATCACACAATTGCACACAATACAAATTTATAAAATTTGCTTAATTACTATATGCATCAATCTATATTGATATTATTTATTTATTGTATTATTGATGTGTAAACATCTTTAGGCGCGGGTTGGGTAAGAGTAAAAGGAAAAAACATAGAGTTTAGACGTCAGATCCGGTAACGGATCTGGGCAGGAATCCATTTTCTGTTTGCGTTTTTACATGGCTGCCATAATTCTAAACATGGCTGCCGTAATTTTAAACATGGCGCCTCCATGATCCAAGCTTTGAACACTAGATACATTACACACAACTACATTTTTCAGTGATATTTTGGCAATATATAGTAATTTCGAGTGATTTAAACGCGCGTGTGAATTAAACATTGTCGAGCGGGTGGATTAAATCACGGAGGCGCCATGTTTAGAATTATGGCAGCCATGTAAAAACGCAAACTTTTGCGTGTCGTGAGTTCGCACCCTCAGCCTACATTGCGCCTTTGCAGCGCCATGGTAATCGGTCGGTAACCGTTACCATCAGCCGTTCTGTAGTATAGATGAATTTAAATGCGCGTATTTTATATATTTAATTTATTCATTATTATATATATATATGCGCTGTTGTATATATTAATATACGTATTTTATTTGTATTTATTAGTTATACTTGCATTTGTTAGGCGAAGAAAAGTTCATATTGTACATATATATATTACGCATATGCAAGTATTTTTCATTTACAAGATTAATATACCTATTATTATTGTTTATATAAAATAATATTTCCTAAATACAAACATAATGTTGAATTATTATACAATAATAATTTATTTATAATATTGACTAATTTTATGTTTTAAAAAAAGAGAAATAGACATTGATGACTGATGTGTTAGTTTGAAAGAGAAAATTATTATTGTAATTGTACAGAAGAATTTCAGAAGATATTATCATAACCGAGACAACATGTTTTTTTATTCGGTTTTTATAGAAAATTTTCTCACGATTACGGGAAAAATACGGAAAAAATTCCTACGAATGCGCAGTGGTTAAAAATGGAGTTGAAATATGGAAAAAACGGCTATTTATCGGTTATAAATCGTGTAGTTATTGAAATAATGATCAATTCTTGAATTTAATAATGGCCATCAATGAATCTCGTCAAGTAGAAAAAAAAAAGTCAACATAAAAAAATTCGATATCGCGAATAGTTTTCGAGTTATAATAACTTATATATTTCGATATATTAAGTTTTTATTTTTAATATTAATAAAGGCAATCGATAAAACTCGCCAAGCTAAAGCCCAATAAAAAATTTTTATATCTCGAATAGTTATCAAATTATCGATATTTTTTTTAAAATGTGTACAATTTTTTTTTCTCAAAAAAAAAAGTCGAAATTTTTGTTTTTTTCAAAAACTGCTAATTATTGATTGTCGCGTATAGTTACACGAATATATATTTTTTTCGAAAATAATGAATATATCCAAGTTTTTTACATGGTCGCTTGTGTTTTTACTTAACTATATTTTTTACTTAGCTTTTTTTTACTTAGCTATATTTATAGCCAAACACACAATATCTACATAACTTTACTTAGCTTATTTTTCCTTAGCTATATTTTTTACTAGCTTAGCTATTTTTTACCTAGCTATATTTTTTACTTAGCTATATTTTTTACTTAGCCTTATTTTTTTACTTAGCTCTATTATATTATCAATTATGAAAAAAATTATCATTAACATTAGAAAGATATCGATAATTCGAAAACTATTCGCGCGATCAAAAAATTGTATTTGATTTTTTTTTCTCCTTGATGAGTTTAATCGACTTCCATTATTAAATGAATAAATAAAAAAAAATCGATATATCGAAATTTTAAAAAAATATTATAACTTGAAAACTATTCGAGATATTCGTAGGAATTTTTCGTAGAAACACGCCGAAGATGTTTACACATAATAAACCCGCGAGTCTAGATGGCTCACAAAATTTTTTTATAATATTAATTGCCTTGACAATTAATATCCAAATTCAAATCAAATAAATAGATAATTATGAATATTTTTTATATAATAACATAATAATATATATATATTCCCAAAAGCACAATAAATACGAAAAGATATATAAACAAAAGGTTACGTTCATCAGGAAACATGTGTATGTTGTATATATTAGCATAATTAGCATAATTAGCATGACAGATTTGCAGGTATGTGAAGTTAGCACATACATTATAGCACAATCAAACCGGACTATATCAGGAGTTACGTTTTTTTTTGTTTTTTATAGTCTGGTTTGATTGTGCTATAAATGTATGTGCTAACTTTACAGACCTGGGATTCGCGCCTATATCCCAACAACATATGGCGCACGCACCATCGATGCGATATTAAATACCTTACTGACATATATAAAGGATTTTTTACGCCATCTAAATATGTTAGTTTTTTTGCTCTATAGACAGATGCTTTTAGCAGCTGATTTTGATATTGAAAAATAAATCCTTTCGTAAATAATTTCGTAAATAAAAATATTTTATATTTCTATTTACATATCCTGTAAAAAAAAAAACTCATTAAACTTGACGGAAAGAAAAATAAACAATAACAACATGAGACTTGGGAACATAGGTTGAAGTATCATTATTTGATTCGCGCCATCGATGCGATATTGAATACTATACTGACATATATAAAGGTTTTTTCATACCATCTAAATATGTTAGCGTTCTTGCTCTATAGACCGATGCTTCTGGCAGCTGATTTAGATAATCGAAAATAAATCCTTTCGTAAATAAAAATATTTTATATTTTTGTTTACACATGATGTAAAAAAAAAAAACTCATTAAACTTAATGGAAAAAAAATAAACAATAACATGTGACTTGGGAACATAGCTTAAAGTATCATTATTTAATTTGCGCCATCGATGCGATATTGGATACTGTGGTAAATATAAAGGTTTCCCACACCATCTACTACTACCTTGCACAATTTCATTTTTATAATGTTGTCAAATTGCTCTGGACTTGGAAACCATATTGCTTTGATCTGATTTGGTTTTATAATGTTTGTCAGAGTGCAGTAAGGTTTTAAATAATCTTCAAGAAAAACGCAATTTCTAAAAATGATTTTAAAGTTTAAAAAAAACGTATACATCTCAAAATCTGTTTTATTTTTATTAAAAGATTCAATTAATTTATAAGATGATCAGAAGACAGAATATTTTTCACATCAATCAAATAATATATTCCAACAGGCACAAGAAACAAAGGCACGATAAAGACAAAAGGATCTATAAACAAAGGTTACGTTTTATCAGCATGTGTATGTTGTATATTAGTACATTAGCACACCTGATGAGCAGGATTCGCGCCCATATCCCAACGGCATATGGCGGAGGCACCATCGCTGCTATACTGAATACTGTACTGTACTGATATAAATAAAGGTTCTCTCACACCATTCTACTATTATTGCTCAATTTTATTTTATAAGGTTGTCGAATTGCTCTGGACTTAGAAGCCATAATGCTTTGATTTAATTTTGGTTTTTAATGTTTGTCAGAGTGCCCTGAGTTTTTAAGATAATATCAAGAAAAACGCAATTTCTGAAATTGATTTTGAAGTTTAAAAAAAAAGTATACATCTAAAAATTCTGTTTTTTTTTTTAAAAAAAAGTGTGATATTTAATAAAATGATCAGAAGACATAATATATTTATCTGATCAATCATATTTTAAAATAATTTCCCGAGGAATTGAAGGGTTAAGGTTAGCTCTATGCCGATAATATATAGGCACGGTAGTTAATCTCGTTTCTCCCACTTTTTTTTTTTTCTCATACTTGACGCGAGGCACTACCGTGCCTCTTGATATTAAAATTGTATTATTTACTATATAGTATAATATATTATTACCTTGACAGTTGTTATCCAATTTACACCAAATAAATATATGTATAATTATCTAATATTTTTCACATCAATCGAATAATATATTCCAAAAGGCACAAGAAACAAAGGCACGATAAAGACAAAAGGATGTATAAACAAAAGGTTACGTTTATCAGTAAGCATGTGTATGTTGTATATTAGCACACATTAGCACTCCTGATGAGTAGAATTCGCACCTATATCCCAACGGCATATGGCGCGCGCACCATTGCTGCGATATTAATACTGCGATATTGAATACTGTATATGATATAAATAAAGGTTCTTTCACACCATTCTACTATTATTGCTCAATTTTTATTTTATAAGGTTGTGAATTGCTCTGGACTTGGCAGCCATAATGCTTTGATCTGATTTTTGTTTCATAATGTTTGTCAGAGTGCGGTAAGGTTTTATAAGAATTTCAAGAAAAGCGCAATTTCTGAAAATGATTTTGAAGTTTAAAAGAAAAGTATACTTCTAAAAAATCTGTTTTTTTTTTTTATAAAAAAGTGTGATATTGATTTAATAAAATGATCAGAAGACATAATATATTTATCTCATCAATCATATTTTAAAATAATTTCCCGAGGAATTGGAGGGTTAGGGTTAGCTTTGTGTCGATAATATATAGGCACGGTAGTTAAATCTCGTTTCTCCCACTTTTTTTTTTCTCATACTTGACGCGAGGCACTACCGTGCCTCTTGATAAAAAAAATGGCCATGATGCTAAAAGTGAAATATAATTATTAAAAATAAGAAAAAATTTATGTGCTACTCAATATTGTTCTATATCCCTTGAATTTACCAAATATTATTTATTAATTAATTATTTTTGAATATTAAAATACCAGTACGTAACACAGGAAAACTTTTATACTCTATTAGCTTCAACGTCTTCACCTGTTTCAAGCACTTAACATTTACGGCAAAACGGCAATACCGTGCTCGACAACGTGAAAAAAAAATTACAGGGAAACCTCAATGCCATATATCAGCCCTATCACCTACCATTTTAACAAGTACTAAACGTTCACAGCGATATCCTTCCAGAAAACGATAATTTATAACAAAAAAATTTATAATAAATAGTTAATAAAATGAACAATAATATGAATATCGACCGTAATATAAATTGTCAAAAACACAGAAAAATCAATAAAAGAAACTTACAGAATCATAACCGCAATCACTCCAAAAGAAGTTTCACTTCTCCTGCACGTACTCGCAACACGCATAATTTTTACCAAGAAATTCAGTAAATGTTCATGATTTTTTGATGTTTTTGATTGTTTTGAAACATCTATAGGCGCGGGTTGGGTAGGGAGTAAAAGGAAAAAACATAAAATTTAGGCGTCAGATCCGGTGACGAATCTGGGCAGGAATCCATTTTCTGTCAGTCTACATTGCGCTTTAGAGCGCCATGGTAATCGTCGGTAACCGTTACCATCAGGCGTTCTGTAGTATAGATGAATTCAAATGCAAGTATTTATATATTTAATTTATTTATTATCATAAGGGCTCTGAGTCAATTGCTGAATCTGCCTGACTGATTGAGTTGAAAATTTTTATACATTATTTTTGCTTTTTTGTTTTGATGGAATGGTTTTTAGTTTAGTGTTTTAATTTAATTCTTCTTCTTTCAAAAGCAACTCAATACATGAAATTTTTCCATAAATGAGGTATTAATTATTGTGTTGATTAAAAATAGAGGGCTGGAGATGTTTTCAATTTTTCAAAATACTTTGAAAAAAAAACAATTTTAAACATTAAAAATTTTAAAACATATCTTGTTTATTGGTATTTAAAACTTAAAAGTGGAAAATTTCAATTTTTAACGAAATGTTCGTGAAATTTTCCACTTTTAAGTTTTAAAATATGCCGAAAATGAAATTTTACCAAGATATGTTTTAATTTTGTTTATTTTTTGTATTTATGATTTTTTTTTTTTTTTTTCAAAAATTTGAAAAAAAAAAAAAAAAGCATAAAAACGTCTCGGCCCACTCTAATTTTTAATCGAACACACGTGGATTGAGTACCTTATTTTATCGAAAAAATTTCGTGTATTTAAATTGGGGCTTTTTTTATGAAAGAAGAGAATTAACATTAAAACACTCTACTTTACCGGCTAAAATACGTCATAAAATTTCCGAAAAAATTCAGGCTGCATAAAAAGCCAAAAACAATGTATCAAAAAATTTTCAACTCAATCCGAGAGGGTCAGGCAGATGACCAGCTGAATTGACTCAGAATGCCCCATATATATGTGAAAATGAAAACCTTTGAGGCAAATGTTCTCAGCAACTACCCAACCGATCATTATGATTTTTTTTTTTAAATTAAAGAGCTTATCACGGAGATCGTTCTTAGCGTTTATTCGATTTCATAACTTAATAAACAACCGAGTTATTAATTATTATAAATAATAGCCTGTTACGCGGCAGAGTCAACATATGGTGCTGTTGTGTGTGTGAAAACATGTGGAAGCAAGTCGTTGCTTCCACCAGCAGGCTCGGCCATTTGCAATTGTGTTACTGTGATATACGGACGTTATTTTTGAATAGTTTTTGAATCGCTGATAATTATTTTATTTTTAATGATAAGTATTTTTAATGGTAATAATTTTTATAAATTATTATTGTTTCGAATAAATTTCATTTGTGTTAAAAAATTGTTTTTTTTAGGGAATTTTAATTTCCTATTGTTTTCGCTTTTCTTCTGGCCCCCCCCCCCCCCGCTCAACCATGGTAGACACCCCCCAAAAAATTTTCTAAGTCCCTTAATCTTAACCAATACGATATATATGGAAAATATAGAGAAAAATATAGAAAACTCACTGAATATAAAGAAAAAAAAAATAAATATGGGAAAATATCAGTAAATATAAAGGAGAATATAGGAAAATATCAAAGAAAAATCGGTAAATATAAAGGAAAATATAGAAAAGTAACTGAATATGAAGAAAAAAACGATAAATATGGGAAAATATCCGTAAATATAAAGAAAAATAAAGAAAAGTGACTGAATATAATGAAAAAAACGATAAATATGGGAAAATATCAGTAAATATAAAGGAGAATATAGGAAAGTGACTGAATATAAAGAAAAAAAAATGATAAATATGGGAAAATATCAGTAAATATAAAGGAGAATATAGGAAAATATCAAAGAAAAATCAAGAAGAAATTAAAATTCCCCGTAGGCAAGCATTGAAGAGCTTCAGCAACTGTATGATCATTTTTTTTAATTTTATAACCTTTTTGTATTTGTACTCTCAGAAAACGTTTTCCAACGTCGTTCAATCACGTTTGCTGATTTTGTTGTCGTTGATTATATCGTTGATTAGATATTGTTTGCGTTTATTGCACGAGGAAAAGAAAAAGTAGTTTAAGTTATTCAAGCAGGAAGGTGAAACGACAACGTTTAGCTAGGTTAAGTCAAAATAACAATGGCTCACTGGAGGGCTGCAATACTAACCCCGGTAGAAATATTTCTCCAACTTTTTTCCAACTTTTCTCCGCCATTTCTCCACCTTTTTACGAAAATGACCCATGGTTGGAGTAATGGCGGACAAATTTCTCCAACCTTTCTCCAACCAAAAATTTACTCCAACTTTTTTCCAACTTTTTTCCGACTTTTCTCCAACTTTTTTCCGACTTTTCTCCAACTTTTTTTCGCCATTTCTCCAACCTGAAATGGACTCCAACTTTTTTCCAACTTTTCTCCAACCATGGGTCATTTTCGTAAAAAGGTGGAGAAAGTTGGAAAAAGTTGGAGAAATATTTCTACCAGGGAATAGTGATAATACTGATAATAATAATAATAATGAGGTTAGGTTAAGTCAAAATAACAATGGCTCACTGGCGGGCTGCAATAAAAATAGTAATAATACTGATAATAATAATAATAATAGCTTAGCGTTTGATGATATTGATATAGCCGGTGTTCTAGACGCTATTTATGAAAATGAAGATTACGAAGGTATCGAAGAAAATTTACTTGAGCCAGGTGTTCCATGGCGTCGCCGTGAAATGTCTGCATTTACTTATGACAAATTAATTGATTATAAAAATAATTCTCACGTTATAATAGGAAATATGAATTTAAAATGTAATAATTGTCGTGCATTAAAATGGTCCAAAGAGCCTCCAGGTCTCTGCTGTTCAGGAAGAAAAATTGTTTTAGATGAAATTGCTATTCCGCCTGAACCATTAAGGAGTCTTTTAGAATGTTCTCATGAAAATTCGAAGCATTTTTTTGACATGATTCGTGTTTATAATTCGGCTTTTCAAATGACATCATTTGGTGCAACAGAAATTAGGCATGGAAATTTTATGCCAACATTTAAAGTTCAAGGTCAAGTTTATCATTTGGCTGGTTCTTTATTAGCCAATAATACAGAAGAACCAAAGTTTTTACAAATATATTTTATGGGTGATTCAGAGAATGAAGTAAAAAGGCGTTTATCTATTGCTCCTCGTACAGATAAAATGATACTTTATGATTTACAATGTATGTTGCATGTGAATAATTCGTACATTCGTAGTTTTAAGAGTGCACTCGATTTGATGCCGTCAAATCCAGCTGAATTTAAATTGTTATCAGGGCGGATAGGAAACCACAAGCAGAACATCGTGGTCGACATAATGCTCCGCAAACTGATGAAGTGGCTGTATTAATTGTCGGCCAAGAATTCTCAAAAAGAGAAAGTGAAATTCATCGTTCCTATGATGCATTGCAGTACCCCCTAATGTTTTGTTGTGGACAAGATGGTTATTCTATTGATGTTATGCAAGTTAATCCAATTACGAAAGTTCCTCTTAATAAAACTGTTTCTGCCATGGACTTTTACTCTTATAGACTCCAAGTCAGAGAAAACTCTGATTATTTACTTAGATACGGTAAACTCTTGAATCAATATATTGTCGACATGTACGCGAAAATTGAAACCGAACGATTGCAATATTTAAGGGCAAATCAAACTAGATTGCGAGCTGAAACTTACGTTGAACTTCAAGATGCCATGCGTGCTGACGGAAACCCAGATCAAATTGGCCAAAGGGTTATTCTACCATCTTCATTTGTTGGTGGTCCTCGCTACATGCAACAGCGTAAGCAAGATGCCATGGTTTACGTACGAAATTACGAGCGCCCAGATCTTTTTATTACAATGACGTGCAATCCTCAATGGCCAGATATCCAATCCTGTTTACTTCCCAATCAAAAACCCGCTGACCGGAATGACATTATCGCTCGCGTTTTTAATTTAAAAGTAAAAAAATTGATAGACCTTATTACTAAAGATAAAATATATGGTGAAGTTAGGTGTCATATGTATACTATTGAATGGCAAAAAAGAGGTTTGCCTCACGTTCACCTCTTGGTATGACTCAAGGATAAAGTGAGGCCAAATGATATCGATTTAGTTCTTAGTGCTGAGTTGCCCAATCAGCACGAAGATCCTATATTATTTAATATCGTTAGTAGAAACATGATTCATGACCCATGTGGACCATTGAACATAACACCACCATGTATGCAAAATGGGAAGTGTTCAAAAGGTTTTCCCAAACTGTTTACTATCGAAACTCAATCAGGGCAAGATGGGTATCCAAAATATCGACGTCGATCTCCTGAAGACGGTGGACAAACTTTCCAGCTTAGAAAGTCTAGCCGCATAGTAACAATCGACAATCGGTGGATTGTGCCATATAGCCCCGTATTATTACGTGTATTTGACTGTCACATCAACATAGAACTATGTCATTCAGTAAAAGCTATTCAATATATTTTTAGTTATATTAATAAAGGATCTGATCAGGCTGCATTCTCGGTAGAATCACGTGATGAAATAAAAGCATACCAAAATGGTAGATATATTAGTTCCTCAGAAGCTGCATGGCGAATATTTGGTTTTACGATTCACGAACGGTCACCAGCAGTTTTTCAGCTCTCAGCACACCTTGAAAATGGTCAATGCGTTTACTTCACGGATCAAAATGCTCGCGAAAGACTTGAAAATGTGAGAAACATGACTCTCATGGCTTTTTTTGAACTTTGCTCCCGTGATGACTTTGCGAAAACCTTGCTTTATATTAAAGTTCCATCTTATTTTACTTTTACTAATAATCGTTTTAATAGAAGAAAACAAGGAAGTCCGGTTGAACAATTTCCTGGAGTCAAAAAATCCAATATGCTTGGTCGAGTATACACAGTTTATCCGACCAATGTTGAGTGTTATTATCTACGTATGCTTTTGCATCACGTCCGTGGACCAACCTCTTTTGTAGATTTGAAAACTGTTGATGACGTTATTCACCCAACATTTCAAAGAGCTTGCCAAGCACTTGGTCTGTTAGAAGACGAAAGTCATTGGAATGCTACTCTCGAAGAAGCTGTTTTATTTCAATCCGCGTCGAATCTAAGAGAACTGTTCGTTACTATGATTGCATTCTGCCATATTACTAATTTAACAGAATTGTGGGAAACTCACAGAGAGAATATGTCATTAGACATCTTGCAACAAGAAAGGCATCGCTCCGGAAATCGCGATTTAGCTGTCACTCCATATATTCTGAATAAAACTTTAATATTAATAGAAAATGATCTTTTAAAAATATCGGGAAAAAAACTGTCTGATTTTAAAATGGAATCACCGTCACGAACTGATGATAACGATGATAATTTTCTTCGAGATAGGGCTTATATTGCGGAAACCTCTTATGATTTAGATATACTTTCAAATTACATTCAGGAAAATGAATCAAAATTAACAGACGATCAGCAAGCTGTTTATAATCAAGAGGCACGGTAGTGCCTCGTGTCAAGTATGAGAAAAGAAAAAAAAGTGGGAGAAACGAGATTTAACTACCGTGCCTATATATTATCGACACAAAGGGTTACCTAACCCTCCAATTCCTCGGGAAATTATTTTAAAATATGATTGATCAGATAAATATATTATGTCTTCTGATCATTTTATTAAATCAATATCACACTTTTTTATAAAAAAAAAAACAGATTTTTTAGAAGTATACTTTTCTTTTAAACTTCAAAATCATTTTCAGAAATTGCGCTTTTCTTGAAATTCTTATAAAACCTTACCGCACTCTGACAAACATTATAAAACCAAAATCAGATCAAAGCATTATGGCTGCCAAGTCCAGAGCAATTCACAACCTTATAAAATAAAAATTGAGCAATAATAGTAGAATGGTGTGAAAGAACCTTTATTTATATCATATACAGTATTCAATATCGCATCGTTGGTGCTACAGTATTCAATATCGCAGCAATGGTGCGCGCGCCATATGCCGTTGGGATATAGGCGCGAATTCTACTCATCAGGAGTGCTGTGTGCTAATATACAACATACACATGCTTACTGATAAACGTAACCTTTTGTTTATACATCCTTTTGTCTTTATCGTGCCTTTGTTTCTTGTGCCTTTTGGAATATATTATTCGATTGATGTGAAAAATATTAGATAATTATACATATATTTATTTGGTGTAAATTGGATAACAACTGTCAAGGTAATAATATATTATCAGTGCCGTAACAAGGGGTGGGCAAGCGGGGCAACTGCCCAGGGCGCAGTGTAAAGGGGGGCGCACTTAGAAGCGCGTCACAAGGAAAAAAAAATATTCTTTTTTAAACAATTAAAAAAAAAATTATATTTTCAGGAAAGAAATTGACTACTGTCATTTATGATCATTCAGATATTACATAAACATGATTGTCTTTCTGAATTTTGAAGTTAATTGTCCTCATTATTGTCATTTGTCGTTTAGAGACAATCGTCCTAGAACAATATTAAAAATGCAAAATAAGACGTAAAATAAAAAATATACTTAATAATTTGAATTGAAATTTTTTTTTGTTTCTTCTGACAACGGCCAAGACACGATCCTCTATACTCTAAAATTCTACCTAATTCTACCTATAACTAACATCGTACTATAACCGACTTAACCACTAACGCAGGTTAACATGGACCGATTTTATTCTGCTTGTGTTGACTATATGCCAAAGGTTTGCCTATCCTTTTTTAATTGACGAAAATTGAGATGATTATGGCAAATGGCTGAGAAATTAATTCAGATTACAATTTATTTATTTGGTCACATCCTTTTCTTAGCAACATTTGCCATAATTAATTAAAAAGCTATTGCCAAATATTGCTGAGGAAAGAATGTATAACCAAATATATTATTTCCTAGTCTAAATGAATTCTTTAGCTATTTTAGACAATAGTTTCAATTTATGATAGGAGATATTGCTAAGGGATTAATTTAGACTAGGAATTAATATACCGAGTGTCCCATTTTAATTTATCAATGGATTTTTTTCGAAAAATATAGCTCAAATTGTAAAATGTTTCAAGTAAAAGTTGTAGGGTTTGGAGGGGGACGAAGAAAAAAATCGAAAAATCAAAATGGCGGAGTTTCCGGTATAAACATAGTTTTTTAAAATGGATACTGCATTTTTTTTTGAAACAAAACATTTTCTACATCAAAACTAACACTTTTTATTTAAAAAATTTTTCGATAAAATCACTTTTTTTTCGGGCCGATTTTATCTGTTTATGGATTTTCCTGAAAAAATATGGCTTTAATTAAAAAATGATATTTAGAAAAGTTGTAGCGCCCAGAAAGACGAAAACGAAAAAAAAAAAAACTTCCGAAAAAAAATCAAAATGGCGGAGTTAGAAGCATAAACAAAGTTTTAAAAAAAAATCGATTTTTCCGGAAGATTTTATTTAGAAAAAGTGTTAGCCTTGATGTGAACAATTTTTTAATAAATAAAAATTACACCTAACCTCGAAAAAAAATGTTCATACCTGAAACTCTGCCATTTTTAAATTAATTTTTAATAATTTTTTTTTTTTTTTTTTTTGTTTTTATCTTTTTTAGTGCTACAACTTTTTTAGATAACATTTTTTAATTAAAGCCATAGTTTTTCAGGAAAATCCATAAACAGAGAAAATCGGGCCGAAAAAAAAGTCATTTTATCTAAAAATTTTTCGAATAAAAAGTGTTAGTTTTGATGTAGAAAACGTTTTGGTGAAAAAAAAAAATGCAGTATCCATTTAAAAAAACTATGTTTATACCGGAAACTCCGCCATTTTGGATTTTTCGAAATTTTTTTTTTTTTTTCTCCGTCCCCCTCCAAACCCTACAACTTTTACTTGAAACATTTTACAATTTGAGCTATATTTTTTGAAGAAAATTCATTGATAAATTAAAATGGGACTCTCGGTATTTGGTTACATTCTTTCCCTAGATACATCCCTAGATAATTTATTAATCAAAAAGCTATTGGTGACTGTTGCTAAAGATTGGATGTAACCAAATAAATTATTTCATTATCTAGATCAATTACTCTGCAATATTTTCTATAATACAATAGAATCATTGTGCCAAATTGATTGTATCTTCAATAGACTTCGATGACATCATAGATGAATTTTCCAGCGACAACGCCAGAAGACAGAAACTGTTTTGATTTTGTAATGATTCATTTATATCACTTTTAAAATATTTTGTCTTTTATATTATTATCCACAACAATTTTTATTTAAAAAAAAAAAATAATTTCAATATATTCTGGCGGTTTTGCTTGTTATATATATTATTGTTAAATACACCTAACAAATGATTTTTTTTTTATATATTATATCGATAAAAATAGAGCGCAAAATATAATTTTGCCCAGGGCGCAAAAATTCCTTGTTACGGCGCTGTATATTATACTATATAGTAAATAATACAATTTTAATATCAAGAGGCACGGTAGTGCCTCGCGTCAAGTATGAGAAAAAAAAAAAAAAGTGGGAGAAACGAGATTAACTACCGTGCCTATATATTATCGGCATAGAGCTAACCTTAACCCTTCAATTCCTCGGGAAATTATTTTAAAATATGATTGATCAGATAAATATATTATGTCTTCTGATCATTTTATTAAATATCACACTTTTTTTTAAAAAAAAAAACAGAATTTTTAGATGTATACTTTTTTTTTAAAACTTCAAAATCAATTTCAGAAATTGCGTTTTTCTTGATATTATCTTAAAAACTCAGGGCACTCTGACAAACATTAAAAACCAAAATTAAATCAAAGCATTATGGCTTCTAAGTCCAGAGCAATTCGACAACCTTATAAAATAAAATTGAGCAATAATAGTAGAATGGTGTGAGAGAACCTTTATTTATATCAGTACAGTACAGTATTCAGTATAGCAGCGATGGTGCCTCCGCCATATGCCGTTGGGATATGGGCGCGAATCCTGCTCATCAGGTGTGCTAATGTACTAATATACAACATACACATGCTTGCTGATAAACGTAACCTTTTGTTTATAGATCCTTTTGTCTTTATCGTGCCTTTGTTTCTTGTGCCTGTTGGAATATATTATTTGATTGATGTGAAAAATATTCTGTCTTCTGATCATCTTATAAATTAATTGAATCTTTTTAATAAAAATAAAAACAGATTTTTGAGATGTATACCTTTTTTTTAAACTTTAAAATCATTTTTAGAAATTGCGTTTTTCTTGAAGATTATTTAAAACCTTACTGCACTCTGACAAACATTATAAAACCAAATCAGATCAAAGCAATATGGTTTCCAAGTCCAGAGCAATTTGACAACATTATAAAAATGAAATTGTGCAAGGTAGTAGTAGATGGTGTGGGAAACCTTTATATTTACCACAGTATCCAATATCGCATCGATGGCGCAAATTAAATAATGATACTTTAAGCTATGTTCCCAAGTCACATGTTATTGTTTATTTTTTTTTCCATTAAGTTTAATGAGTTTTTTTTTTTACATCATGTGTAAACAAAAATATAAAATATTTTTATTTACGAAAGGATTTATTTTCGATTATCTAAATCAGCTGCCAGAAGCATCGGTCTATAGAGCAAGAACGCTAACATATTTAGATGGTATGAAAAAACCTTTATATATGTCAGTATAGTATTCAATATCGCATCGATGGCGCGAATCAAATAATGATACTTCAACCTATGTTCCCAAGTCTCATGTTGTTATTGTTTATTTTTCTTTCCGTCAAGTTTAATGAGTTTTTTTTTTTACAGGATATGTAAATAGAAATATAAAATATTTTTATTTACGAAATTATTTACGAAAGGATTTATTTTTCAATATCAAAATCAGCTGCTAAAAGCATCTGTCTATAGAGCAAAAAAACTAACATATTTAGATGGCGTAAAAAATCCTTTATATATGTCAGTAAGGTATTTAATATCGCATCGATGGTGCGTGCGCCATATGTTGTTGGGATATAGGCGCGAATCCCAGGTCTGTAAAGTTAGCACATACATTTATAGCACAATCAAACCAGACTATAAAAAACAAAAAAAAACGTAACTCCTGATATAGTCCGGTTTGATTGTGCTATAATGTATGTGCTAACTTCACATACCTGCAAATCTGTCATGCTAATTATGCTAATTATGCTAATATATACAACATACACATGTTTCCTGATGAACGTAACCTTTTGTTTATATATCTTTTCGTATTTATTGTGCTTTTGGGAATATATATATATTATTATGTTATTATATAAAAAATATTCATAATTATCTATTTATTTGATTTGAATTTGGATATTAATTGTCAAGGTAATTAATATTATAATAATACAATAAATAAATAATATCAATATAGATTGATGCATATAGTAATTAAGCAAATTTTATAAATTTGTATTGTGTGCAATTGTGTGATATTTTGGTGACAATTCATTTACATTTACAAATGAAAAACAATAGAAGAAAAGAATGAAATTAAATGTAACCAGTGCAATAAAATTTTTAGTGGAAAAAGAAGTCTTCATGCTTATACAAGTTGAATTCATAAAATTGAGCTGGTTAAGACAATAACTGAAAACGAAACTTGTGTATACTGTGATGAAGAATATGCAAATAAAACAAACTTGTATTATCACTATTCACATTGTCATCAAGTCTCAGAGTATCAAACTATAAATTGTCCATTCGTAGGTTGTGATGAATCTGTGAATATATATGAGTATACTTATTTAAAACTGAGAAAACACATTTGAAACAAGCATCATTATCCAGTGAAGATGGAAGAATTCGCTTTTCTTAATGATGATAGTGATTACAATGTTATTTGTTCATTTATTCATTTCATAAATAATAATTAGTGTTATATTTTCTAATATAAATTATATTTATTCATTGTAAAATATATTATTTATACAGATTTCATGGATTGGAAGGGTAGAGTTAAAACTAAAAAAGCTGCACCTTTATAATGAAAGATACGAAAAGCAGAGTTTTGGTAATTCCAACACCAAAAGACAATACATCTGCAACTGCAACTTTAAAAAATTCAAAACTACTGTATGTCCATCTATGATGGATGTTACAGGTGTTAAAGATCCTGACAATAATAATCAAAGTAAGGGTGCGACGACGAAAGCTAAAATTTCCGCTTATAAACATGGCAGCTATAAAAATAACCAAAAAGTGATTTAATTCACTAAATTATCACTGAATTAACTGCTATTTACTGAATTGACTGCAAATCCGTGGTGTCTCTCCGTGACTGCAGAACAAGCTTGACACCACCAAGCTTGTTCTAAAATCACGGATTCGCGATAAATTTAGTAAATTTAGTTACTTTTTGGTGATTTTTATAGCCGCCATGTTTACAAGCGGAAATTTTAGCTTGTCATGAGTTCGCACCCTAAAATTGATATCAAGTATTGGTTATTTGATTGTAGAAAACCTTAAATTTTCGAAAAAAAAACTGTTTTTGAAATATTTCCATGTTAAATAAAGTGTATTTTATATTTTGTTATTTTTGGCTTATTAATATTTTTTTATTATTGTTTTATTAATTATCGATATTTTATATATTTTTCTATTTTTGTCAAGTGTATTCAATTTTAGAGCTGTGTGTTCACACGCAAGTTTTTGCTGCAATGCTTTATGCTTCATGAATGAGTGCCCTCATCGGTAAGTTTTCTCGCTCACTGACGAATCGAGTCTCCGCTCTGTCTCTACGACTTCACAGCTCTATGGTGTTATTCATTTTTCATTAGCGATCTACAATTGTAGCTTCGAACAAAAGTATTTAGAAAAATGTGAATCGTGTTCATATGCAAATGTTTCCTTGTCAAACGAATTTATGATAAATCTTTTAATACCAAATAAAAATAACACATCCACTTTACAAGAAACTTATCGATCAATCACTATCATTGTGGCACGAAGGGGTTGGTACATGGGTCGATTGTTTTAGATCAACGAAAATTCTAAGAAAGATTGAAGTCCTCAAAATTAATGATATCATTGTTTTAAGTCTACTCTACATCAATAAATTTAAATGGTCAAGTAAAAATGATAATTGCTTAATCAAAGGAATACCCACTTCTAAAATTCACATTTGTGGTTCTACCAAGAAGACTAGAAAGAAGAAGAGTCAACTCCGTACATTGGAAATGGGACAAAATATGTCCTGTACCTCGAGCTTCTTAAATTTGCCAATTTGGCGCTGATTGGGTTCTACGTATAAAGTTAGTTATTTTGTCAGTTATTTCCGCAAAAATACTAGCTGGATAAAAATTGATAATTTGTTCGTTGCTAGCAAAAACTGGTGAAGTAATGCAAAAAATGCTTACATATTTTTTTTTTTAGAACGAACAAAAATTAATACGGATGGTACCAAGTAATTTTATATACTTCTTAATATTATAGTTTTTTCTATCGAATGATTGAAGGACTTTACAAAAAGATGTGATATCTAAACAAAAAAAGAAACACAGTTTTTTTTACAAAAAGGAGCGTCAAGTATTCGAAATCCCCACTAATTATGTGATTATAGTAATTTTATTTTATATTGATATTTATTAATTTTTTAGATACAAAAAGATATAATACCAAAATAAGTCAAGAAGGAAATATTTAACGCATATAATTAAGTCTTAATCTTTGACAAAATTTTATACTTGACCCCGCCCGGTTCTTCCCAAATAAGATTTAAAGACTTTCACACTAATGCAGATCTACTGAAATTTAGTAGTCGTTCACTTTCAACATAATTGTATGCGCAGTCACAACCTTGCAACTTTATTATAGTAGTTTCATATAAAAAAGACAAGAATAGAGCGTGACAAGTGTGATTTTTTTGAAAATCTATGAAAAGTATTTGAATTGTATTAAATTAATGTCTTAGAGCTCAAACGCACGACAAGCTAACTTTTGCTTGTAAACATGGTTGACGTAATTCTGAGTGATCTAAGCATGCGCAACACGTAAAATTACTAGAAAAACCACGATGGCTGGGGACATATTACTAATTTCATGGGAATTAGGACGGCCATGTTTACAAGTTCGACACAACCCAACTTGTTGCGCGTGCTCAGTGCGCTTTACAAGCGAAACTAGGCTTATCGTGAGTTTAAACCCTTAGCTTATTAGCATTGTAACTGAATTCATTTAGATTTTTTGGTGATATCTGGGAAAATTGCATAGTGGACACCACCTTTTACACTGTAAAATATATATTCGGCGCTCGTGTCATATTGTGTCATACGCATTCATTATTGAATTGTTTATTGACGAAATAAGTATATATATATATGTATAGAGGTATATATATATATGTATATATATATTTTTTTAAACACGCCGGCAAGGTAACAAGATTGTACGCTGCCAGTCCTAAGCCTAGATAAAATGTGAAGGGTATATATATATAATAATGGATAATTGGAAAATACCATTAACTCTGTTGTCGAGACGTGTGTAGGCTTCAAATTTTATTTGGGAAGAACCGGGCGGGGTCAAGTATAAAATTTTGTCAAAGATTAAGACTTAATTATATGCGTTAAATATTTCCTTCTTGACTTATTTTGGTATTATATCTTTTTGTATCTAAAAAATTAATAAATATCAATATAAAATAAAATTACTATAATCACATAATTAGTGGGGATTTCGAATACTTGACGCTCCTTTTTGTAAAAAAAACTGTGTTTCTTTTTTTGTTTAGATTTAAATATTAATTACTTTTTCAATATAAATTCTCATTTTTTACCTTTATTTTTCTTAGCCACAGTTGCACTTTTATCAAGCAACTCGATATTTAACATCCGTTGAATTTATTAATAATTTAGAATAATATCTCAGCAACAATTAACTGCTGACTATCATGAGAACCATCAATTTTGATTGGTCAAAGATGTTACTACCTAAGATCATCCCTACTTTTAATTTAAATTTTTATGGGAATTATTATTTATAATTTTTAAGGAGCTTCACTCTTGCGACAACTTTCGTTCTATTCAAATCATTAAAATTAAATTAAAATTCAAAATTAAAATTTAAAATCAAAATCAAAATTTAATCAAACACATCTGATAAAAATTAAATAAATAAATTGAACTTTTACGTTTTGAATAAATAACATTTTTCGAGTGAATTTAAAATTAATTAATATTTGTGATAAATTATTATTTCCTGTGTTATTTAACCTTCCCTAATCCTATATAAAACATTATTGACTGTGACATTTCTCCGGGGTGTTGTTTTCTGTGCTTTGAGTTCATTTTACGTTTGGATTATTCGAGACTATCAACAACAACAGACGACCATCCAGATTGACACGCTCTCAACAACAATTGTTTCGGATTATTCTTACAACAAAGGTAGATCTACATTTATACACATTCCCTCCTAACCCGTTACCCTGTAGGGAATAACAAAATAAGAGGATTTTTAATTATAACGTGAAATACCAAGTTGATTTATTATAATTATTCTATGATTATTTGCTTATTAAATTTTGGCTTTAAACATTCTTTTTTTTTTTTGTTATTTCATAGTTAAATTTTAATTTTTCAACTCGGTACGTAACAAAATTGATGTCAGAAGTGGGATCTTCGTAATGTGTAGAGTAGATTTTTAAAAAATAAAGTTTTAAATAAAATTTTTAATTATTTTTTTTTTTTGGGGCTAGAAAAATATTTTAGTTCATTACACAAACACAAAGTACATAAATATTCATATATATATATATATATATCCATAAATTTATTTAATTTTATATTCCGTCGCGGGAGTCACAAATAAATTTTATGATCTTATATTTATTTTTATAAAAACGAATCTTTTATATTTTTATTTTCACATGAACAAATGAATTTGAAAATATATATTTTATTGTATTGAAGTTATATAATTATTTCACAAAAAGAGTATTTTATTGAGTTCAAAAATTTTGTAACAATACTTTTGTCCGTCGGCAGTAATACTTAGCGAAAATGTCATCAACCAGGTCGGGGGCGAACTCGCCGATCTCTCCTATTTATGAAGAGATAGACCTACACGCTGAAGCAATGCGGGGGAGAAAAGTCGATTCAGAAAATTTGAAAACCTTAATTACCGAATTACAATTATGTGCAAATGATTTTACTCGAATTATTCCTACTATTGGGGAGATAGATTTACAGAAAAATATTGATGGGGTTGAATATGCTAATACTAAAGAAACTATTGAAAAATTAAAACGGCATGCAGAATGGGGAGATCAAATGGTAGAAATTACAGATAAATTAAAAGTCGCTTCTGATCTCGTGATTGGTAATAATGAAAATTTAATTATTGAAAATTTGAGTCTTACAAAAAAATGGTGTGGTAAGAAAAAGAAAGTGATTGAATACATCACGGAAACTAAAGTTCTAAAAGATAGAAATAAGACCTTGAGTGAGGGAATTTCGCATGCAAACAAAAATTTATAGAGAGTATGTGAGGAAAAGGATGATTATCGTCAGCAACTTGAGAGATTAATGAATGACCGTGAAACATATAACCATATGATGACAAGTGAGAGAGAAAATGTTTTGAGTGAGACAATTAATCAGCTGCAATGTGAGATTGAGACCTTGAAAAGAGATTTTCAAATTAAAGAGGACTGTCTTATTTCATTTACTAAACATCTTAATCAACAAAGTAAAGACAATTGCAACCCAAATTTTTTTAATGATAACAATGATACACAAGTAAACTCCACTTTTAAAACTGAACGTCCAAGTTCACAGTTAAATGAACCATTATATTCTTTAATTAATCATAAAAATTCAGAAGTAAAAACAGTAGAGCCAGTCGAAATAATTACAGTCGGTAAATGTTCTTTACGGGACGCTCTTGACGTAATTCCTAAATACGACGGTAAAACAAATTCTATTCGCGGATTTATTAATAGTTGCCGTTCAGCTTTGGAACTTTTGGATCCACAATGGACAAAAGCTTTTATGCTTTCAATCAAAAATAAAATTACAGATCCTAAAATCAGTCTAATTGCGAACACAGAATTTTCATCTCTTGATGAGCTAGAAAGATTGCTCCGTACAGTTACATACACGGAAAAAAGTTTTGAGTCACCTGAAAATGTTGATGAGTATGGAGGTAGAGTGTTGAAGTTATATAATGATTTAATTGATTGCCATGAGGGTGATAATGATGGTTTTGGAACAATGCGTAAATCTAAAATTGAGGAAAAAACTATACGCCAATTTATTAAAGGATTATTGCCTGAAATATGTTTGAGAGTTCAATGTAAAAATATAGCCACTACAGATTTTTTGAAAGTGTGGAATATTACTAAAAAAATTTATAATGAATATATTGACAGTTTAAAGCTTAGAAAATGAAAAGAAATTAAAACCATGCAAGCAAATAAAATCGAGAACCCGTCGAAAGTAGTCGCGGAACCGAATAATAATATTTCTTATAATTTTCCAAATCAAAAATATAATAATAATAATTTTAATAACAATTTTAACGATTATGAACTAAACGAACCCATCGTTTCAAGTCAGAATATTAATTTAAATACGCAAAAAAATTCAAATGTAAATCCACCCGAGATCTTTAGTTCGAATCCAGTCGAGACCAATAATAATAATAATAAAAATATGCAATACTATAATTCTTATAAAAATTCAACAAATGGTTATTTACAAAAATCTTACAATAATAATTATGATTCTTTTCATTTTAACAATTCTAATGCGCCAATAAATGATTCAATGAATAATAAAAATTTAAATAATAATGTTTATAGTGATAATGGCTTCATGTCATATGATATTAGTCAAGATAAAAGAATTTGTAATAAAACAAATAATAATTTAATTTGTCATTTTTGTCAAAGACCAAATCATGACATGGATCATTGTTTTGCATTACAAAATGCTCAGAGAAAATATCTTGAACGCCAAGCTCAAAAAAACGGGGATGGGCCGGTGGACCTAGAGGGAGGAAAACAAAAATGGCCAATTCCTCAATCAGACCAAATAATACAGTCAAATTAATTTTAAAATCAGACATAAATAAAATATATAATTCTATTACTGAAACTGAAAATAAATTAAATAAATTTGGAAATAATAATAATATAATTAATCCAATTCCATCAACGTCGAAAGATACTGTTGATAGTTATTATGAACCCATCGTGCGAACTGAAAAAGTAAAATTTAATACTAAACTTGATAATAAAAAAAATAATAATATTAATGAAATAAAAAGGGTAAATTTTATAGATGAAATATCTATATCGGAAGACTCGTCGAACAATAATAATAATATTGAATTAAATGAAAATAAAGATTTAAATATTGCTACGCGAAGTATAAATATTACTATTGCAAAAGAAGTTAACGAAGAAATTAAATTTATTGAAGAAACTAATAATGAACGTAATCAAACAAAGATTTTCCGCGATAATGACGAAATATTTTTGTTTAATAAAAAAATTTTAGACGATACGGGAAAAATACCCGAGGAAACTAGAAAAAATATTGATAATAAAATGTATAATTTAAGTGATAATGAAAATCATGATGATCTAAATGATGAAAATATTAATGTGTCTGATAATGACAAAGATTTTATTCATGATAATTTTAATGACGATTTTGTGTCGAAAAATAATGAAACTAGATGTTTAAGTAATAATGAAATAAATGACGAAGTTACTGTCAAAAATAATAAAAATATAAGCGTACACGCGAATAAAATCGAGAAAAATGTTAATAATGATTACGTTGATAAAAAAAGTTTAAATAATGATAAAAATAATTTTGAAGTTAATAATGAAGAAATAAATTGCAAAGATGTTAATAATAATATTGAACGTGTAATAAAGATAATTAAAGTTCATAAACCGTATGGAAAAACCGATGATGTGTTAAATGAAACTGATTTAAATGAAATTAATGAAAATAATAAAAAGAATAAAATGAAAAATAATATGAGTCTGAAGAAATTAGATATTAAAGCGAATGAGTCCCAAGATGACCTAATGAAAACATATGATGAAAAATTAAAGTCGGATATAATGAAGTTTACAAATAAAGTTATTGACAAAGGTAAATCGAAAATTAATATTGTAGAAAAATTTAAGGGAGATCGTAGACCGGATAGGGCAAGATTAAAATCGAATCTAAAATATAATATACCTGGTAAAAATTTGTTGAAGGAAAAATTGCTAATAATTAATACACGAAAAAAAAAATATAGATAAAAGAAATATATAAATAAAATAAAAGAAAAACAATTAACAAAAAATTTAAAAACAAAAATTACTAATTGTCGGGATAAATATTCCTAATAAAATTGAAAATTAAATTTTATACATATGGGGCATTCTGAGTCAATTCAGCTGGTCATCTGCCTGACCCTCTCGGATTGAGTTGAAAATTTTTTTATACATTGTTTTTGGCTTTTTATGCAGCCTGAATTTTTTCGGAAATTTTATGACGTATTTTAGCCGGTAAAGTAGAGTGTTTTAATGTTAATTCTCTTCTTTCATAAAAAAAGCCCCAATTTAAATTCATGAAATTTTTTCCATAAAATAAGGTACTCAATCCACGTGTGTTCGATTAAAAATTAGAGTGGGCCGAGAAGTATATATGCTTTTTTCAATTTTTTTTTTTTCAAAATTTTTGAAAATTGAATTTAAATACAAAAAAAATGAAACAAAATTAAAACATATCTGGTAAATTTCATTTTCGGCATATTTTTGAAACTTAAGTGGAAAATTTCAATTTTTAACGAAATGTTCGTGTTTTCCACTTTTAAGTTTCAAAATATGCCGAAAATGAAATTTTACCGAGATATGTTTTAATTTTGTTTCATTTTTTATTATTAAAATAGTTTTGAAAAAAAATTGAAAAAAAAGCATATAAACTTCTCACTCTATTTTAATCCACGATAACCTATGGAAAATTTCATGAACCAGTGAAAAAATTCAACATAAAGCCCATCGAGCTGCAAAACCAAACAATAACATCAAGGAAGATCAATATGACTTTCAGCCAGATGCCCCTATATGAATTGATATTTTTTTTTTTTTTTATTTTACACAAAACAAATACACAAACAATACACGAAAATAAATACATTGAACATAAACAAAATATTTTGGGAAATTCTAAAATGAAAAACAAAAAGATAAATTAAATTTTTTTTTAATAATAAAAATGTTTTAATAATGATAAAGGTAAAATAAATTGAAATCAAATGCTAATTTTATAAATTTAAATTCTATATTGAAATTTTTTATATAGAAAAAAAATAATATTTTAAAAGGGTAACAATCCTAATCCTTTCCGGTTTGCATTTCTGGTAAATTTCCGGAAATTTTCTGGAAATCGTTTCTGGAAATGTTTTCTAGAAAATTTCCGGAAATCGTTTCTGGAAATATTTACTAGAAATTTTCTAGAAAATTTCCGGAAATTGTTTCTCATTTTGATCAACCATTCGAATGAAAAACTTTTCTTGAAATTTTCTAGAAAATTTCTGGAAATCATTTCCAGAAATATTTATTAGACATTTTTTAGAAAATTTCCGGATATCATTTCCAGAAATGTTTATTCGATATTTTCTAGAAAATTTCCGGAAATTGTTTCTCATTTTTATCAACTATGTTAATGGAAAACTTTTCTTGAAATTTTCTAGTAAAATTCTGGAAATCATTTCCAGAAATGTTTATTAAAAAAGCTACTGCTTTTTCTTGGACATTTGTATTTTTAAAAAATGAATTTACATGTATGTTATTCATAAAATAAATAAAAATGTCCAAGGAAAAGCAGTAGCTAAGGAAAAGATGTAGCTAAGGAATTAAGGTTGCCGAAGTATTATGTTTTAAGGAAAAAATGTTGCTTAAAATATAATTCTTTGGCAACCTTAATTCCTTAGCTACTGCTTTTCCTTAGATATTTGCATTTAAAAAAAAAAAAATTTACATGTATTTTATCGATAAAATAAATAAAAATGTCCGAGGAAAAGCAGTAGCTAAGGAAAAGATGTAGCTAAGGAATTATGGTTGCCAAAGAATTATGTTACAAGGAAATAATGTTGCTTAAAATATAATTCTTTGGCAACCTCAATCCTTTAGCTACATCTTTTCCTTAGCTACTGCTTTTCCATGGATATTTGCATTTAAAAAAAAAGTAGCTTTTCTAATAAACATTTCTGGAAATGATTTCCAGAAATTTACTAGAAAATTTCAAGAAAAGTTTTCCATTAAAATAGTTGATAAAAATGAGAAACAATTTCCTGAAATTTTCTAGAAAATATCGAATAAACATTTCTGGAAATGATTTCCGGAAATTTTCTAGAAAATATCTAATAATTACTTCTGGAAATGATTTCTGGAAATTTTCTAGAAAATATCTAATAAACATTTCTGAAAATGATTTCCGAAAATTTTCTAGAAATTTTCTAGTAAACATTTCTACAAATGATTTCCGGAAATTTACTAGAAAATTTCAAGAAAAGTTTTTCATTAAAATAGTTGATAAAAATGAGAAACAATTTCCGGAAATTTTCTAGAAAATATCTAATAAACATTTCTGGAAATGATTTCCGGAAATTTTCTAGAAAATTTCTAATAAATATTTTTGGAAAGGCTTCTTACAAATCTAGTAATAGTTTCCAGAAAATTTCCGGAAATTTTCTAGTTCATATTACTGGAAACCATTTCCGGAAAATTTCTGGAAAATTACGAGAAACTGGTTAGCTTCCTAAATCCTAAAATAAATAAATAAAGTGCAGGTCGTGGGGAGTCACGAATTCTCGAGAGCTGGAAGATTTTATTGTGTTATAAATGGCAACGCCGCAATATTGCATCTAATTCAATGGTAGCGGTCAGAAAATCAAAAAGAGAGAGCAGTGAAAGAAGAAAACAATATCAAGTCATCAACATGCATCAGAAAGGAAATTGAGGGGAGTTCATCAAGCAAGCTGCGACGATGGAAACCGGAGAGGAGAGACAATGCAAGCAGAGGTAACAGATTACAATTCAAGGACACCGTGGAGTACACCGAAGAAGAGGAATAAATTAAGTTATATTTTATAATTTTTTTTTTAAATCTTTTACATTTTTTAATTTTTTATTTTTTAAATAATATAAATTTTTTTTTATGGGAAAATTAGTTAATTTTTGAAATTAGTTTCTTTTTGGGGAAATAAATAAATTTTCAAGGGAATAATTATAATATTTAAATTAAATTCAATTTCAACATTAAATACTACAAAAAAAAAAGCATAAAATTTATTACAAAACAAATATTAAATGTCACTAATAAGAATAGTAGAATTTTACAACAAAAATATAAAGTTTTATAAAGTACAAAATTTTTTAAGAAAAAAATACAAAAAAATGATATAAAAATTTACAAAAAAATTACAAAAAAAAAAACAAACAAAATATTATAATAATAAAATTTCTAGTTTAGTAATTTGTAAGGGATTTTTTTTACGCACGCGTCGGTGGTTAATTAATTCCGTGTGGGCGGCTGATTTACCAATAAATAATTCAATTTAAAATCAAAATAAAAATCAAAAAAATAATAATAATAATCAATATAACCAAAAAAACCAAAAAAAAATTAACAATAAAAAAATTTTCATTCTACATCGCTGAAAAACCTTAGATAAAAAAAAATAAACAATTAATAAATTCTCAATAATTAAAAATAAAAACAATATTCTTTTTGAACAAAAACAAAAAAAAAAAAAAACAATAAATTTAATATTGAATAATTTTCAAGGTAAGATAAAAGAATGAAAAATCAACAATATCCACTGAAATGAAACTTTAACCGAATAAAAAGTAGGTCACGCTCGACTCGCACGGAGTAATTCTAGCCGTCGATCGTCCGTAAGAGGTCTCGATTAGGACATAGAAAATTTTTTTTTGGGATTAATTTAATTTTTTTTTGGGATTTAATATTTAGAATTTTAAGTAAACAAAATGTAACAAAAATAGATAAATGTGCTTTTTCTTTTTTATTCGCTGCTGTCGTTTTGCAGACAGACAACGACTTTTTTTTGGGGGGAATTGTTACGTACTGGTATTTTAATATTTAAAAATAATTAATTAATAAATAATATTTGGTAAATTCAAGGGATATAGAACAATATCGAGTAGCACATAAATTTTTTCAGAATTTTAAAAAATGGCAAAATCGTAGTTTACTCTTGTGAAGGAGGTGTTTTTTGATTCTGGCTCGGCAGTTAATGATGGTAAAAATAAAAAAAAAATCAGAGGTACATCTGAGTCGATGACTAACTCAAAAAAAAAATTTGTTTTTGAATCTGAGAGGGTGAGGGAAAAAACCCTGTAAGATGACATGGAATGTCCCATATGTACTTATAAACCTATTTAGTATAGTATTATGTATATCTATACAATAAAAAGACGTGGCCGTGGAAACGCAGTTTCACGTAAACTATTGGCCCGATTGACACGAAATTTGATATAGATATTGAGTTTGAGTTCAGGAGGGTTTAAGTCCACGAGAACAGTTCTCAGACTACCTTTTACGATCACCAGGAGGTCAAAATGATTTTTCCAATTATCTTCAGGGTTTTTCACCAGGATGTAGAAATTGAATTTTTTTATCATCTCCTGGGTTTTTTTTTTGATCAGACGATAAATTTTTTCGAGAAGAACAGAATAAAAATAAGGCATTAGTTCCTTATGTTGTTTTCTGATTTATCAGGATGTGGAAATAAAATTTATTTTCCATATTTCTTATGTTTTTAATTTTTTTCTTTACTGAGGCTAAAGAAAAAGATGCTATTTTTACACTCTCCGGAAGCTTAACATGAGCGATTTTTCACCCATGGTGAAAAAAAAAACTTATATTTTTTTTCGGTAGGTCAGAGTGTAGAAAAAGTCTCTAAAAGTCACGTCCGTGACTTTTGCATTATTTTTTCTTCACGTTGAGCTACTCTAACACCGAGCTGACGCACCATCTGGTGTCATACTTGCACCAATCAGACGCGACCAATAAGTAGCGAATGTTTTTAGAATTGTTAATACGTTTGTTTTCCGCGCACGCGCATGTTTTTACAATATCTTTTTTTTTTTTATCATAAGAAATATTCATGGTTAATGATGATCAACACTCAATTGAAAGCCCAACAATATTTAATATTGATAAAAAAAATGACCAGAAAATGTCATTTCAATTTTCGGGCAAATCAGCCATTCATTTGCATATACATAATTTTAAAAAATTGTTAGTGCAATGTTTAGAAAATAAAAGTACTGATTTTCTAAACACTTGAAAAATCTAAAGTTTGTTGTTTTATTTAAGTATGTTAGCTAATATTATTATTATTAATAATGTGAAATCAAAAAGTTAAAATTTAGAAAAAAAAAAAGCTAATAATACCAAAATCTTCAAAGTTTGTTATACTATTAATAGCATAAGAAAGTATTCTTTAATTTTATTGAGATTTTAATCAAGTTACTTTTTCATTTGTACTTTCAAAGTTGATGAATGAACTGGTGTTATTGATGATGATTGTCTGGGGTTGACATATAATTTTTTTTTTGGAGACCAATTAAAATAATTTAATCCAAATTTTTTTTTTTTTGTTACTAGCGCCCTTGCCGCCTCAGTTGTTTGTTTCTATGCTATATGCTATATGTTATATATATGCTAAATTCCAATGACACGTCATCATGTGGTGTTATTAACAAAAAAAAAAAAAAAACAATGAAATTTTTAATTGGAGAAAAAATTAATTCATAAATAATATTTGAGGATGCTTAATAGAATGCTTGAGCCCAGCCCGCGGATACGAAATCCATTAAAAGCCTTTTGATTTGTACTTATTTTTAAATGTAATTTTAATGTCAACAATTATTTTATTTACACGTTATTGAAAGGTGGAGGACAGGTTAATTTTTTTTCGAATTGACTCGGAATCATGAAAAAGTTGCTAAATGATCAGAATTATTTTGTATTAATTTGTGCTATTAACATCGGAATTATTCACCTGAAGAATAACGACAAAATAAAAAAAAAAAAAAAGTTATTTTTCTCCAAAAAATGTTTACACAATATACAGAGGCATGGTGCCTTCAATGATGAATCCTTTTTCCATTTATTTCCTATCTATTCCAAAGAAAAGAGCAATTCTGGTGAAAATATTTCTCCGGCATTACTCCGTTTTTGGTCCACTTCTTGAGAAATTACTCTGGCATGAGATCAATGCTGGATTTTTATCTCTTTCATTGATCTCATGCCGAAATAAATTTGCTGGTACTAATTTCATGCCGACGAAATTACTCCGGCATCAATCTCATGTCGGAGTAATGCAGGAGTAATGCCGGAGTAATATTTCCACCAGGGAAAAGCTACAACTTGTATCAATAAAATAAAAAGTTACACCTCAATATTATTAACATAAATTGTAAATTAGAATTTTTTAGCTCACGTCTTTCTCATCAAAAATAATAAAAAATTATTTAAAATTTTAAAAATATTTTTTATTGACGGCAGTATGCAACTGTTAATAAATAATTGTCGTTCAACAATTTTTTTTCATCTATCGTCTACCATCATCTGCTATTTATTGTAAGAAGAAATAGCTTATGAACATTTTAGAGCAAATATTTTAATTTTGTCGTTGTTCTTGAGGTAAAAATCCAATGTTTGTACAAATTAGTACAAAATGTTCTGATTATTCAACAAAGTATTGTAAATTTAAATTCTCGAGTAAACTATTTTTTTTTAAATATTATTAAAGTACGAATCCTGCTTTCATTGATTCAAATAAGCTCATGACTTTTTTTTCGAGAATAAAGAAAAAAATTATCTATCATTATTTATTATCCGAGGTGCCATGCAATTGTTAATAATCAATTTTCGGCAAACAATTTTTTTCTATTATTTTCCATTGAAGGACAAATTCTGTTATTATCAATATAAATTAACCTATAACTTTTCCTTCGAGGATAAAAACAAATCATTCAATAACATTTATTTTTTAAGACACCATGGAATTGTTAATAAACAATTACATGACACGCTCGAAATAATAGAATAATCCTTTTAAATAATTCTTTTTTTATCTTTGAAGAGAAAAACGTTGGCTGATAATAGCAGAATTCGGACTTCAGTGGAAAATAATATGAAAAATTTTTAATTAACGATTACATGTCACCTCGAACAATTGTTAACATTTATTTATAAATATTGTTGAATTAATTTTTTTTTTTCTTGAAGAGAATGTCGTGAGTTTATTTAAACCAATGAATGCAGGTTACGTACTTCAATAATGATTAGATAAAAAAATCTGTTTACTCCAAAATTTTAATTAACAATAACCAAGTATGTACAAATCTTGATTTCATTCTTACAGGTCCGCGTGCCCTATTTAAAAATGAATCTATCTTTTTTTTTTTTGTGTTTGAATGTAGTTCTTTTTTTTTTCAATTTTTCGTTATTTATTTATTTATAACACATTAACTATTCTTTTATTTATAACAATTCAATTAAATATTGGTAAATCGTTTGAAGGTTATGGGCATTAATATTTTTTGACAGATATAAAATGTTGTTATAATCACAAATGTCAACACACACATACATATGTATATGCAATAAGCGCCACCTATATCAATTTATACGACATGCACGTGACCTTCTAATACCCCAATCAGATTCCAGTAAATTCAAAAATGAGGCGCTAAGTTTGAAAAATGAAGCGCCAAGTTCAAATTTGGATGCGCACGCAAAATGCGATGCCATGACACCAATGCTTTTTTTATTTAAGGATTTGCTTGATTAGTTGTATTAATGCATGACAGTTTATTACCAAGACCAGTAGAAAAAGTTTTCATGGGTGGCCACGAAGATTTTCTTTGATATTGTAGTGGTACTGGCATCCCCCAATCACTGTCATTTTCAACAGCATAATTTTTGCATTGATTTTTGAATACATCCTGAAGTTCTTCACCAGTAAATGTGTGATTACCTCCAAATTAAAAAAATAAAATTATCATCATATCAAAACATAGTTAAGTCATTATAGTCATGTCCTTGACAATCAATTTTCTTTCTATTTTTTTTTTTTTTCAAGTTACACAAAAACAAAAACAAAGTTAATTGTACTTACCACATGTATCAGTTGAATTAATTTTTGACATTCCATTACAACATTTTTTGTCATTTTCAAATGATTGGCAACACAATTTTATTTCTTCTGTTTCACAATTTAATAAATTTTTTTTTTCTATTGTTTCATTGTTATTTTTTAATTCATTGCTAACCTCTAATTCAGTGCTTACTTCTGTGAATGTTTTTTGTGCTTGTAATAATGATTCAAAACAATAATTAATAGGTCGACACTTCCTGTGGTAAAACACGTGGTATTTTCCGACATAGTAACTTAATTGTTTTCTTTATTTTGGCTCTTTTTCATACCTACGTAAAGAAAAATAAAGTTCGACACATGGGTATTGGAGATTATTGCAACTCAGACGATGTTGTTAACACACACCTCCAGCTCTACCCCTCCTTTTCTGCCTCACTTACGGTTCGTGTTGAAAACATCGTTTTCGTCACAATAAAACCTCCAAAACGCCCTAGTATCGAAATGTACTATTGGAGAATTAAAAAAACACATACACTTAAGTCCGGCGCAGCCGAACACGGCTGACTAGTATGAAATAAAATAATTTTCAAAGCAAAAATTTGATAATGACAGCTGACAAAAAATATAAATACAACAACTGATATTCTAAAATTTTGACAATGATAATGCTATGGTGCCGGCTATGACACCAATACTATAAAGCGATATATTTTTTTTTTTAGTTATGCGCATGCCGATTTCTTTTTCCTAACTCTCCAACTATACTATACTAGGTGCTTTCTTTTGTGTATTCATTTTTTTTCCTGTTTATTTTTGCACATGCGCAATGAAATGCGCAGTCAGCAAAAAGTCAGTTTCCAACAGCGTAGGACATGAGGGATTTTTTTTAGTTGATTCGATATTTGTTCATCACATAACCTTTCTTTTTAAGCGTCAATTCAATTTTTTTATCTATCAACTATAACTTCTTGTTTTTTTACTTAGTTTTTTTTTTTTTTACTCTTTTAGTTTTGTCAATTATATGTTTAGAGTGCATAGATTTATAACATAATGCAAAACTGGTGGTAAAACGTAATTAGAATATAAGTATGTATGTTGAAATAAAAATAACAACAAATGTATTATGCTAAATAAACTATTAAAAATGTAAAACTACATTTATTAAAATAATGAAAAAAAAAGATTTGCCACATAAATAATTGTATTAATTATTAATTGATTATGAATTATTATTATTATTATTATTATTTTTTAATAAAAGAGTTCATTAATTTTTATTTAGGTAGAAAACAAATTTCGTTTATTCCGTAAGAATTTTCATTGAAAGTTGAATAAATTTAATTGTTACTGTACAATAAATTTTATTAAAAAATCAAGAAATTATGTTTAATTCACAAGAATTTTTATTTGAAATTAAATGAATTTTATTGGTACTGGTAACAATTTTTATTTGCAGAAGAACAAATTTTGTTTGTTTTACCAGAATTTTTATTAGAAGTTATATAGATTTTAATACGTGCCCAATAGGTTTTGTTGTAGAAAACCGTAATTTTTGTGCCCCCGGAATCACAAAAATTGTGGGTCGGTAAAACAAATTTTGATAATGACCACATCATATTTTATTGGACTTACATCTTGGTACTTTTTTGTGGTTCTGTTCAACAATTTTTAAGTATTTTTTTAACAATTTTTGTTGGATATTTCTCTCCGTGAAGTTTCACTTCAAAAAATATTCAAAGTTTTCAATCCTTTCTTGAATTTTATTGATCAAGTATAAACTTCATTGTATTTATATTTATCATGTGATAAATAATCTGTCAAAAACACACAGCCATATATAAATTGCATACTTATTAGGTCGGCCCTTAAAAAGGTCAATGATGAATTTTTATGAGTGCACTAGAATAGATGATTCAAATGAATCAAAAAAAATCTTTTAAAAATTTCAGAGCCGTATGTCAATATTAACTCGTGTCTCAAATCGCTTACTTTTTCCCATTGAATTAACATGTCGATTTTTTTATATTTTAGTAATAATACTGTACAGTCGTCTATGCCATCTATTTGATATTTTTATGTAGAATTAAACTGCATTAACCATTTGTTGAAATTTTCAATTTGGGACCTACTATATGAGTTAAGACAACCTAAAATTCCCTAAATTACTTCAAAAAGGAACTCAAACTGGCAAGATTACAATATCCGTGGCGACAAAAATTTTATGACTGATATTAGATTGTCATAACGAGCAACAAAATTTCGATATCTTGAATACTTTTCGAGAAATCGAAGAAAGAAGTTATGGAATTTTTTTTTACAAACAAATGGATTGAAAAAAATTAATTCTAGAATCGCTGCTAATAGTGTTTTTCACTAGGAATATTATGAATTAAACAGCAATACCATATCTGCGATAGCTTCCGAGATATCGAGCTTTGAAGGTCAAATAAATCGAAAATTTTTGCTAATTTTAGAGATTTTTTCGATAATTTAGAGACTACTATGTCAGAACTGCCATTTTTATGGACCGAAATTGATGCGGATCGTGGGTATTATTCTTAATAGCGTAACGAAAATATTAGTTCGGTGATGGGACTTGGAATCAATCCTAAAAAATCATGAGTCAAAATTTTTTGAAGAAAAAAAAAAGTAGTTTCAATGTTTTTTTTTATATAATAATTACACGGGAAAAAAATTGTTCGAAAAAATATCACGATAAGACGAACGATTCTCAACATTATAGGCGCATAAAAAATCTGAAGAGAAATATTTTTTTATGATGATAATAATTTTGTAAATTCTTTGGTAAGAATCTAAACATCTTATGAAACCATCAGTTAGCATGATGAAGTGTGATTCTCAAAACATTTTGTATCTCCCAGTCAACAACAAGTAAATTACTGGTAACATATCTTACTGACAGTTACTCTTCAAAACAGCCACATCGATAAATAATGCGTTATATATTGTATCACGTACATAGGAGTCAGTTTCAACATTTAAAGCGCAAGCGCGAAAATACCAAGGGGTTGGAATGGCATCGTCAGTCGTTGCTTGCTTGAGCTTTAGAAAATATCAAAATACTGCTGATAACAAAATTACTAAAAGTGTCCATATTCTTAGAAGAACCGTTTACTTTTTTGTTAATAACAAAAATGGAAAGTTTGTTGACCACCAGTTAGTTTACAAGTTGAATATTAATTATATTTTTTTCATACAAGAGTTCAATTACACTATATATTTATCAAGTCATAGATTCAGAAAAAAAGTATAATACATGTGATATTTCTGTTTGTGTGTGTATATATGTGTGTATATGTAATGCCTCATTATTCACTGTTGATGTTTTTGACTTTTTTGACAAAGTAGTTTCAAGTATGGTATTTAATAATGAAAAAACAAAAATTCTAATTTCTCTATAGCTTTTTATTTTAAAAGATATAGTAAAGTTTTGTTGTCATGAATAAAATTTCGAGTTTCTATAAAGTAAATAACGTTCTCACCTACCTCTAAAGATACCTGGTTGAATCGATTATCTTTTCTCTTTTGCTTGACTGTATGATAATATAGCATCGCAAACAACATCCATGAACTTTCCAAATAACTGGCAAGATTTTAATGGACCAGTAAAGGATTAAATGTATGAAAAACAACTTTAGTTTTTCTTATCTATATGCTTGTAATATCGGTAAGATAAAAAGATTAATAAATTATTTTGTCAACATAAATGTTAAATGTCAACGATGACAATACCGACAACTGCCGTAAATATACAGTAGTATTTACCGTTTTTTTTGTGTCTGATACATAAGAAGAGAAATAAAAAATTTTCTATTTTATATATGTTGAAGTTATAGGTTCTATACTCATGAAATTTAGTAACATATATATATAGATCTGACTCGAAAAAATAGTCTCCTGTATATTTTTTTACGATTTCGGAAAATTTAATAGCTGTTTCAATTTCTTGCACATCAGTTACGATTGGTTTCCGAGAAATGCATCTGTCTATATAGGGATAAAAGTTTTCAGTCATTTTCGGTATTGAAAAAAAATGCTTTATGAGCACTGCAGTAATGTGAAATAGTTTCTCCGATACTTCACCAATTTTATCGGATAGTCTTTCGCTTTTCTTTGATTTTCTCCGTATTATACTTCAATAATTTCTTAGGTTTCTCCACATTATTCCATATTCCTCCGATTTACTCCACTGTCTCCGATTTTTTCCACACATTGTTGAAGTAGAATTTTGACGAAAAATCGTAGTAGAGCGAAAAAATATTTCTTCTGATTATCTCTGACTTTTTCCTATTTCCGTCTGCATTATCTTCATCTTTCTCTGATTTTTTTCGAACTTTTCTGATTTTGTAAAATTGGAGGAAATCGCAGAAAATGGTAGACATCGTTTTCGCTAGTGGTATTAACACGACATAAGTGGAAATCCAAATCAAGTTTCAATCGAAACTTCATCAGGCAACATAGATTTCAAATGCGTTCTTGATCGAGATGCTTGATAAAAATTTAATTGTGATACATTATCGAAACGTCGTCAAGAAATTTGAAATAAAAGTATTTTCTAATTTCTATTTTTTTTTATGTACAGTTTTTTCTGTTGCCAGAAAAAAAAGAGAAATTTCGTAAAAATCAGTAATTTTTTATTCTCTAAAATGCGCGCCTAACGTGATTTAAACCAGCGAAGTACAGATTGTATATATAGTGCAGGGAACACTCGAGATCACTCAGCCGCGGAAAGAAAAGATGCAGACTGTAATTTTCTGAAGTTGTTATATTTGGCCCAGCCTTGAGACATGAGAAAGCTATGTTTGGCATCGTTTTCATCAATGTTTAGAAGGAAAATAACAATAATAACATTCAAAACAGAAATATAATTTTTGTAGAAAACAAACTCGTTAAAGTTGTTTTTTATGTTAGCTTATTAGTTCTGAATACTAAATTTCTATTCAACAAATAAAAATAAAAAATTAAACAAAAGATAGTAAATAACTTAAGGGCATCAAAGCTGCTTGTGTCTGGCAATCAAAATCGAAAAAAAACTGATCACGTTTCATCCTGATTACACAAACGAACTTTAACGCCGTTGTTTTCTTCACAATTCCAAGATCAGGTTGACAGACAGCTAAGACTCAATATAATTCGATAAGTCCATCAAAAATATCCAACAATACTTCAATTTAAGACTGGTTATTGTATGAATAATTTTTTTAGTGGGAGCGTCTTATTATCAGGAAACAGACTTTGCAAGCACGTATTACACGAAAATACCTTCCTATAAATTTTTCCGACTATTAGTTGAAGGTGTGTCTTTGTGTACAGCTGACAAATTTTTTTCTTGAGAAGACTCCAAACCACGACAGAACTTCAAAATAGACTATTTCAGATAGAAAATTAGGGAAATTAGAATCATTGTTTATCAAATTGCATTTTTGATTAAAATTTATTGTCTGAAAAACCTAAACTTGGAATTGTGAAGAAAACTGCTTAACTGCGGCGTTAAAGTTTGTTTGTGTAATAAGGATGAAACGTGATCATTTTTTATTTTGATTTTTATTTCCAGACACAGGCAGCTTTGATGCCCTTAAGTTATTTACTATAGTAAGATATATCTTTTGTTAAACTTCTTATTTTTATTTTTAAATAAAAATTTAGTATACAGAACATTTTTCCGCCATTTCAACTTCCTTCCACCAGTCTCGGAAAATGACTTATATGAAGAAATGGTGGAAATATATCTCTACCCTTTTTCCAACCTCTTTCCACCTCTTTCCACCTCAATTTTATTCCGACTTTTTTCTGCCAGTTTTCGGACTTTTCGTCACGAGTTCCCTAACCTATTCCAATCTTTCTTCATTCTTTTTCTACCTGAAATTTATTTTAACTTTTTTCCACCATTTCTTTAACCTTTCTCAATTGGAAAAATTGGATAAGTTGAAAAAAAGCCGGACAAATGGTGGAGAAAAGTTAGAGTAATTACTCTACCGTTTTCCCGAACCCATGGCATTTCCGAAAAAAAACTGGATAAATAGCTAAGAAAGGCAGAAAAATATTTTCTTCAGGGTACTGCTGGGATGTATCCGTTTTCAATTTTTTTTCGTTCATCAACAACATTGTCATGTAATATCAATCGTATAATTAAACTATTATTGATTGTTAATTAAAACGCAAGGCCCTGAAAATCATCAGGAATAATAAAAAAATAACGTATGGCCCAAGCACTCTCGCTACGCCATCTTCAAACTTTCGCTGCCATACGACAAACTGCTAGGCAGTCTTATTAGAATCGCGTTAATGAGACTGCAGGCTTTTTTAGACCATCAAACAATAACCTTGCTGACGAATGACATACTGCTGGGATGTATCTATTTTTGATTTTTTTTTTAATTAGTGAACATCAATACCGTTATATAACACGAGTCGTTCCATACAACTATTACACTGAGAAAAAAAAACCACAAAAATTGTTGTGAGAGCACAACAAACTAGAGGCGAAATCCTATCCTGTCGCTTTTTGTTGTGCTGCAACAAAAATTGTTCTATCGTTAAACAAAATTTGTTGTGCTACAACAAATTTTATTGTATCGTTGAACAAATTTTATTTAGCTGCACAACAATTTTTACCATCCAATAATATTTGTTGTGTTGCTTAATAATATTTGTTCGGCTGCTCAATAAATATTGTCCAGTTTCAGGGCAAATATTACAGTGCTGCACAACAATTTGATTTTCGGGTGTTATCGGTAAGACTCGGTCTTGTTCGTGTGCCTCGGTATATCTACATGGCATTGTGTGGAATTTTCTAAGTCAGTCTAAGTTGAGATCAGCTTTGGTGTGACTGACGTTTTGAAAATAAATTAATTAATCCCAAGATGTCAAGTTTTAATAACATTTTAATCGTTGAATTATAAACTAAAATATTTGTGAGCAACTAGATAAATAACCAAACTTGATATTCAACAAATCACATCAACAATAAAGTATGAAATTATATGAAAATGACGAACATAACCTGCATCTGTCATTTTAATGCAAAGATTTTTTATTTTAATCTTTAATAATTATAAATATGAAAAATAAATCAAAGCATTAATTTGAATTAATCTGTTCCTTAATTGTTTTCCTTCTTCTTTTTAATTATCATAATGAAAATTTATTTCGTAATTTTGAAAAAAAAAAAATTTAATATGGTTTTAGAATTTTTGTTATGTGGAATAATAAAAATTATTAAACTAAATACAAAAATTGTTGTATGTTCAACAGTTTTTGTTTGGAGCATAACAAATTTTGTTGTATGTCTATTAATTTTTGTTTGGAGCATGACAAATTTTGTTAAACAGCACTGTAATTATTACTCTGCCAGATGAACAAAAACTGTACTACCGGCAGAACTAATATTATAGAGTTTCAACTTCGCCTCTACTTTGTTGTGCGGCACGACAATTTTTGTCCTGTTTTCTCAACAATATTTGTCGTTTTTTTTTCTCCGTGTATCAATGATTACGAATGATAATGAAAAGCCCTACAAATCATAGGAAATAATCGAAAAACAACCTATCGCTCGTGCAGCACCACTACGCCATTTTTAGATTTTCGCTACCATATGACATGCTGCTAAGCAGTGTTTTGAAATCGCGTTGATCTATAAACATAAAGGTTTCATCACACCATCAACCAATAATTTTGCTGACATATGACATACTCTGGGATCTGTTTTTGATTTTTTTTTTTTTCGTTGTTGTACATCACCGTTATGTAACATCTATCGTATTATTTAACTATCATTGATTGTTAGTTCCAATTACGGGCCCTAAAAATCATCGGGAATAATTATCAAAAAACAGCATCGCTATGCCACCTTTAAACTTTCGCTGCCATATGACATAATGCTAGTAGATAGAGCAGAATAACCAACCAATATTCTCGGGTGAATTCATCAGATACGGGACGCCAACTAGATAAATTAAAAATCTGGACAAAATCGACAGAAATTTATTTTTTACAAAAAAACGGCGGGCCGATTTATCATATATTTATATCTTTAAAAATAATGCACCAAAATGTCCGAAAATGGGCTCATTTGAAAGAGGAGCCTCGATTTACATAGTCAAACTGTTGTTATTTTTTTTTTTCGATTGCTCAATTCAAAAAAAATTTTTTAAAATATGTCAATTTTGGTGCAACGCAACTAAAACAGTTTTTTTTGCGAAAAACTGGATTTGAAAAGTGTTATAAATTTCAAAAAAAAAAAAGTAATATTTTTCTTTGAAAAGCTGCGAAAATTTTACATAAAAGATGGTTTTTCTTTATATTTTCATTTGCCAACAAAATACTAAAAAAAAAACCAAAAAAAAAACCAGTTTTGATAAAATGCCCCATACAAGAACTGCCAAAATAATAGATAAAAAAATACAAAAAAAATTACCAAGGTGTATTTTATTGAGGACTATAATCTGTAGGAATTTTGAAAAGTTCTGAGTATGGGTCATCCAAATCGACGTCTCGGTTTGGCATTCCGCTCATATATTATAATTTAAAAGACAATTATATGGTTATTTGCTAACATATTTTTTTAAAAAATTTATATCCTAATCAAGATTAAACCTACGATTTCCCAATTTTTGAACCTATGCCTTAACGAGCAAGACCAATTTTACAAGCTACAAATTAACAAAATTCTGTTTCCATAAGTTACGAGGCGATCCATACTAATAAAACTGATATGAAAAATAAAAAAAAACAATTGTAATTCGGGAAAAAATTATGAGGAAAAAAAAATTTATTATAATTATTAGTATTAATAATGGAAATAACAATAATACAATCAACCTTATATTATTAATATTAATTGAATATTTTTTTTTTTTTTTATATTTTTAATAGTTTATTTTTATTAATCAATAACGCAGATTTTCTTATTTAGTATTATTTCATTATTATATCCAAATTTAAAATAATGAAATTGAAAAAAGTAGATAAAAAAATATTTATTAATACTTGTATCAACACTCATCGAAACAGCTTGATAATTTTATTATTTGTTTTGTCGATCATTTATTGTTATTCAATTCATGAGTTTAATTTAGAAATAAAGATTTTGAAGAAATAAATAAACTTGCGATAGGACCGGTTTTGTAATCCATACTTAAGTTAACATTGTATAGTATAGTATAGGGAAGAGAAATGTTAGACTATACCAAAAAACTGTAACTATGGATTACAAAACCGGCCCAATATTATTAATCTAATAATATTGATGATATATTTATTTATTATATTTTATTATTAGTAGTTCCAACATAAATAATTCAAATAGTTTAAATAATAATACAATCATAATAATTTGATGATTTGATAATTAAAATAATTTAAATAGTTATATATAATTTTGGTTATAAAAAAGTCGGTATTAAACATTTGTTTAATAGTATATTTCGTTACAAGTGCCCAGTGCTCTCTGATTGGGCAAATGTAACGAACTATATAATTTTTTGACACTCTGTTTGTAAAAGACGAAATTACGCACTAATTATAGTGAGTAAAGAAATACTTTTACGCACTATATTGGCGCAAAATGGCGTTTATATTACGAACCTCGTGTCAAAATAGTATATTTCGTTACAAGTGCCCACTCAGAGAGTGTGCTCTCAACGAATTTGGAGGGGCACGCACGAGCCTTGGCGAGTGTTTCCCCTCCAAATGAGTTGTGAGCGGGCTCTCTGATTGGGCACATGTAACGAACTATATTTTATGTTACTAGGGACAGTGGTAATAATGTGTGAATTTCTAAGAAGCGCACTACCCCTCTTACGCTTTGGAAATTCACACATTATTCCCACTGCCCTTGTAACATAAAATACTGAGCACACTCTCTGAGTGGGCACTTGTAACGAAATATACTAGTATATAACTCGAACGTGAAGGAGGTGATCCTCCACGACTTTGAAAGTGTCATACTCGTCACCAGGTCATTTTCGACTAGCCTTCGGCTCGTTCTCAACTCCTGGTGACTCGTATTGACACCTTCAAAATGGTGCAAGAATCACCTACTTCACGTACTAGTTATATAATATACTATTTTGTTACTAGGGACAGTGGTAATGTGTGAATTTCCAAAGTGTCGGAGGGGTAGTGCGTTTTTTGCCCTTGTGACATAGAAATAATTTCAACGTTTTAAAAGTTAGATAATAATAACTAAAGCCTTGCTAAAGTACAGAAATTAACGGTTTAACCATAGAAAATAACGTCTCGTGCAATGCTTCTTTTTTGACTGAGAATTCGTGGACGTCTTGAGTATAAAAATTAACGGGTGTATATCGTTTTAAAAAACGTCTCAAATGGGTATTCTATAAGAAAAAATAGGTATTCTCCGGGAAAAAATGGATACCGGTATTATTGGCGTTTCTATATACTCATTTCTATGGTTGCTTTTTTCCCCTGGGTAAAAACTCTTATTTAGATTATCCGACAAATGAAACTAAAGACTAACATTTTATGCAGTTACGTTTCAAATATCAGACTCTTTGTATTGAAAATATAAAATTACTGGCTGCGTTAAAAATAACATACCCATTGAAGAGATTTATTTCAATGAAAACATTCCGAGTAATAATTTGCTCAAGCGTGCCAGATTTGACTTCCAATCCTAATTCAAAATCGACAAGTTACGTTATTTCAAGAAGCCTGATTAATTTGTAACTTTATTAATACTTTATTCAAACTTTAATAAATAATTACTAATTATATTCCAAATCATAAAGATAAAAAATTATTGAAACAAATCATGAAGTGGGTTGTCTTTAATTTAATTTTTTTTTCCTTTTAATTATGATTATTGATCTTATTTTTTCCAATTTTTTTTATTACGGTAAAAAAGTCAATCAGTTGGGACGTTCTTTTTTTTTTTTACAAACTCTGTGGTTGTGGTAGTACACGGAAAGAAAAAAATAAGAAAAATTGAACATACAACAATTATTAGATTTATTTTAATAATTTTTATTATTTCACATAACAAAAATTCTAAAACCATATTAAAATTAATTTTTCAAAATTACAGAATAAATTTTTATTATGATAATCAAAAATAAGAAGGAAAATACTTGAGGAACAAATTAATTCAAATGACGATGCTTTGATTTTTTTTTTTTATATTTATTGGAAATTACCGAAGATCAAAATAAAAAATCTCTGCATTAAAATGACAGATGCAGGTTATGTTTGTCATTTTCATGAATCATTTGTTATTGTTGATGTAATTTGTTGAATATCAAGTTTTGTTATTTATCTAGTTGCTCACAAATATTTTATAGTCTATAATCCAATTATTGAAATGTAATTAAAACCTGGCATTAATTAATTTATTTTTAAAATGTCAATCACACAAAAGCTGATCTCAACTTAGACAATGCCACACAATGCCATGTTGTACCGGTAGATATACCGAGGCACCCGACCAAGACCGAGTCTTACCGAGAACACTCGAAAAGTCCTACATTGTTTTGCAGAACGTTAAAATTTTTTTTAAAACTAGACAATATTTATCGAGCAGCTAAATAAATATTAATGAGCAGTACAACAAATATTATTGAATGGTGAAAATTGTTGTGCAGCGGAATAAAATTTGTTCAACGATACAATAAAATTTGTTGCAGCACAACAATATTTGTTAAACGATACAATAATTTTTGTTGCAGCACAACAAAAAGTGACAGGATAGAATTTCGCCTTAGATTTGTAGTGCTGTCACAACAATTTTTATTATTTTTTTGGACGTAGGTAAATTCAGATTGAACCTCCTGGGGACCCCCCCCCCCCCCGTGGCAAGGGTCACGGTTTATGCCATTCTACGGCTCTTCGGTAGATTCAGTTTTAGCTCTCTCGTTTTGGCTAGTTTCGCCGAGTCAAATAAAAGTAAAATAAGGGACTTAGAATTTTTTTAAAATTTTTTTTCTAATTTTTCTTTAAGTTTGATTCTTATATTTTCTTATAATTAATTTTAGATATTTTTCTTATTCACAATTTACCCAAGAATTTGGATAGTAAAATGAGCTAGAAATTGATCGTTTGGCTACAATTACAGCTATAAGTAAAAAATCTAGCTAAGTAGAAAATTAAGCTGGTAAAATTATGTAGATATTGTGGGTTTGGCTCTAATAAAAGCTAAGTAAAAGATGTAGCTAAGTAAAAAATCTAGTTAAGAAAAAGATGTGGCTAAAGAAAAAATTAAGCTGGTAAAATTATGTAGATATTGTGTGTTTGGCTATAATTAAAGCTAAGTAAAAGATGTAGCTAAGTAAAAAATCTAGCTAAGTAAAAAATCTAGCTAAGAAAAAGATGTAGCTAAAGAAAAAATTAAGCTGGTAAAATTATGTAGATATTGTGTGTTTGGCTATAATTGAAGCTAAGTAAAAAATCTAGCTAAGGAAAAAATCTAGCTTATTATTAATTAAAAAGTAAAAATTATTCTAAGTCCCTTAATTTACTTTTATTTGACTTGGCAAAACTAGCCGAAACGAGAGAGCTAAAACTGAATCTACCGAAGAGCAGTAGAATGGCATAATCCAAGATAGGGCATGACCCTCACCGCTGGGTACCAAGAATCTGAATTTACCGATTCCTGATCGATTCTCGATTTACCGATTTTTTCTCTCCGTGTATATAGTAGCCAGCATCACCGAAGCGCTGTTCGTCGCCTATAATGAGTAACATGCAATAATTTATAGTAATTGGTAACTCAGTGTCCATTCAGGAAAATATTATGTCACCAGAGCCTTCTCAATGATATACTTTTTTATTTAAAAAAAAAATCAAAATAATCGGTTGAGTAGTTGTCGAGAATATTTATGACAAAGGTTTCGATTTTTAATTTTATATGTATCTAGAAATCGCATCAAAAAAAAAAAACAAGGTTTTTTTTTACAAAATAGAGCCAAGTATTCGAAAATGTCACTATAATTGTAAGGACATTAATTGAAATATGACACTAAAAATTCAAGAAGGAAATATATATTTTTGACGCATGTAATCAAGTCTGAAGTATTGAAAAAACAATTTTAAACTTGACCCCACCTGATGTAAAATATGTCTTGAATACTGAAATTTTATTTGAGAAAAACCAGGTGGGGTCAAGTTTAAAATTTTTTTTTTCAATAGTTCAGACTTAAGGTTGAATGTAAATAGAATTTCCCACTATACGATTTTTGATTTTTTGAGTTCATATTGAAGCCAGAATAATTATCTATCTTGTTGATTTTTTTCGGAATTTTCGTGTGTTGTTTTTTTTAGATAATTGATGTCAAAGTTGACAACTTTAACACGTAGGCATAGGGACTGAACACATATTTTCTCCTGTAGCTCAAAAACTTTCTATACGATTTTCCTTAATTTACGATCAGCTTATAGTTTATTATAATACGGATTCTTTAAGCCCTCAACGATCAATTTCGTCTGTTGATTTTAAAAGATATTACATTGTCAAAATCAAAATTTTCTATCATTAGCGGTCATTCTCTCTCTTTTATTCGTCGTGCTGTCTCATGTTTCGTGGCTATGGTAGTATGTGTGTGTCTATCCAGATAGACTACATACACACATACTACCAAGAACCTGTCAGTATAGTGAATATATTTTGGACAGAGGGGCACTGAAAATATTTTTGATAACCGTGTGTAGATGCGCACCCTCTTGGGCCCAAACTTTGTTCACCGATGCGATTTACATTCAACCTTAATAACATGCGTCAAAAATATATTTCCTTCTTGTCTTTCTGGTATCACATCTTAATTGAGGGTCCGGATGCAATAACCGGCCGCACGCTCGAAGCCCAAGAAAACACGACGTTGCTCTGGGTAAAAAATCAAACATGAAATATTGAAAAAAAAAAAAATACCATCATTTGTAAAATTAAAAAATACATATTTTCCTTCAAATAAATTTTTTGTTATGATTATTAGTTAAGGGAGTTCAAACGAAAAAAGTACAAACAAGAAATGTGACCTAGTGGGCCCCTCAATGCTATGGTAAAAATTTATAAAATTTTATGCGGCACCCTTCACTTTTTTCTGCGTAGACGGTCCTGTTTTCCACCAATACATGTGCGGTTGTGTGTATCTATATGCATACAAACGTATTTTGTTACCTCCTCACTCTTTGACTTTTTTTTTTTTTTTAAACAATGATTGTTTAACTTTCTAGCAGACAACTTGAATTTTTTTTTTTTGTATAATTATTCTAAGATTTTAAAGTTTCATACAGATAGTTTTTTATTTAGGTGTGAATTTAAGAACACGGTAAAAATTTGATATATGTTGATAAACGTACACGTTAAAAGTTGTTGACTTTAAACATTAATAACTATTTTACTAGCAGGTATAGACTTCTGAAATTTTGGCATAAGATGGATAACTATTTTATAAACCTACTCTAAAAATTTAATAAAAAGTTAAATAGAATCGAGTGTTGTTCGAACTCCCTTAACGAGTTAAAAATTAAAAACAAAATTTTTTTTTTTGAAAAAAATACTTTTTTTTCAATATATAACTTGTGATAACTTTTAAAAAAATAAATAAATCAACTTGAAAATTTGACAGTAGCTTTATAATAATCTAGCGATGCCAACAGAATTATTAAAAAAATTATTTATTCATATTGTTTATTTTTTTTTATTTATTGATTCATGTCCACGGAAAAATTCAATTTGTCTAACTTCAACTGATAAAAGAGTCGAAGAAATTTTAAAATTGATTAACTTGTCAGCGACAATATTGTGTAGTAGTATATCAAGAAGTTTTATCCAAATTTTCAGGTATTTTTATTAATTATTTACTGAGTTATTAATATAACAACAAATTGTGCGTCTATCGTTTGTATTTTTATGAATATACAAACACGCGAGCATACACGTTTACGAGAGAGGGGGTAACGATCAAGCATATATAGAGCTTTAACGGCGGCTTGCAATTTGCTTGATTCTGATTGATGAACTTAAAACGTTAATAACTTACGCTTCCTCCTGTATATATATTTCTTTCTCATACTTGACTCGAGGCACTACCATACCGAGAAACGGTCTGCTAATCTGAATAAAATATTTCATTAATAACTGCAATTTTTTTTTCTCCTTATCATTTTGCTTTTGAACAGATTTTTTTATTCATTCATTCATTATATTGATTATCGTTAATCAATATATTTTCTGTTATTCAGGAGTAACAATTGTGTATCAAGAGGCACAGTAGTAAAAAAAAATACAAGGTAAGTGTGAGATAACTACCGAGCCTATAGACTTTTCACTCTTCAATTTTTACGTTTTAATTGAAATATAATCGACATGAGATGAAAAATTCCTGTTTTGCATTGATTCTATTAATCGTTATCAGGCTTTCTGATAAAATAAAAATCAATTTTTTTAGATGCATTTTTTCTTTGAAGCAATAAAATCAATATGATTGTTAAAATTTTTTCAAAAGTCAGATCACTTCTGCTAACATTATATCAATTGGTGAAATGAAGTCAAAGAAAAGTCTTCAAAGTAGAGATGCCGCGATAATCGATAATACCGCGACAAGACGATACGATAATGACGACAACGATACGATAATTCCATTTTTTATCGTATCGTCGTCACGACACGATACGATATTTGACTGACGATAACCGATAGAATTATCGCGTTATCGCGATAATATCGGAAAAAAAACATTTAAATTCAAGCTAAGATGTCTTAATTATAATAAGGAAAGAAAAATAAACCACACCATATCATAATTTAAAAAAAAAATAGACTATTGCAACATAAAAAAAAAAAAAACTGATATTTTTGGTTTTTTCGGTGCCGAACCACCAACTCCGCTGACCATCTATTCAGTAATTTGAAAATCGATGTTTTCGGTGTTGCATAATTAAATTTTGTATTACTTCAATATTATCAGATTAATATAATTAATATTATAAGTAATACTAATTTTAATCATAAAATAAGTAATAATATAGTTTTATATACAATAAAGTATATAAAACTTTGTTGCACCGAGTATATTTTTTTTAAAATTTGTTTTAAGAAAATTTGTCAAATTCATAAAAGCCGTGAACTTCTCATATTGACTATTTTTTATTTAATAAATTTTTTATGTAAAAATCATGATCAGAGCTGGGAAGTTCGTCTGTTATTTCAGCTTGCCGTAAATACCATGGCAACATGGTGAAATATAGTTTAAAAAAAAGACGATCTGAACCTCGTACATGGAAAAAATGGCCTCAAAAAATGACCTTATTTTTTTTGGCCTCTTAAAAATGGCCTCAAAAAACGGCCTTATTTTTTTTTTGGCTTCTTAAAAATGGCTTTAAAAAATGGCCTTATGTTTTTGGCTAGAGATGCCGCGATAATCGATAATATCGCGACAACACGATACGATAATGACGACAACGATACGATAATGCCATTTTTTATCGTATCGTCGTCACGACACGATACGATATTTAGCTGACGATAACCGATAAAATTATCGCGTTATCGCGATAATATCGGAAAAAATATATATTTTTATTCAAGCTAAATAATCTTATTTATAATAAGGAAAAAAAAATAAACACTCAAGTTCATAGACTTTAAATTTATTAAACTCCACAACATGTTATAATTTAAAAAAAAATAGATTATTGCAACATTTAATATTAATTATATTAATCTAATAACATTAAAGTAATATAATTTTTTAAGTATATATAAGTTTTATATAACTATATATAAAACTTTGTTGCACTGAGTATATTTTTTTTTTAAATTTGTTTTTTAAGTTTTTCTTTAATATCATTTGCCAATAAACTTTTAAACCATGAATTTAAACACAATAAATTTTCTATATTTCCATCACTCAAATTACTACGATGCTTTCTTAATAGTAATCCAGCACTTGAGAACAACCGTTCCACGGGTGTACTCGAAGCACATATTGCCAATACATTTTAGCCAATCGTGGAAAATTATTTTGGTTTACTTTCCACCATTCCAAAATATTGACATTCTGATCAGCTCGTGGCAAACGTAAGTAGTTGTCCAGCTCTGCCTCCCAGTCTTGATTTTTTTTTTTGCCTGTATTGTACAACTCATTCATACTCTTGGTGTACTCATCATCTGAGTCACTACCAGTTGTTTCTTTAACAATTTCTTCTTCTTGGTCAGCACTATCAACATAATTTGTTTTATATATTTTTTCAAACGTTTTGTAAGATTCATCTCTCAAATTTTTACCCCAAGATGTTCTATCAAAAGTTTCAAGTTTGTGTCGAGGGTCAAGTATCAAAACAGCACAATATATCCAATTACTCTTGTGGTAGTGCTTCAATATTTTATCTCGTCCAGCTTGAAAAGCCTGGATGAGAATTACATCACAATCGTTTCTGTCAGATTTTCCATCAAGCTCATGACATAATTTTTCAATGTTGTCGAGTAAAATATTAACACCAACAACAACTGAAGGCAGAGTAGCATAATTTTCTCCACTTAATTGTTTAGAGAGGTTATTAAATCCTTTTAAGAATTTTTGGATAGTCTTAAGTAAAAACCATTCTTCATCATTAATTTATAAATGTTGCAGTTTCAAGTCTTTATCTGTTGTTAGTGATGATAGAGATTTTCTAATTCTTAGTCCAGCTGTTATCAGGGCATAAGTACTGTTCCATCTTGTAGACACATCCAAGGGTAATGTAATTTTTTTTTCTTCATGGACACTACAATAATTTTCAAGTTTCTTATTCAACTGTTGAGATCTTTTTAATTTTTTACAAATATTACGAAGCTTTACGACCGGTGGTAGATGCATATCATTATCATTAATTATATTATCATCATCCATATCATCATCTGCAAGTTCTTCATCTTCTTCATATAAATTATAAAAATTTTCATTTGACTCTTGGTCTAGTTTTAAGCTCTTGATAACATCTTGAGCAGCTAAATTTAAAATATGTGGGAAGCAACGAAAATGTTGTGTTTCAGCATCAAAAGTAATTTTCTTTTCACGTAATTTAATTCCCACAATTTTTATAAATACATCATTTACTGAGGCATTATCTGCAGTAATACCTCCAATTTTATCTGTCAAATCTCTTTCTTCAAGACAAAGAACAAACATGTTAGCAATATCAATACCAGTATGAAGCCCTTGACATGGTATAAAGTCGATTGCAAGTAAATACATTTGCCAATCATCACCAACATAATGTGCAGTCACACCATAATATGATTTTGTTCTTATTGAGGTCCATCCATCAACAGTAAATGATATTTTTGATATATTTTCCTGTAACATGTTTGTAACAATAATTTTAGCTTTTTTGTAAGTCTCAGCAACTGCTGAGGTCATAGCAGTACGAGCTAGAGGCTTTAGATGAGGATTGATTCCATGAAATAGCTCTTGAGTCAACTGGTCATCAAAGAAATTCAATGGCAAATATTTAACTGCTACCCATTCCACTAATTTTAATACAAATTGTTCTTGATTCAAAGTCTGAAATAAAAATTTAAATAGAATTATTTAATAATGAATATTGAAAATAACTTTAACAATGTCAATAGTTAAAAAAAAAAAGGACTATCAAAATAATTTACCTGTTGTTTTTTACCACTATTAAAAGCATCTGATATCAATTGTTGTTTATTTTCTGAAACTTTGGTGCTTTGAAAATATTTAAGAAAAATTTCATTGTGTTGTAGCTTCAAATGGCTTCTTAATCCAGAAGTGTTGGAACCTGGCATAGGTATTTTTCTGTCAATTTTGTTTTCTGTAGGTAGACTTTCAAATGAGTTGGCATGACTAATTTGTTGGTCTTTATTGTTGTTTATTTTGTTTGGATTAGCTGTGTTTTTTGGAAATATAAATCCATCTGTATCCATTTTCTGGTTATCTTGATTAGTGTTTTTACGTCTAATGTAACCTGCTACATTTGGTGTTGGTAATATTTTGCTGGTAGATGGTTTATTGTTAATTAAATCATTATACATTTTATCTAAATTATTTGCTGTCAGCCTTGGTATATGTGTTTTATGATTTTTTGGGTTAGGTAAGCCCTTAAGTGGGCTGTCAATTGCTTTCCTTTTGTTGATATTGTTTGGTGCTTTGGGTGGCATCTTACTGGTTTTTTATAAACTATTATTTATTAATGTTTTTTTTTAATTTTATATAGAGATTTTGAGGTTAACTGTGGGGTGGGCTGACGCCCAACCCAATGTCACTGTTTTTAATCACCGATTAATTATTAATTGTTTTGTTTATACATTTAACAATAAAAATAATTGTGGTTTTTATTAATAAACCACTTTTGTTAATTATGTTGATTAATAATCACCATATATTACAACTTTATTCACTGATAAATTTTGACACGTCCAGTCTGATGCTCTACCGGCTGAGCTATCTGGCTACCTCGAAGCCAACGCGCGTGAACGTGAATGTTGGAAAATTATTGTCATTATTAAGAAATACCTTCAATGCATTTAAAAAAACGTTATTTTTATGAATAAATTAAATAAATATAAAAAATAAAAAAATAACTTATTTATTTTTATTTTTTTTTTTTTTTATAAAGTTAAAAATTTAAACCAAGAATAAATTAATAATATTTAAATTCTATTGTCGATGAAATACAGTCACGATTTTATTTTTCATTTAATACTTGGTTTAAAAAAAAAAAAAATTATTAATTAATTTTGTTTTTATTTTTTATCTAGATTTATATTTTGAGATTCATTTAACTTATTTATAAAAATATGTATTTTTTTAGATTTTTTTGGAAGGTCTTCATTAATAAATAAAAAAATTTTCTAACTTCCATGTTAAGTTGTACAAAAAAAAAAACCATCGAAAAAATTGAAAATTAAAAATTAAAAATCTTTCAAAAAATAAAAATAATAATAATTTTCTTTATTGTTAATTTAAAAATTTTATTGTTTTTATTTCGAAGCGTTTATTGTTTAATTATTTTTCGGCAACAAATCCTTTTTTCTAGTATACATTTTATAGCCTATCAATAGCTAGTTACAAGATTCAATATAACCGAACTATAGACGGAACTCTACCAATCTCGGATTTCTTTTAATGTCAGATGCTGTTCAATACGCAAAATATTTTTGCTTCTGTTCATATTATATGTTATTATAAAATTTGTATGAAAAAATTATGATTGATCTGATTTTGTTTTTATAAAAATTATATATTATAATTTGTAGGTAAAATAGATATTCACTGGCCAGTTATTATCCATCGAAACTGTATACATTTTTTGGCTAGTACAAATAGCTATAGTCGCGAGATTCAATCTCACGAAAATGGACAAAATTCTACCAGGGATATGTCATAATTAAAAAAAGAAAATTATCGTCGATAATGTCGATAATACACGATACGATACGACAACGCCTATGACGATACGATAATAAGACGACACGATAATTTGATTTTTTGTCGAATTTCTAGACGACACGATACGATAACGACAATCAACTTCTACGACACGATACGATAATCAGCTAATTATCGTATCGTATTGTATCGTGGCATCCCTAGTGGGCACTCAATGGGAAGTATTTTTTTTCAATTTTTGAAATTTTGATTTTTGAAAAAAAAATTTTTTTTTTTTAAAATTGTATTTTTTTTCAACAACTTTTTGGTTGATCCAGTCACAATTTTCACTGCTACTATATCCCTCCCACAATGTTCCCTCAAGAGGGAGGCATTCACGTCCCTAACTAGAACGCATGCCCTAGGCCTAGAAACCGTAATATCATAAAATAGTTGTCCCCTAGCTAAACCAAGTCCCCTGACACTACCCTTGTATGCCCAAGGTTCTTAAATCAGTACGACTTTGGTGTGCTTGGTAACTATCTTATGCTTAAGCAACGACGTAGCCAGTGAGCTACGGTGCAGGTTGATTTGAACAAAACGGATACTTACCACCATTAGGCTACCTTCTCCCCTTCTTTCGTCACCGTCTTGGCGCCCTCTCCGGTCTTTTTGCTCAGCACCATTAAAGATGCTCGGCCTAGCCCATAGAAAGGTTTCATGTTCAGCTTGTTCAGCTGTTCCACCTCAGCTTCCGGTATTCCGAGAACTAGTCGCCATCCTTTGGCCTCCTCCTTGTTCTCTGCATATTTCACCCATCCACTGGTATGTAACCCAGGATTTTGTCTGGCACTTCTCGTTAGTATGGTACCGACATCCTTGACCAGTTTATCCTGAATGTGCGCCATTACTCTGACCATCTTTAGGAGGTCTTTCTGAGCGATGACCAAAAAATTGCCCTCTCCCTTCTCTAGCTTTCCTACGATCAACCTGAGCTATTTTTCAGACTTGGTGTCCGCGCAAGCTACTCTAATCCCTCCCCGGTGGACCCGAGATGGAAAAGTTTTGTATTCGAGACGTATTTTTACTCTTTCTGAGTCTTCATATAGTATTCGGTGATATTTTCTAATCGTTGTCGATCTTTTAAATGTATTTCGTGATATTTTCATAAAGAGGACGAATACTCTCTGTCCGGGACGCTTATCCCTGATTTATATTTCTTGATATTCGAGTATTTCAAATGTATTCGAGAGTATTCGTGACATCTTTTGAAGTTGAAAAATTTAACATATCTTTTCATCGAAGACAAAAAGTCTTCAGATGAAAGATTGCCACTTAGAATAATTTTTCTAAATTGATTTACTTTAATTAGTTAATACTTAATTAATTAATTATCAATATTTCATTTATTAATTTATTTAAATTTTTTTAGAAAAGTAAAAAAAAACTCGAAAAAAAATTGATAAACGCGGACTTAGAATAATTAGGTGCAGCAATAGAATTAATGATTGAATCATTATTTTTGCAATAACTATTAACAAATATGAATATAGTAAATTATAATTTATTTATTTGGCTATATCCTTTCCTTAGCTATTTCTTCCATAATAAATTGGAAAGCTATAGGTAAATGGCTAAGGGAAAGATGTAACCAAATAAATTAATTAGTAATCTTCATTAATTTCTTAGCAACATTTGCCATAATTAATAAAAAAACTATTGGCAAATGTTTTTAAGAAAAGGATGTTGCCAAATAACATAACTATATAATAATTTTACAGGTCTTTTTTAATTTTTTAAATCAAATAAATTCGTGTGGATTGCCTCGTAACTTATGTAAACAAAAATTTTTTATTTTGCAGCTTGTAAAATTGGTATCACGCGTTAAGGCATAGGTTTCGTGGTTAGGAAGTCGTAGGATCGAACCCGGGCAGGAGATGAATTTTTGTAAAATAGGGCATCCCAAAATATATCAAGTACGATTGTATTTCTCACATCTTGAGACCGCGAACACAATTATATTTTTCACGCTTTGTGACCGCGAATACTATCGTATTTTTTTAGTTTCGTTTGTATTTCCCAAGGATCATATGAACTACAATCAAATATCTTTGAAAGACTAAAGATTGTATTCGATATGTATTTTTATAGGCGCTGAGAAAGATAATATGGAATATCGAATACAATTGTCTCTTGCTAAAATACTTCGATTTTTTCATCTCGGGGAGGTGAAAAAACAAAAAAACACTACCTTGCCCGTGTAGGAGAACACAACACGGCCAAGCATCGGCCGATGCTCGGCGAACATCGGCCAATAATCGGCAAACATTAATGGGCCTTTAATGCGCCAAGCCTGGAGCGTTACGGTAATTTAATATCAGCTGCCATTAATGGCCCAATAATGTTCGCCAAGATTGGCCCTATAAATGGCCCATTAATGGCCCATTGATATACCAAGGGTAAGCCAAGAGTAGACCAACCATCAGCCATTATTGGCTTGCCATTAATGGGCCATTAATGCGCTAAGCCTGGAGCGTTACGGTAATTTAATATCGGCTGCCATGAATGGCCCAATGATGTTCCCCAAGAGTAAACCAAGTATGGCCCATTTATTAATTCCATTGAAAAAAAAAAAATATATATTTTTTTATATATTTTTATATTTTTTTTTTTTTTATTATTTATTATTTATTATTTAACAATCGGGCTTTTATTATACAAGCTATTAATAATCAATTGAAGAAATTATCATTAAACACTATTGAGATTTGATTCTACCTGGACTTGAACTCGGGTCTTCCTGTGCGATATCCAGAAGCATTACCACTCGGCCACGGCGGCTATAACGAAAGTCATAAATAAATTTTTGATTTGAATCAAATCAACAAAAGACCAACTCTTGGCCGCCCAAGAGTCAGCCGAAGCTTGGCTAGTGATGGCAACCATGCGTTGGCCATTTAAGGATTAAAAAGATTGGCCGATGAATGGCAGACAAGCAACGGCCATTAATGTATGAGCCAAAGATTGGCCGATGAATGGCAAACAAGCAACGGCCATTAAAAGTCTACCAAGACTTGGCCAATGATCGGCAACCAAGCAATGGCCATTGATGTATCAGCCAGAGATCGGCCAATGATTGGCAACCAAGCAACGGCCATTGAACGTCCATCAAGGCTTGGCCGATGATCGGCAACCAACGAATGGCCGTTAATGTATCAGCCAGGCTTGGCCCATGTATTGTTGCCAATTATCGGCCATTTAAGAATGAGCCAAGGCTCGGCCGATGCATGGTTGGCAATCATTGGCCATCTAAGAGTCAGCCAAGGCTCGGCCATGAATCGGAACCATGAATTGGCAGTACAAGAATGGGCCAGTTGTTTGCCAATGATGAACCATGAATGGCCCATGCCTGGCTACCAATCATTGGGTGCCATTGATGGGCCAATGCATGGCCGTGTTGTGAGTCTTGGCGATTCCTACACGGGTGGAATCTTGGAACAAAATCACCGCACGTTATTTCGTCTATCCTTTCCAGAAGTTCCCCTCGCACCAGGTTGGACTCTTCAATATGTCCGACCGGTTCTCGTGAATAATCACGAGTTTGGGCACATCGGCAGTTGCAACTGCAAATGAGAATTTATCCTTCTCATCCCGTCTGTTTTCTTGCTCTTGTTGAGCAGATTGAGGGGTACTTCCGGGTTGTCTCATCCGTTTTTGAGCTTCAACGGGTTCAACAGTTCCCCCCATAGGGGTGACTGCGGCCCTTGCTCTCGCCCTCTTTCTCTTGGCTGCGCCACTAAGCTTTTTAGGCCCAGTTTCGTGAAGCTCTTGTTGAAGTCTATCAGTAGAAAAGGCATCCCCCTCGGGATGAAGGTCCACATTCCTGTGTTCCAACTTCCCCGGTGCTGTCCTTGACGACCAGCTCCATGACGTCAAGGTCATGTAATCCACAGGGAAGGGAAATTATTGTTGTTTTATTTATTTATAATAATTTTCTTCATCAAAACTTTCGTTCTAAGTGTTCTCTGCTGAAGGCCGCTAAAGAGCAATAAATATCTGAATATAATATAATGTACTTTTTACGTATACTGTATATCAGTGAGAATCCAATATTTTCGTATACGTACATTTGGAAGCTTCCGAGAGAGCCTCAAAGTAGACACGATAGAGCTGCTAATAAAAACGTATGAGCTTCCTTACCGCTCTCTCAGTGAACAATGGCACCCTCAAAAGGAAGCCGCAAAAAATACGTATTTTCAACACAAATTTTTGCTCGGGTATATATGGAAAATCTACATCCAAATCCATACATATTCTATATATATTTCTCTCAGTGTAGAATTGGCTTTTTACCGAACCACCGTGTAAAATTTACATTTTTTTTTTTTGTTTTTAGATTACTTACCGAATTTAAATTGACAAAAAAAAAAAATTCATTTATTATTTATTGGGAAGATATTCATATTTTTTTTTTTTTCACACTGTCCCGACAGTGATTCGAACCTACATCTACCCGAGATGAAAAAATCAAAGTATTTTAGCAAGAGACAATTGTATTCGATATTCCATATTATCTTTCTCAGCGCCATTAAAAATACATTTCGAATACAATCTTTAGTCTTTCAAAGATATTTGATTGTAGTTCATATGATCCTTGGGAAATACAAACGAAACTAAAAAAATACGATAGTATTCGCGGTCACAAAGCGGGAAAAATATAATTGTGTTCGCGGTCTCAAGACGTGAGAAATACAATCGTACTTTTGTATACAAAATTTTTTCATCTCGGGAAGATTAAATCATGAATAGCCTATATCTGGCTACCAATAAATTTTACAATTTATTTTTCTTCGTGATCAGTACAATTTTTAGTTATCCAATGATGACATGGTGTCTTTTAATAATTTCAGATTTTGAAAATCATTATAATCTGTAAAAATACTACTTTTGAAAGTTCTGAAAAAAGCAAGCCAAATGTGTCAGTTACAATGCATTCGGGAATGGTATTGAAAAAGCACCTATTTGCAGTCATCTTATATGTTGAACTTTCACTCATAAAAATTTAAGTTGGTGTAAAAAATCTTAAGAAAATGAACGGGATACACCTTAGAGAAAATACGAAAAAAGGTGGGTGTCAGTAAATTATTTTCAAGCTCCGAATTTTATTTTATACGTTGATCTTATACATATCAATTTGATTTTATCCACACGGAGATAATAAAAGGTAAAATTTACAAAAAAAAAGTAGATTTTACCTTTTTAAATTTTAATTAACAAATGAGGGACACCTAAAGGTAACGGGTAAAATTTATTTGTGAGTTATTTTTACCTTTTTTTGTTATAAAATCTTATCTTCTGGTTAAAAAAAAATTAAATAATATATATGCATCGATTTTTCGATTCTTGAAAAAAAAAGTATCGATACTCCGATTCCGATACTTTTTTCAATAATCTAAGACCACTAAATTGGATCCAGTATGGCTAAGGTAATCTGGGTCCGGTTTCTTTTACTTTTTCCTGATCCGAATCGTATCTGGTATTGCTGAGGTAAACTGGATCCAATTTTCTTTACTCTCTCCTGATCTAATTCTGATACGGAATGCCGGACTTTAATTGAAGTTTGATTTTTTTTCAAAGTTAACCTCCGGATTCGGTCAGGCTTGGTTAAGGTAAGCCGGATCTAGTTTACCTGATTTAAATTCCATTTATGCTTTATCATTGGTAAATGACTGGCCCATTTTTTTATCGCCAATTCATCGTTCTGATTCATGGCCAAGCTTTGGTTGACCCTTAGATGGCCAATGACTGGCAACAATGCATGCGTCAAGTTTCGGCTAATCTCCAGATTAGCAAGCTTTCAATAGCCGTTGCTTGGTAGCCAATCATTGACCAATCCCTGGCTGATACATTGATGGCCAATGCATGGTTGCCCTTACAGGCCAAGCTTCGGCTGACTTTCGGACGGCCAAGAGTTGGTCTCTGGTTGATTTCATTCAAATCAGAAACTTATTGAAAATAATAAACTAATTAAAAAATTGATAATAGTTTGTTTAATAAAAGCCGATTGTTGAATGATAAATAAATATTTTTTTTTCATTTTTCAACGTAATTAATGAACGTTAGGAAGCATTGGGCCATACTTGGTTTACTCAAGTTATATATTTCAAAAAAAATCCATTATCAGAATAAAATGAGACAGGCTGTATATATATAATATTTTTAAAATTGTCTCTACCCTGGTAGAATAATTCCGTCGGCCTGACGTTGGCCCGACTTATTGGCCCGACTTAACCTGTATAAGCATATATGCTTACACATGTAAAGTCGGGCAGCGCTCACAAATTTCTACCAGGGTAATGACAAATAAAAAAACGTTTGTGTTAACTTGTTGAAATTTGTAAAAAGCTAAGAAGCCCTGTGGTCTAGAGGTTATGGCGTTTGCCCGCAAAGCAAAAGACTTGGGTTCGCATCCTGGTGGGGGAACGTCTTAACTTTTTCAAGTTTCTGTTATTTAAAAATGGCTTTAAAACGTTTTAATTATAGAACAATCAGAATTTCTTGAAATTTATACAGCAGATACTTGAAATATTAATGCATCTTTTTGTAAAATCAGTTTTTTTGTTATAAACCTTTTTTTCTTTTTAAAAATTCTTACAAGTTGACTTTTTTTTAGAGGGGTATACATGGGCTATTATGGCAGGGTATGCTCGATATTTTTTCAAGCATATAACTAAATTACATTTCTAACAAACACTTTATTTCTTCAAAAACTAATTAATAATAGTAAATATAATAAGGAATTTTTCAATGTTCAGTTCACATGGGGTTACTAACAGAAAAAATTTTTGTTCGCAATATTGAAATGATTAAATATCATAGAATAATCTTTTTTATTAATATATGATTGATTTTTATTGGAATATATTGTATAAAATTGATGAATAATCGAAAAAATAAATGGTTGACGTAAAAAAAATGATCACGAAAAGTTCAAACTTTTGGTTTTTTGGGGTTAGTATGACAACATAGCATAACATGAAAAAGCCATAAACGAGAAAAAAAAGAAAATGAAATGAAAAAGAAAAAAAAACCCTTGAGACTGGGCAATAACAATTCAATAGCAAAACAAGAGAAAATCAAGAACAGATACATCACAATTCAATAGCGAATTGAGATCAAAACAAGAGCAAACTGAAATGACGATTATTGTTAAATAATCATTGTTATTGTTTATATAATGTTTTTTTATTGTGAAAATTATTGTTTTCTAGGCATTTTAATTGTGAAAAATGAAAAAATTGAATGACAAAAAAAAAAAGCCTTGAGACGGAGCAGTAACAATTTAATAGCAAGAAATAAATTATAACTTAAATTTATAAATTAGAAACAGCTAATTTTCATATTAGACGTTTTGTGATAATCGTTTTAAATTGCTCTGTTATAGCTATTGTTTTGTTCTTGTAAAAGCGTCAACGTCAGTTCTCATGTGACGTCATTATTTTTCATTTATTGAATATCTTTCGAGTTATTAGTTTGAAAAAAAAAATAAAAATAGTTTTACTAGGAGTTGCTTGTCACGCTGGATATCTTGCTGAATAGTAATAATAATAATAATAATATTAATACTGACAATAATATTCAAATATAAATATTATTAGTTAATAATAATTATTGGTATTTATATTTCGAATATTATTATTATAAATTATATTATTAATATCGTCGCATTAGTGGAAGTGCAATTTTTGGGAATTTTTTTTTTATTAATTTATGAATTTATAAATTTTCGGGCTTTTCATCTAATTTTAAGGCTTAAAAAAAAAGGGAGAAGGGCGTAATCACCTTTGATGAAGGATAAAGAGCGTATGTTCAGAGACTTACGCCTTTTTTGAATTATCAAAATCATTTTTAATAAAAGATAAAGATTTGTAATTATTTTTATGTTTTTCTTATTAATAATAAATTATTTAAAATTATCAGTAAACAATCAATAATTTAAAAAATCCTGGCATTAAATAAATTTTAAATAAAATTGGAAATACGCCTTTCATCTTTTATCAAAAGATATTTTGATAACGAAAAAGAGGCATAAATCCTTAGACATACGCCTTTTATCCTTTATCAACTTATCCTTTTATCCTTTGTTACGCCCTTTTTCCCTTTTTTTTTAAGTCTTAAAATTAGATGAAAAACCCGAAAATTTATAAATTTGCACTTACGCCCTTTTTCCTTTGATGCGACGATATAATTGATACCATTGATATTATCAGTGCCGTAACAAGGGGTGGGCAAGCGGGGCAACTGCCCAGGGCGCAGTGTAAAGGGGGGCGCACTTAGAAGCGCGTCACAAGGAAAAAAAAATATTCTTTTTTAAACAATTAAAAAAAAAATTATATTTTCAGGAAAGAAATTGACTACTGTCATTTATGATCATTCAGATATTACATAAACATGATTGTCTTTCTGAATTTTGAAGTTAATTGTCCTCATTATTGTCATTTGTCGTTTAGAGACAATCGTCCTAGAACAATATTAAAAATGCAAAATAAGACGTAAAATAAAAAATATACTTAATAATTTGAATTGAAATTTTTTTTTGTTTCTTCTGACAACGGCCAAGACACGATCCTCTATACTCTAAAATTCTACCTAATTCTACCTATAACTAACATCGTACTATAACCGACTTAACCACTAACGCAGGTTAACATGGACCGATTTTTATTCTGCTTGTGTTGACTATATGCCAAAGGTTTGCCTATCCTTTTTTTAATTGACGAAAATTGAGATGATTATGGCAAATGGCTGAGAAATTAATTCAGATTACGAATTTATTTATTTGGTCACATCCTTTTCTTAGCAACATTTGCCATAATTAATTAATAAAAAAGCTATTGCCAAATATTGCTGAGGAAAGAATGTATAACCAAATATATTATTTCCTAGTCTAAATGAATTCTTTAGCTATTTTAGACAATAGTTTCAATTTATGATAGGAGATATTGCTAAGGAATTAATTTAGACTAGGAATTAATATACCGAGTGTCCCATTTTAATTTATCAATGGATTTTTTTCGAAAAATATAGCTCAAATTGTAAAATGTTTCAAGTAAAAGTTGTAGGGTTTGGAGGGGGACGAAGAAAAAAAAAAAAAAAATCGAAAAATCCAAAATGGCGGAGTTTCCGGTATAAACATAGTTTTTTAAAATGGATACTGCATTTTTTTTTTGAACCAAAACATTTTCTACATCAAAACTAACACTTTTTATTTAAAAAATTTTTCGATAAAATCACTTTTTTTTCGGGCCGATTTTATCTGTTTATGGATTTTCCTGAAAAAATATGGCTTTAATTAAAAAATGATATTTAGAAAAGTTGTAGCGCCCAGAAAGACGAAAACGAAAAAAAAAAAAACTTCCGAAAAAAAATCAAAATGGCGGAGTTAGAAGCATAAACAAAGTTTTAAAAAAAAATCGATTTTTCCGGAAGATTTTATTTAGAAAAAGTGTTAGCCTTGATGTGAACAATTTTTTAATAAATAAAAATTACACCTAACCTCGAAAAAAAATGTTCATACCTGAAACTCTGCCATTTTTAAATTAATTTTTAATAATTTTTTTTTTTTTTTTTTTTGTTTTTATCTTTTTTAGTGCTACAACTTTTTTAGATAACATTTTTTAATTAAAGCCATAGTTTTTCAGGAAAATCCATAAACAGAGAAAATCGGGCCGAAAAAAAAGTCATTTTATCTTAATAGAAAGTGTTAGTTTTGATGTAGAAAACGTTTTGGTGAAAAAAAAAAATGCAGTATCCATTTAAAAAAACTATGTTTATACCGGAAACTCCGCCATTTTGGATTTTTCGAAATTTTTTTTTTTTTTTCTCCGTCCCCCTCCAAACCCTACAACTTTTACTTGAAACATTTTACAATTTGAGCTATATTTTTTGAAGAAAATTCATTGATAAATTAAAATGGGACTCTCGGTATTTGGTTACATTCTTTCCCTAGATACATCCCTAGATAATTTATTAATCAAAAAGCTATTGGTGACTGTTGCTAAAGATTGGATGTAACCAAATAAATTATTTCATTATCTAGATCAATTACTCTGCAATATTTTCTATAATACAATAGAATCATTGTGCCAAATTGATTGTATCTTCAATAGACTTCGATGACATCATAGATGAATTTTCCAGCGACAACGCCAGAAGACAGAAACTGTTTTGATTTTGTAATGATTCATCTATATCACTTTTAAAATATTTTGTCTTTTATATTATTATCCACAACAATTTTTATTTAAAAAAAAAAAATAATTTCAATATATTCTGGCGGTTTTGCTTGTTATATATATTATTGTTAAATACACCTAACAAATGATTTTTTTTTTATATATTATATCGATAAAAATAGAGCGCAAAATATAATTTTGCCCAGGGCGCAAAAATTCCTTGTTACGGCGCTGATTGATATTATTACCAGAGCCGGGAAGTTCGTCTGTTATTTCAGCTTGCCGTAAATACCATGGCAACATGGTGAAATATAGTTAAAAAAAAAGACGATCTGAACCTCGTACATGGAAAAAATGGCCTCAAAAAATGGCCTTATTTTTTTTGGCCTTTTAAAAATGGCCCTTTAAAATGGCCTTATATTTTTGGCCTCTTAAAAATGGCCTCAAAAAATGGTCTTATTTTTTTTTTGGCTTCTTAAAAATGGCTTTAAAAAATGGCCTTATGTTTTTGGCCTCTTTTGGCCATTTTTAAGAGGCCAAAAATATAAGGCCATTTTTAAAAAGCCAAAAAAAATAAGGCCATTTTTTGAGGCCATTTTTTCCATGTACGAGGTTCAGATCGTCTTTTTTTTTAACTATATTTCACCATGTTGCCATGGTATTTACGGCAAGCTGAAATAACAGACGAACTTCCCGGCTCTGATTATTACTAATATTATATTATTGTTAATCATAATATTATTGGAATTATTGTTATTTATAATAGTATTACTCATATATAGCCATAGTATAATAAAATAATAATAATTTCAAAAATATCATCGATAATAATAATATCAATATAATATTAGTAATAATAACAATGGTATCAACCATATTAATAATAATAATAACAATAATATTATCGATTCATAATAATCTCAGTGATATTAATTATATTAATAATAATATTGACAATAACATTCATATATGAATATTGATAATTATTAGTATTTATATTTAAAATATTATTATTATAGATATTATTATTAATATCAATACTATTGTGAATAATTGATAATATTTATATTTATTTATATGTATTAGGGTGTTTTTTTTTTTTTCGATATTTTTTGTTCTCTTCACCCATCTCCATACAAGTTTATACAGCTCTAAATCATGCCCAGAAAAAATTTGAACTCAATTGAAAAATATTTAGAGGTGGTTCAGGGGTCATTTGTTTTTTCCATTTGATTAACATGGGGTTAATACACTTCATTCACTATTTTGATCATGGAGGCTTTAACTTTCGACCGTTCAAGTTCGCGTTGGTCTCATTTTATAGAGTATTCAATTTATAGCATATAATATTCATAGTTTTGATCATTTACAATTTTGTTTTTTAGAAAAATTGGAAATACTACCTTTTGAATCATTATTTCACTATTTTTTTTAATTGTAAATGATCAAAACTATGAATATTATATGCTTTAAAATTTAATACACGGAGAAAAAGAAACGACAAATATTGTTGAGAAAACAGGACAAAAATTGTCGTGCCGCACAACAAAGTAGAGGCGAAGTTGAAACTCTATAATATTAGTTCTGCCGGTAGTACAGTTTTTGTTCATCTGGCAGAGTAATAATTACAGTGCTGTTTAACAAAATTTGTCATGCTCCAAACAAAAATTAATAGACATACAACAAAATTTGTTATGTTCCAAACAAAAACTGTTAAACATACGACAATTTTTGTATTTAGTTTAATAATTTTTATTATTCCACATAACAAAAAATCTAAAACTATATTAAATTTTTTTTTTTTCAAAATTACGAAATAAATTTTCATTATGATAATTAAAAAAAAGAAGGAAAACAATTGAGGAACAAATTAATTCAAATTAATGCTTTGATTTATTTTTCATACTTATAATTATTAAAGATTAAAATAAAAAATCTCTGCATTAAAATGACAGATGCAGGTTATGTTTGTCATTTTCATATAATTTCATACTTTATTGTTGATGTGATTTGTTAAATATCAAGTTTGGTTATTTATCTAGTTGCTCACAAATATGTTAGTTTATAATTCAATGATTAAAATGTTAGTAAAACTTGACATCTTGGGATTAATTAATTTATTTTTAAAACGTCAGTCACACCAAAGCTGATCTCAACTTAGACTGACTTAGAAAATTCCAAACAATGCCATGTAGATATACCGAGGCACACGAACAAGACCGAGTCTTACCGATAACACCCGAAAATTAAATTGTTGTGCAGCACGGTAATATGTGCCTTGAAACTGGACAATATTTATTGAGCAGCCGAACAAATATTATTAAGCAACACAAGAAATATTATTGGATGGTAAAAATTGTTGTGCAGCTAAATAAAATTTGTTCAACGATACAATAAAATTTGTTGTAGCACAACAAATTTTGTTTGACGATAGAACAATTTTTGTTGAAGCACAACAAAAAGCGACAGGATAGGATTTCGCCTCTAGTTTGTTGTGCTCTCACAACAATTTTTGTGGTTTTTTTTTCTCAGTGTACTCTATAAAATGAGACCAACGCGAACTTGAACGGTCGAAAATTAAAGCCTCCATGATCAAAATAGTGAATGAAGTGTATTAACCCCATTTTAATCAAATGGAAAAAACAAATGACCCCTGAACCACCTCTAAATATTTTTTAATTGAGTTCAAATTTTTTCTGGGCATGATTTAGAGTAGTATAAACTTGTATAAAGATGGGTGAAGAGAAAAAAAAATATAAAAAAAAAAAAAAACACCCTAATATGTATAGTATGAATAATAATAATACATACACACAAACCAGCTGACGCTCCGAGTTTGTACGCTATCATACTATAGTAGTATAATACATGTTGTATGCTTGCCGGTTTCCCTTTTCTCCGTGTAACTCTCCCCTTTTTTAGCGTGAGGCAGCATTGTGACCGAGCGTGCGGCTGTGCACTGAAAAAACGTTCCCGCTGCAGGCACGGTCTATTGTACCGGTAATGGTAGACAGCTACAGTAGCAGGATGTCCATGTAAATGTTTATGCCAGCACCATTATTATATCAGTTCATATTCAATAATAATAGTAATATATAATTAATAATTTATTTGTTAATTAAATTTCAACCGTGTAATAATATACATATATACATCATTTAATTTATCGAATGAGTCTTTACTTGTCATACAGCTATTCTTTGTACTGCTAATACGCCTGAACTCATCGACGGTAAAATGTTCGGCTGCAGCAGCAGTGCTGTACTGCTGTGAGAGCAGTACAGCGCTTCGCAGTCTACTTTACTGCTACGGCAGCAGGAACGTACCGTGCCAGCAGCGGGAACGTTTTTAGTGTGATCCAGTAAAATTAGCTCTGAAGAGACATTTTTTGAAATTTTCTGTTCTGCTTATGAAAAGGGTGTTTTTATATGTTTTCGGGGACGCTAAATCACGTGGTGTGGTCAAAAAAAAACGTAAAGGGTTAAGGAGGTAAGTTATTAAAAAAAAACTAACTAACTTTTTAAATATTGGTTTTAGGGCAAAAATTTATTTGGAAAAAAAATTTATCTATTTATAACGGTTAATGAATAATTTGCATTTTAAATTTAGGGGTTGACGGGGCGGCTGATGTGTTGCACTAATTATTTTTAAAAAATAATAACTTTTTTAAAAATCAATATTTTTTAATAATTTTTTTTTTTTATTTTTTTAAACATAATAAATTTTAAATTCAAAGATTTTTTTTTTTTTTAAAACCACCCTTTTTCCCCCTAAACTCAGTACGCACCACGAAAAATTAAAAAAAAAAAATATATTTTTTTCCGGAAATAATCGCGAATATCATTTAAAATAATTGAGTAAAAAAAAAAAACAAAAATACGTAAACATTCTATGATTCAATAGCTATAATTTTGCACTCTACGATTTTTTCAATTAAACCACATTTTTTCCCCCTAATTTTAGTACGTTCCGCGGATTAATGAAAAAAAAATTTTAGTTTTTAGCACACGATACTTGAGTCAATCCCTAATACAACAAAAAAAAAATTTCGGAAATCCATGCATTATTAAATCTAGGGGCCATTTGTTAATCAATTATAATTATTAACAATTCCTTTTGTTGCTATTCTGGGCCGTTGACGCGTGAAATACGAAAATTAGTTTAAAATCAAACTCGAGAATTTATGTTACTAACACATATGAATTTTGTATGATACACACAGCTGCACATATGTGTGGGTAGCAATCGAGTTGTTTCGCGTATAGTCGGGCGCAGTCGGGTCGATTGTCAATGGTAAATAACATGAGACAGAGCTATAGCGTTTATTGTATAGCTCTGTCTCATGTTATTTAGCAGTGGTGCGCAACTCAATAACTGTACGGAAACCGTGTATTTATAAATAATTAAATTTAAACAAAATAATTGTTTAAAAAAAAAAAAAAAATTCGGTATTTTTTTTTTTAAATTAACAAATATATTTAAAAAAAAAAGACAGTCAAGTTCCCCAAGGTGCACCTTAAGTATTCCGTAAGATTTTTTATTTTTTTTCTTGCTGTTTACAAAAATATTGTAAAAAAACAGTTTGTGACACGACATATCGTTGAATAAAAAAAAAAATAAACGACCGAAAAATTTGAAAAAAATATCGTAGAGTCTACAGACGAAGCGTCGTCGATTAAAACATTGCCGGAATTGATCGGTCAATATTTGGAATTGGGCTATGTCCAAAAATGGGCATATTAAATCTAATAAGACCCTAAAATTGGAAATAAATATGACGATTGCTTTTGGCCAAAAAAAAAAAAGAAAATGAGCACTTCACAAGCCAATTCGATTCAGGACTTCACGTTTTATCTCGAAATAACAAAAAGTCACAGAAAAGCGAAAACATAAGTGTCCTACGGAACACTAAAAAAATAATTAAAAAATTCAATTAAAAACCTTTAAAATTAATAAATAAACAATTCAATTGTTATTAAAATTAAAATATTTGAATTAAAAAAAAAAAAAATCTTTGAATTTAAAATTTATTATATTTGAAAAAATAAAAAAAAAAATTATTAAAAAATATTGATTATTAAAAAAGTTATTAATTTTTAAAAATAATTAGTGCAACACATCAGCCGCCCCGTCAACCCCTAAATTTAAAATGCAAATTATTCATTAACTGTTATAGATAGACGAAAAATTCCCTACAGTTACCCCCCCCCCCTATTTTTTTATTATAAATTTTTTTTCCAAATAAATTTTTTGCCCTAAAACCAATACTCAAAAAGTTAGTTAGTTTTTTTTTAATAACTTACCCCCTTAACCCTTTACGTTTTTTTTGACCACACTACGTGATTCAGCGACCCCAAAAACATATGAAAACACCCTTTTCATAAGAAGAAAAGTAGTGATGCCGCGATATGACGATATGACGATACGATACGATATGGAGGTGACGATATCCGATACGATATGGGGTTTCATATCGTATCGTCAAACTCGATACGATACGATATGGTCAAGACGATATATCCGATATATCGTCCATATCGACGATATGACATTAATTTTTTCATAATATTTAAAAAATTTTATTAAAAATTATAAATTTAAATTATAAAATAAAATAAATTCAAAAAACTAAACGGAGAGTTCTTTGTTCACTTTTTTTGAAGAAAAAAAAAACTATTTCATTGAAAAAAAAAACACTTCGCCTATTTAAAAAAAATATATAAATCTAGAATGGTTTAAAAATTATTACCAAGAGGTCTTGAATGTAAAACAACCCAGTGCCGTAACAAGGAATTTTTGCGCCCTGGGCAAAATTATATTTTGCGCTCTATTTTTATCGATATAATATATAAAAAAGAATTCATTTGTTAGGTGTATTTAACAATAATATATATAACAAGCAAAACCGCCAGAATATACTGAAATTATTTTATTTTTTAAATAAAAATTGTTGTGGATATTAATATAGAAGACAAAATATTTTAAAAGTGATACCTATAGATGAAGAATAGATCATTAGAAAATCAAAACAGTTTTTGTCTTCTGGCGTTGTCGCTGGAAAATTCATCTATGATGTCATCGAAGTCTATTGAAGATACAATCAATTTGGCACAATGATTCTATTGTATTATAGAAACCATTGCAGAGAAATTGATCTAGATAATGAAATAATTTATTTGGTTACATCCAATCTTTAGCAACAGTCACCAATAGCTTTTTGATTAATTAATTATGGCAAATGTATCTAGGGAAAGTATGTAACCAAATATATTAATTCCTAGTCTAAATTAATTCCTTAGCAATATCCATGGTAGAAGTACTACAGGTATGGCAGTCGTCCATGCTTTTTTCGTCGCGTTCTGCGCAGCCTTATTTTTTCAACCAATCAAGAACGCGCCATCGAGCTGTTTTGCTTTTCTTTCTAACACGCAATCTCTATTATAAGATCCTCTCTCTCTAACATACTGTTTTGACAACTATTTTTTATATTGTTGTAAATACTAATAAATATATGTGGAGCATGTTTATAAAAAATAAAAAAAATAAAAAAAATAAAAAAACCAAGACAGTTTAACAAATAAATTATAATATTTTCATTGTTGTTGTTTTTTTTGATGCCACAAACAATAGAGGTTGTGTTGTATTTATTATACTTGGATTTATTTATTTAATATGTTAGTTTTTATTTTTGATGTATGTGAATCATTATAAAATATACCAAATCTAGTTGAATAAATATGATAACTTTTGAAAAATTTAAAAAAAACTTGAAAATTTTCTTAACAAATTTGTATCGCGCGCGCATAAAGTCTTCCATTTTTGTGGCGAGAAGGCGACCTTCTGATTGGTCGATTCACAGCGGCCAAACCAGGCTGCGCACTGCCATACCTGTAGTATTTCTACCATGGCAATATCTCCTATCATAAATTGAAATTATTGTCTAAAATAGCTAAAGAATTCATTTAGACTGGGAAATAATATATTTGGTGATACATTCTTTCCTCAGCAATATTTGGCAATAGCTTTTTTATTAATTAATTATGGCAAATGTTGCTAAGAAAAGGATGTGACCAGATAAATAAATTCGTAATCTGAATTAATTTCTCAGCCATTTGCCATAATCATCTCAATTTATGTCAATTAAAAAAAGAATAACCTTTGGCATATATAGTCAATACAAGCAGAATAAAAATCGGTCCATGTTAACCTGCGTTAGTGGTTAAGGTGTTACCCGCGCATATCTAGAGACCTCTTGCGGATGGCATTTAGAAACATAATATTTCTATGAGTGCGAACGAGATAAAAAAAAAGGAGAAAATCTCGTTTCTCACTTCCACTTAAGTATTTAGACGAAGACAAAAATTTATTTTTATTTGTTGTAAAATAAAAAGGTCTCAAAGCCCTATTAATTTTTATATCAAAAGTTTCCTTATTGTTTCTTCTATCTATACTTAGTTTTTGATAAAGCTAGCCGTATTTTTCATGAAATGGCTAACCAGGTTTCTAAAAACTCAACCGGACTCTCCATAAGAACCTATGTATAACCTCCAAAAAAGTAGCTTACTTTATTAATTAATTACTAAGTAATTAGCTACAAGAAAATTATCATAAAATTTGAGCGTGTGTATTACTATTTCATTAAGCTACTTAAAAAATTCCAAGGCTCTAGCCGTATTTTTGATTTGTGCTGGATATTCCTTAAGTCGGTTATAGTACCATGTTAGTGATAGGTAGAATTTTATATAGAGTCGTCTTGGCCGTTGTCAGAAGAAACAAAAAAAAATTTCAATTCAAATTATTAAGTATATTTTTTATTTTACGTCTTATTTTGCATTTTTAATATTGTTTTAGCACGATTGTCTCTAAACGACAAATGACAATAATGAGGACAATTAACTTCAAAATTTAGAAAGACAATCATGTTTATGTAATATCTGAATGATCATAAATGACAGTAGTCAATTTCTTTCCTGAAAATATAATTTTTTTTAAAATTGTTTAAAAAAGAATATTTTTTTTCTTGTGACGCGCTTCTAAGTGCGCCCCCCTTTACACTGCGCCCTGGGCAGTTGCCCCTCTTGCCCACCCCTTGTTACGGCACTGAAACAACCCAATAACTCTTGTCGAAAAGATAAAGAAAAAAAAAAAAAAATGAGACATTGACAGAAGAGTTTATTCAAGAAAATGACCTCGAAAAAACCGTTAGAAAAAAAATAAAAATTATCTGTATCTGCAACATTTCAGAGTTTTATTTGTTGACAAAATAATTTTTCAAGGAAAAAAAAAAAAACAGAAACCGTGTTTAAACAGCAGGGTATTCACAACCACAGTATACAAAAATATATGAAAAAAAGATAAGACAGCATTGTTTGGAAATATTTTAATGGGCCTTCCCGCCGGAAAACCAATTTGCAACGCTTGACCCTGAGATTCCATTAAAGTTTCTCAATTCTATCTTTTTGAGAACTTTGTATTTGCCTGAAAATATATTGGTGATCATTGAAAATATTTTAAAAAATCAAGATGCTGAAGGATACATGGTAGATTTAATAAAAATAAAATACATATACATGAGTTTCTGTACTAAGAAAAAAAATATATAAAATTTCGAAAAAATACCCCAGAAACTGAATTTTTTTTTTTACAATATCGCCTTGTGAAAGCCTAGGGTCAAACTATCGTAACAGCCTTGACACAAACTTGGGACACAAGGGTTGGTAATCAAGCTTGTACCAAGCCTGATCTAATCGTTACGGCTGGGCGATTCCTACCTGGGAAGTAGAAATTAAGGAATTAATGTAAACAAAGGAATTATATCGTGGACTAAATCCTTTCAGTTGAGGAATTAATGTTAACAAATAAATTATACTGAGAACTACATCCTTTCCTTAGCTAGTGCATATTCTTGGGATTTGAATGTATGAAAATAAAGTACTGGCTTGGTTGTCTTAAAAAATTCTTCTAGTTTTTTTTTCTTCAAAGTGCGCATATACATAGACTTGTTCTAATCTATATTAATATAACACAAATTCGTGAAAGGTATGATTGCATTTTTTATTGAAAGATTGCAACAAAATTGGAGTTAATTTCAGTATTTTTTAAAGATTTCAAACAATCATCTGAATCACAGTTGGATAATAATTTTTTTTTGATTTTTTTTCGGCATCTCTAACTTTTATAATATTTCAAGTGAATGCACGGGTTTTCAAGATGATTGCAAAAAAGTGGTCTGGTGCACTCAGAGAATGTGTTAACATATCCTGTTTAATGTTAACATATGCCATGTTAAAATGGGTGGTGGCTGATAAGTTTACATCAAAGATATTTATATATTAACATTAAACATACGTATCTTAAGAGTTAATATGCGTATGTTGACTGTTAAGATATCTGTAATTGACACAATTTGAAGGTTAAGCTGATCGTTGGAGATATTTACGTATGTAAATATGAAAATTGAATGTAAAATTAAGAATGAATTTACAAAAAAACTAAATTTAAATAAATTTATGACAACACGAGTACATATTATATTATATTACTATTAGAATAGTATCACAATATAATGTCAAAAAAAAAAGATTACAAGAAGTAGACTAGCGCATCAATTAAATTAGGGTTACCATGCGTCCTGATTTAGCAGGACATGTCCTGATTTTGATTGGCTTGACCTGATACGGTCCTGATTTGTCAAATGTCCTGATTTTTGAGACTTGTTCACAATTTAAAAAATTTTTTTTTTATTATAATTTTTTTTTTTTAATAAATATAATATAGAATTTATCATTTACGCTAACTATAATAGACTCTTGAATACCTCTAATTATTGAAATTAAAATGGCGTGCAGAATATGTACCTCGTCCTATCGAGTATAGAGGGCCCGATGCAAAATTTCTATAGCGTAGGCAACCCTTCTTTTATTTTTGTAAATTTTGTGGCTTGCCACTTAATTTCTTTAGCTAAATTAATTTTTTAAAAATGAATAAGTAAGCCACATCCTTCCCTTAGCCATTTTTCCTACAGCTTATAATTTGTTTAAATGAATAAAAAGCTATTAACAAATGGCTAAAGAAAGGATGTGGCTTGCCAGTTAATTTTTTTAGCTAAATTGATTCTTCGAAAATTAATTCGTAAGCAACATCCTTTCCTTAGCCATTTTTTCTATAGCTTTCAATTTCCCTGGTAGAAATAATTTATCCGGATTTTTTCCGGATTTCTCCGAATTTTCTACGCAATTCACAATTGAGACTACCGGAGATATTAATCCGGAATTTATTCGGATTTTCTCCGGATTTTCTTGGAAGAAAATTCGGTTTTTATATTTCGTATGTAAACTCTTATTTCTGGTTCTTTTATTGATTTTTTTATTTTTTTTTGTTGGTTTTTTTTAAGCGAAAATTCCGGAAAAAATCCGGAGATATTATGAAAATAGTCTGGAGATTACTCTGTAAATATCTCTGGAAGTCTCAATTACGTCGAAATCCGGAAAGATTTTTTTCACCAGGGTTGTTTAAATAGATAAAAGGCTATTGACAATTAATTGGTAAGCAACATCTATTTCTTAGCCATTTTTCCTATAGCTTTCAATTTGTTTGAATAAATAAAAAGCTATATTGTCAAGTTGCTAAGAAAAGGATGTAGCTCGCTAATTATTTTCTTTAGCCAAATTAATTCTTCAAAAATTAATTGGTACACTGAGAGAAATATTAACTAAAAATTAAAATCACGGTTGAATAAAAATTACTATACTGCTTTGTAATTTTTGTTTTATTTTTGGGACTGGCCGCGAGAGATGGAATTCTACAATAAAATTATGTAAAATGTGTAAAATGTCAAAAAATTGTTGGGTTACTTCAAGCCTCTATACATCGTTATCTATTGCAGATGGACATGGGGTTGAGTGAAGTTTATTATTGAAAATTCAATTCTAAACAATTTATAAAGAATTACTTTTTTTGATTAATCTCTTAGATAATGAGTTATGAGTTAATTAAAATAAAGACATACATGTTTTGTGAAAAGAATAAAAATTATTATATGGCTGAATAAAAAATACTGCACAATTTAATAAATATTCTTATATATATAATAAAAATTATCATGTAGACATATAAAAGTTAGCATAGACTTAAATATTTTTTACTATATTGCTTTGTAAAAATTCTGTTTGTGGGGCGAAATAACACAAAGATGGCCGACCGATTGAACAAATGATTGAACTGTCATGTAATTTCAAGCAATTCTACAGCCTTATCTGTTGAAGCTAGGTATGGGGTTAAGCGAGGTTTATTATTAGTTATTTATTTCTAAACAATTTATCAAGAATAACTTTTTTCTATTCATCACCTAGTTTTCGAGTTTTGAGCATGTAAACAGAAAAGAAAAAATGTTGCCGGGAATTGATTTCTATTCTCCGTGAATCTAGCACAAACTGCCGAACTTAACACAAAAAATGTCCAACTTTTAAATAAAATTTATAATAAAATTTAGTAAATTCTAAAACCGGTAGTGGGTAAATTCTCAGTCTGCTAGAATTTACTTGTGAGTGTCGTGAATTTAGTCATTTTTTTAAACAGAAATTACAATAAAATTGTGTAAATTTTATGGCTTAGTAGTGTATATAGTCAATGGCCAGATTTTTTACATAATTTTATTGTAAAAATTATGTATCAATATACGAATAATTCTTATAAATGACGGGGGAACGCAGTTTTTACTATTTATTTTGTAATTTTTTCTTTTTCTTTTGTAATTCTTAGTTAAAATTTCTCTCAGTGTAAACAACTTCCTTCCTTAGCCATTTTTCTCATAGCTTTCAGTTTGTTTAAATAATTATTAATTTAACAACTTAAAAGCTATAACAAAAAAGCCTAACGAAAGGATTTCGCTTACCAATTAATTTTTGATGAATTAATTTAGACAAAGAAATTAACTACTGAAAAAAATTTTTCTATCGTTTGTGTAATTTTGATGAATAATTATTGAATAATTAAAAGAAAACAAATGAATAAATAACATATAATCAAAATAAATGAATTGTTATGATTATCTACTTGAAACATGAATTTATAGGTGGAAGGGGTAAAATTTTGGAGTGGGAGGAAAATGTCCTGATTTGGCTTTTTCGAGATATGGTAACCCTAGCATCAAAATATTTGGCCACGTAAAGATACGTATGTTAACTATAAACATACGTATGTTAACAGTTAAGATATCTATGTTTATTGTTAATATATATATCTTAACATTAAACTTTTGTATGTTTAATGTAAACATATTGGTATGTTAACTGTTAACTTATCCTTCTCTGAGTGTGATTTCAGTCGTGATCAACCCCTCGACAATGGAGAAAAAACCGAAACTTCTGAAGTAATATTTCCTTCCGACTTAACTTTACATTACTATTTCACGAGTTAAAAACAAATTTAGAATATAAAACAAGTTTTTTCTCTACTATTTCTTTAATATAGTTAATTGTTAATTTAAACAATAATGCTAATGTAGCATAATAATATACGTAATATATAAGTTACGTAATGTAACTATTTTTCGATGCTTATAGTAGGACAACTCAACAGGTTGGATTAAATTCGTAAATATTAAATGAATACAAGCAGCAATATCGTGATGGGGTGTGAACTTACTAAACTTGCAACATCAAATACGAATGGAAAAGATAGTCCGCCGCCTCCAGCTGCTACAGATCCACGACTGCCTCTCACTGCACGTCAAAAGTTCACCATCGTTGCCAGTTGGAAAGCAGTGGCAAGAGCGATGGAACCAACTGGTGTTTACATGTTTATAAAGTAAGCATGTTTTATTAAGTATAGGAAACACACGGAAAAAATACACATCAAATATTAGTAGTTGTATATAGTAAAAATCATAACCGACGTCATTGTGGTGACTAATTCCCACTTATTGTAGTTATTATTATATTTTATCTAAACTTTCACTGTATTTTACAGGAATATTTGTAGTTTTGAGTTAATGTTCTACTCTATGCTAAATATTACTGTAGTTTATAGTAATTTTTCTCGCCACATGACACAAATATTTAGTGTTAATCAAGTATGTTCCTAACCTCTTCTAAAAAAGTTTATTATTTTTATTTTATTCATGGATCTAAATAAAAATGCGGTGAAACACATGATAATTATATAGTAGTTTATTTTTTTGAAATTAATAAACACGTGACATTTTTATTTTGATGTCCAAAACAATGAGTTCTTATTCGATTTTTTTTTGTTTGGATTAATTATTACTTATTCCAGTCGATCTAGACCGTTGGTGGACATTTGTGACAAAACATTTGTAATAAAAAAAAATTGAAAGGGTTGAAAATGAGAGTTTTTTGAGAATATCGCGAAAGGGTTTACGGAAAAATAGTTGAAATAAACGTTGTAGAGGGAAAAATTACCTTCAATTTAGATGTTGGGGGTTTATCGCGTATTCCGAAGGGTTAATCGCGATTGAAAATAGTGATAAAAATGCCTCTAGTCGATCGGGAAAAGGGAACGTGGATTCTCTTTTGATCCTCATTCGTATCTCATCGCAGACCCGAATTTCGAGAATGTTTAAATTAAAAAATGAATTAGAATAATATAAAATAAAAACAAAACATAAATTTACAATTGATGTCACTGAAAGCCTCAATTTTAGATAAGCTGTTTATTTTTCTATCATCAAAAAAAAAAATTAAGCGCTTTTTATTATAATATTATTAACATGTATCGCGAGCGTTATCGTGAAAAAGCGCCTAATTTTTTTTTTTTTTTTTTTTTATCCAGCAAATTATTCAACTTTATACTTCGAAATTTTACACGGAGAAAAATTTTCAGCAAATTTTGCTATGGCGCCATATCATTGAGGGTCTATCTTCTGACTATTAAAATATTTACTATTATGTTAACAAAAGAAAACAATTTTTGCTTTGAAAAATTGAAATGTACCATAGCAATTTATAAAATGTTTTTTTTTTTGCTATATGTTCAGAAAAAAAATTACAACGCATTAATAAATTTTTACAGAGGCCAAATTTATAAGTTAAAATAATCTATCCTAAAAATTACATTGTACCATAGCAAAATATATTTTTTTTTTTTTTTGCTTTGTTATTCATAAAATTTTACGTTGTTGCTGTGGACAAAATTAAAATGATCCTCTGAAAATTTACAATGTGCCATAGTAAAAATTTAATTCTCTCAGAAATCCTATAGGTGTCACTGATATATACAAAGCAACATGGTTAAAATTACAATAGGCCATGTACAAAATTAAAAGGATCCTCTGAAAATTTACAATGTGCCATAGTAAAAATTTAATTCTCTTAGAAATCCTATAGGTGTCACTGATAAATACAAAGCAACATGGTTAAAATTACAATGGGCCATAGCAAAAGCAATGACAGACTCAGAGAAATGTCAACCACCCCCACTTTTTAGCCGACTGCGCAGCCTGTCTTTGCTTATGTTTAAGTTGTTAATGAAAAACAAACAAATGTTAGCTTTTGTAAATGTTGTTGTGGCGCAGCGGATAACGCGTAGGAATTCTGTTCGGGAGGTTTGGGGTTCAAACCCTGGTTTAGGTTAATAAATGAAATAAAATAAAATAAAATAAAATGAAATAAAAAAAAAAACAAATAAATAAATTATAGATATTGACAATAAAAAAAAAAATTTTCATAATATTTTCAATAAATGGAATAAATTTTGCGTTTGACCATAACAAAAATTACTATGGTACACAAAAAAAAAATAGCCACGCCCACACGATATTTTGCTATGGCCCATATGAAAATATCATGAAACCGATAGATGGCGCAGCTCAGCTATGGGCCATTGTAAAATTTGCTATGTTTTTTTCGTAAAAAAAAATAAAAAATTCTCTCCGTGTACCATTTTTTTTTATATTTCACTTCTTTTGATTATTAAAGTTATGATAAAAAAATAAACAGCTCATCTATAATTGAGGCTTTCAGTGACATCAATTGTAAATTTATGTTTTGTTTTTATTTGTTATTTCACTCATTTTGTTTAACTAATAATAATTCATAAAAATTCGTGAGAGAGAATATAAACAATTATATTCGTACAATTCAGGTGCGTGAGCCTGGCCTGTATAAGCCCTAAAAAAATTATCTAGAATACTCATTAAAAGCGTCTTAATTTGTACTATTTTTACCGCAACTGTTTTCCTTTGTACTTCAAAATTATAAAGGGTGGTTGGAAGGGTTAAAAATTGATTTTTTTTCTAGATCACTCAGGGGGAAAAAAATTGCTACAGACGCAAAATAATTTGTACTAATTTGTACCACCAAGCCCGGAATTTGTACCCCAAAAATAACAACCAAAAAAAAATTATTTACTCCAAACTGTTAATTAACAATTAAATATCTTCTGCTTTAATTATTGAGATACTATTCCTGCTCTTACCGGTACAGGTTAGCTTACGTTCTGCTCTTTAAAATAAAAAATGAATTATTTGAAAATATTGAGTTTTCGAGGCACCATGGGATTGTTAATAAAAATGTTTGATTAACAATTGCATGGCGCCTTTGAAAATCAATATTTTTAAATAATTTGATTTGTATTTCAAAGAGCAGAACGTGAGCTAGAGCGGATTGTGTACCTCAATAATTAAAGCAGATATTCAATTGTTAATTATTATTTTGGAGTAAATAATTTTCATCTTGTTGTTTTTGAGGTACATATTTCGGGCTTGGTGGTACAAATTAGTACGAATTATTCTGCGTCTGTAGCAATTTTTTTTTTCCCTTGAGTCATCTAGATACAAAATCAATTTTTAAGCCTTTCTCCACCCTTTAATTTTAAGGTATAAATAAAAACAATTGCGGTAAAAAATAGTACAAATTAAGACGCTTCTAATGAGTATTCTAGATAATTTTTTTAGGACTTATGCAGGCAAGGTTCACGCACCTGTACAATTCTTCTACATATTTTCATTTAACAGTGAATGATGAAATAATATCGATATTAATTATATATAAGAAATAACAAATCTTCTTGCATATAAATAAATCGAAAATAAAAACATATATATATGTATATTATATATATATTAAACCTATTCAAAAAAAAAAAATATTTTTTTTTTTGGCCTCCAATGCATGAAAATTTTTGTTCTCAATGAAAATGACAAAATAGATTAAAAAATTTTTTTTTCCGATTTTTATTGAAACGTCACAATGGCATAATTGATTTTTATTGGAATAAATCACGACCAAAGCGCGGTGTCAACTGAAAACAGTCATAACTTGGCCAAATTTGAATATATAGACGTCATATTGTGCTTGTTTTAAAGGTTATAAAAAACTCCACAACTAATTTCTAATGATTTTTTATGCTACTATTTCTGTTTCATTCGAAAAACAGACAATTGTCGTTACCAAATGCTACTTTTTGAATTAATTGGTAATTACATTGCATATAAGTATTTTGTTTATAACGATAATCTTTAAAAAAAAATTGCATTTTCAAGGTCTTTAAAGGAGGAACATATTACATCCTATTACTTTTTTTGTCAGATTAATATTTAATTATAAATAAACCGTAAGTCGATCAATATAAAATTTTTCACTTACTGAAAATTAAAAAGAAAATTGATAAGCTGGCATATTTTTTTCATTTATTATGTAATCCTGATTGACTGAGGCCTAGAGTTACGAGCTATTTATGTGCTAATTATGTGTATAAAGAAAAAAATTTATTTATAATAAATTTTTTTTTATCAATAATTATGCTAGCTTTCAACGAAAGCTAGCTCAGCTTTTTTATTTAATATTCGACAGAAATCAAGGAAGGCCCTAAATTATGAGCTATTTACGAGCTCAGTATGTGTGTAAACAAAAAAATTTATTTATAATTATTTTTCTTTCTTTTAAATTTTAAGCCTTACTTGATCAGAATTACATGACTAATAAAAAAGTTATGCTAGCTTACGATAAAAGCTAGCATAATTGTTAATAAAAAAAAAAAGTATTTTAGTTAAATTTTTTTTTACACCTATAAGTAGCTCGTAAGTAGCTCATAATTAAGGGCCTTACTTGATTTGTGTCGAATAATAAATCAAAAAGTTGTGCGAGCTTTCGTTAAAAGCTAGCATAATTATTGATAAAAAAAAAATTTATTATAAATAATGGCGCTGAAATTGGCGTCTAAGCTAGCGTCCAGAAATTTGAAGTACAGAGAACATAGGGGTTTTCTTGGGCCCGGCCCTTATCTTTTATAATCAATTATTAAAATAGAGCTATCCTCGTAATTTTTTTTTTTATTAAATTGTTTAGGGTGTAAGCTAGTTTAGGAAAAAAAATGGGAATTTTCGAAATGATCAAAAGAGGGGAGGGGGTGGATTTCAATTGTTTTTTGATTGCGATAATTACAAATTTGAATTTCTTTTGTCTCTGTCATTTGCCGCAGAGGGCGTTAGCTTCTGATATTAAGAAAAATAAAAACAATTGAAATCTACCCCCTCTCCGTTTTGACCATTTCAAAAATTCCCATTTTTTTCCTAAACTAGCTTTGATCTTAAACAATTTAGTAAAAAAAAAATTACGAGGATGGCTCAACTCCATCACAGACAAAAAAATTATTTAGCCAACAACCCTTGAATTTGTTCTCTTTAAATACGATGTTACTTATTCCAGAAGGATGTTTTTTCATATTTGTGACTTCTTTGGGGTATATTAATACTTAATTAATAATTTCTAATAAATTATATTAAATTTCATATCATTTTTAATTATTTATTAATGTTGGGACCTTGAAACCCGAATCATCCCTGGATCAGGAGATTCGAGACGCTATCTTAGACGCCAATTTCAGCGCCATTTATAAATAAATTTTTTCTTTACACACATAATTAGTACATAAATAGCTAGTAACTCTAAGCCTCAGTCAATCAGGATTACATAATAAATGAAAAAAATATGCCAGCTTATCAATTTTTTTTTTTAATTTTCAGTAAGTGGAAAATTTTATATTGATCTACTTACGGTTTATTTATAATTAAATATTAATCTGACAAAAAAAATAATAGGATGTAATATGTTCCTCCTTTAAAGACCTTGAAAATGCAATTTTTTTTTAAAGATTATCGTTATAAACAAAATACTTATATGCAATGTAATTACCAATTACTTCAAAAAGTATCATTTGGTAACGACAATTGTCTGTTTTTCGAATGAAACGGAAATAGTAGCATAAAAAATCATTGAAAATTAGTTGTAGAGTTTTTTATAACCTTTAAAACAAGCACAATATGACGTCTATATATTCAAATTTGGCCAAGTTATGACTGTTTTCAGTTGACACCGCGCTTTGGTCGTGATTTATTCCAACAAAAATCAATTATGCCATTGTGACGTTTCAATAAAAATCGGAAAAAAAAATTTTTAATCGATTTTGTCATTTTCATTGAGAACAAAAATTTTCATGCACTGGAGGCCAAAAAAAAAAATATTTTTTTTTTTCGAAAAGGTCTAATACATATATATACATTAGGGTGGTCCTTAAAAAGGCTATGGTGGAATTTAATCACTCTCACCCCCTCATTTGGTTAGAAATATATAAAAAAAAATTCTCTCAAATTTTCAGAATTTTTACTCAACATTAACCCGTGCCGCGAAAGCTTTTTCTATTTTCGATTTCGGGATTTTTAGCAAGATTACGATATTCATAGAGACAAGATTTTATGTATAATATTAGAACGTCATTGCAAGCAAAAAATATTGGTCGCAACAGAACTTCGATATCTCGAATACTTTTCGAGGTATCGAAGAAACATGATATTAAATTTTTCTTTTCGTCATTTTTTTAGTAGATAAATAGTTTAGTAAAGAAAAAAATTTTGGAATCGATTTTACTAGTATTTTTTACGAGGAATATTGTGGTGCAAACAGAAATATCGTACCTTTCACAGTTTTCGAGATACTGAGCTTTGAAGGTAAAATATATCGAAATATATTACTAACTTTTCATTGATTTAATATTTTTAAATAATTATAAATTTAAAAAAAATCAATATTAATAATGATTCTAGTAAGATTTCTTACGGAGAAAAACAATAGTGATGATAAAAATTTATTATCTCTATCCATTTTCGGGACATCGTTTATTGAAAATTAAAAATATCGATATATTAATAAGATGACGAGTTGTAACTAGAAAAAACTAGATTCCAAAGTCATATT